>NW_021134478.1:0-600000 GCF_004193835.3 Ostrinia furnacalis
ACCCACTACCCATCTCTATGTGACATAGAGTTATTAACCCTATGGTGTGTGACATAGAGTTAATAACTCTATGGTGTCTGACCATGACCTGTGGCCATTAATCCGGAAAATTTGTGATTTACTTACATTTCACATTAACAAACATGATAGTAAATATTTGAAGATAAAAATGGGAACCTTTTTAAAAACAGACTGACGCTGACGTGGTCGTTTGGTTGCCATTGAGCCACTCGCCTCCTCAAGTAGTTATAAGATGATAATTAAAAATCTTCGTCAATATTCTTGATCGTCAATCTCATCATATCTCTCTTTGCAGTTGGTACGAATAAACTAATGAGCGCCAGCCTTCCGACACCCGCAACCACCTGCACAAATGCACACCCTTTGTGTAATAGTTTATTGAACTTTACTGGTACTACTGGCCTATCATAGAGCTGATTTTGATTGCAAGAACACCAAATGTAATTTTTTTTAGGAAATAAATCATTGCCACATCGTCATCACAACACAAAGTTTTGATTTGAGTCAATTTCATTTCCAACTTGACGATTTGGTGAACGCCTGTGCGATCTGCATGAGCAACGACACAGTAGTAAAGGTAAAGAGAGCTGTTGCCTTTCCTATTTACGTAGGCGTATTATGTTCGTACTTTCAGCGGAAAAGTTTTTTAAACGATTTGAATTAAATGGGGTGAATTATAACATTAACACGATTCTAACGCCCGTATTCACAAATATTACTATGAGGTCTCACAGTGCGCGTGGACGCACAGAGTGACATATGAACCAATCACAGAGCTCTATTCAACGCTGTGCGTTCGATTTGCTGCTTCACTAAAGCAAGCATCGTTTGTGAATACGGGCGTAAAAGTAATTAAGATAAGATTAAATATAATTTTTTCTTATTAACTAAAGTTAAGTATTGTACACTAAATGACTCGGTGAACTTCGTATCGCCTAAATTCTAACTAATGTTGTNTTAAAGTCACATGGGTGTGTGACATAGAGTTATTAACCCTATGGTGTGTGATATAGAGTTAATAACTCTATGGTGTGT
Source organism: Ostrinia furnacalis (assembly GCF_004193835.3). NCBI lineage: Eukaryota > Metazoa > Arthropoda > Insecta > Lepidoptera > Crambidae > Ostrinia > Ostrinia furnacalis. The sequence continues at coordinate 1,057 of NW_021134478.1, forward strand.
GACCATGACCTGTGGCCATTAATCCGGAAAATTTGTGATTTACTTACATTTCACATTAACAAACATGATAGTAAATGTTTGAAGATAAAAATGGGAACCTATGTAAAAACAGACTGACGCTGACGTGGTCGTTTGGTTGCCATTGAGCCACTCGCCTCCTCAAGTAGTTATGATCCCATCAAAAACAATACTTGTCAAAAAAACCAAGTCTCGCAACTCAGTTGTTCTACGGTAAAAAGTTGTGAGATCCATGTAATACCAAGTCCAGGCCAGGAAATCTTTAACGTTTTACATAAAATATTGACTTGGCCATCGCACTAAATAATTTAATTTACACGTGTTTTCATGCGATGGCCAAGTCAATATTTTTATGTAAAACGTTAAAGATTTCCTGGCCTGGACTTGGTATTACATCCCGAAAGCGTCTTAAAACTTTCGAAACCCAGGACTGGCTTATGTGGAGCTGACATGCGACAGCCCGCTGGCTGAGCCCTTCTTGCAATAGTGCAAGGATTTGTGCTGCTTCTGAAGGTGTAGAATCCCAGGTAAAGTGTCAAAAGAAGCTGAGATGTGTATGGATCAACGTGTGAAAGCAAAAATCCGAAAACACGTGCCTTTATAGGGGGTAAATGGGCCGCAACTCGCGATGTATCGAACAGTTGATACATGTCTTTTTCCTTACTTCTTCACATCAGCTGCGATATCTTTTTAAATACTGGTGTGATTTAAATGAATTTGGTATCAATTTAAAGGTAAAAGTTTAATCTTTAAAATGGTGCCACTTTTTTTGTTACTAACAAATTCGTTAGTAGACAAGATCGCGTGGAAACAACTTCATGTAAGTGATTCCATAGTTTTGCTCGCGAGTGTAGTTTTATCCACAACGAAGTTACAGGCGGTCGAAAATGGCCTGAATTGCTTCGAGAAAAGGATGGTACGGCCGTGCCGCTTTTTTGCTCGACTTGGTGGGGGCACTGCCGTGCCAGTGCCCCCAGATTTCCAACTTGACGATTTGGTGAACGCCTGTGCAATCTGCATGAGCAACGACACAATAGTAAAGGTAAAGAGAGCTGTTGCCTTTTCTATTTACTTAGGCGTATTATCAACCGACTTCAAAAAAAGGAGGAGGTTCTCAATTCGAACCGTATGTTTTTTTTTCTATGTTTGTTACGCGATAACTCCGCCAATTATGAACCGATTTGAACAAATCTTTTTTCGGCGTATAGGTAATACCTCAAGGGTGGTCCCATTTAAATCCCAACTAATATTATAAATGCGAAAGTAACTCTGTCTGTCTGTCTGTCTGTCTGTCTGTCTGTCTGTCTGTCTGTCTGTCTGTCTGTTACGCTTTCCCGCTTAAACCTCGCAACCGATTTTGATGAAATTTGGCATAGAGATAGTTTGAGTCCCGGGAAAGAACATAGGATAGTTTTTATCCCGGTTTTTGAAACAGGGACGCGCGCGATAAAGTTTTTCTGTGACAGACAAAATTCCACGCGGGCGAAGCCGCGGGCGGAAAGCTATTTAATAATAAAAAAAACAACCCCCAAGGGTGGAAAATTGGGGATGAACTTTTTTATACGCAATATCTCCGGCGATTATGAACCAATTTGAACGATTATTTTTTTGTTGAATAGGTATTATTTGTGTTCACGCATTTGAAGTCGGTTTTTTTCTTAAGTTATAAGTATGTTCGTACTTTCAGCGGAAAAGTTTTTAAACGATTTGAATTAAATGGAGTGAATTATAACACGCACGAGTCTAACGCCCGTATTCTCAAATATTACTATGAGGTCTCACAGTGCGCGTGGACGCACAGAGTGACATATGGACCAATCACAGAGCTCTATTCAACGCTGTGCGTTCGATTTGCTGCTTCACTAAAGTAAAGCAAGCGTCGTTTGTGAATATGGGCGTAAAAGTAATTAAATAAAGAGTAAGTTATAAGATAAGATTAAATATAATTTTTGTTGTGTATGATTAGAAATAATGTAGGATTGTAAATTTGTAATGATGAAAGAATTTTTCAAATCCGTCCAGTAGTAGAGTAGGTACTAGACTAGATTATACAGGGTGGAATTTTGTAATGCCACCATGGAGGGAAAGTACTCTTAATGGTGGACAAAGGCCTCCTCCAAGGTTTTCCACAATGAACGGTCCTGCGCTGCCCGCATCCAGGTTCTTCCCGCGACCTTAACCAGATCGTCGATCCACCTAGTAGGAGGCCTGCCCACGCTACGTCTTCCGGCCCGTGGTTACCACTTGAGAACTTTTCTGCTCCAACTGCCTGATTTTAGCAATTGTTCGGGCTAAGTATATCGGTCTTTTTGGTTTTCCTGTGGATCTCCTCATTTGTAATTCGATCACGCAGGGAAACTCCGAGTAGGTGCTACCACAGAATTGGTACTACAACCAACCAGTAGTAACCACTGAGTATTGGCACAGATATACACGGTGGAGTTTTGTAATGCCACCTGGAGGGAGAGTACTCTTAATACTGTTAGGTAAAAAATTTTGAAAATCTTTGAATGCAGTTCTATTTCTTTTAAAAAATTAAAGGAATGTTTTCTGTGATAAAAAATTTCTATCTACAACAGTGGACGTCATTTGGCTGAAACAAATGAAAAGGGATGAATGCAATATGAAGAAGTACGTAAGTTACATCNAATGTTGTGTATGATTAGAAATAATGTAGGATTCTAATGATGAAATAATTTTTCAAATCAGTCCAGTAGTAGAGTAGGTACTAGATTATACAGGGTGGAATTTTGTAATGGCACCTGGAGGGAAAGTACTCTTAATATTGTAGATAGAATTTTTTTCTCAAGAAAACATTCCTTTATTTTTTAAAAGAAATAGAACTGCATTCAAAGATTTTCAAAATTTTTTACCTAACAGTATTAAGAGTACTCTCCCTCCAGGTGGCATTACAAAACTCCACCGTGTATATCTGTGCCAATACTCAGTGGTTACTACTGGTTGGTTGTAGTACCAATTCTGTGGTAGCACCTACTCGGAGTTTCCCTGCGTGATCGAATTACAAATGAGGAGATCCACAGGAAAACCAAAAAGACCGATATACTTAGCCCGAACAATTGCTAAAATCAGGCAGTTGGAGCAGAAAAGTTCTCAAGTGGTAACCACGGGCCGGAAGACGTAGCGTGGGCAGGCCTCCTACTAGGTGGATCGACGATCTGGTTAAGGTCGCGGGAAGAACCTGGATGCGGGCAGCGCAGGACCGTTCATTGTGGAAAACCTTGGAGGAGGCCTTTGTCCACCATTAAGAGTACTTTCCCTCCATGGTGGCATTACAAAATTCCACCCTGTATAATCTAGTCTAGTACCTACTCTACTACTGGACGGATTTGAAAAATTCTTTCATCATTACAAATTTACAATCCTACATTATTTCTAATCATACACAACAAAAATTATATTTAATCTTATCTTATAACTTACTCTTTATTTAATTACTTTTACGCCCATATTCACAAACGACGCTTGCTTTACTTTAGTGAAGCAGCAAATCGAACGCACAGCGTTGAATAGAGCTCTGTGATTGGTCCATATGTCACTCTGTGCGTCCACGCGCACTGTGAGACCTCATAGTAATATTTGAGAATACGGGCGTTAGACTCGTGCGTGTTATAATTCACTCCATTTAATTCAAATCGTTTAAAAACTTTTCCGCTGAAAGTACGAACATACTTATAACTTAAGAAAAAAACCGACTTCAAATGCGTGAACACAAATAATACCTATTCAACAAAAAAATAATCGTTCAAATTGGTTCATAATCGCCGGAGATATTGCGTATAAAAAAGTTCATCCCCAATTTTCCACCCTTGGGGGTTGTTTTTTTTATTATTAAATAGCTTTCCGCCCGCGGCTTCGCCCGCGTGGAATTTTGTCTGTCACAGAAAAACTTTATCGCGCGCGTCCCTGTTTCAAAAACCGGGATAAAAACTATCCTATGTTCTTTCCCGGGACTCAAACTATCTCTATGCCAAATTTCATCAAAATCGGTTGCGAGGTTTAAGCGGGAAAGCGTAACAGACAGACAGACAGACAGATCTTAATATTGTAGATAGAATTTTTTTCTCAAAGAAAACATTCCTTTATTTTTTAAAAGAAATAGAACTGCATTTAAAGATTTTCAAAATTTTCTACCTACAGTATTAAGAGTACTCTCTCTCCAGGTGGCATTACAAAACTCCACCCTGTATATCTGTGCCAATACTCAGTGGTTACTAACTAACTGGTTGGTTGTAGTACCAATTCTGTGGTAGTACCTACTCGGAGTTTCCCTGCGTGATCGAATTACAAATGAGGAGATCCACAGGAAAACCAAAAAGACCGATATAGCCCGAAGAATTGCTAAAATCAGGCTGTTGGGGCAGAAAAGTTCTCAAGTGGTAACCACGGGCCGGAAGACGTAGCGTGGGCAGGCCTCCTACTAGGTGGACCGACGATCTGGTGAAGGTCGCGGGAAGAACCTGGATGCGGGCAGCGCAGGACCGTTCATTGTGGAAAACCTTGGAGGAGGCCTTTGTCCAGCAGTGGACGTCATTTGGCTGAAACAAATGAAAAGGGATGAATGCAATATGAAGAAGTACGTAAGTTACATTATTTTAAATTTAAACTGAGAACAATAAAACTAAGTAAGTCGCAAAAGATAAAAATAAATTAATTAAGCTTCTTTTGTTTATTTTATCAGCTGATCAAATTCCAAGTAAGTAATTATTATTACATTTTAATTAAAACTAACTACATAGTTAAATTGATGGTCCTCCTATATTAATATGCTCTTGTTTTTGCAGATTCGGTTCCGTATGAAAAAGATTAAACAATAAACAACGATAAACTTATTGAAGTAACATTTCTGGTACAAGGTAAGATACTCAGGGATCAATTTTACGAGTACATTGAACTGTATTTTAATTGAGGGTAAGTTTAGTGTGGGAATCTTTTGAAGTTTAAGTAACTGTGATAATAAAGGTTTCGGAGAAAAGAGTAAAGTTCCCTTTAGCAAGTTGATTGGATGACGGATTAGCAAGCTGAAGTGGCAATGGGCAGGGCACATACTACGCAGAATTGACGGCCGATGGGGCAGCAAGGTTCTGGAGTGGAGGAAACGCAGCGTGAGACGTCCACCCACAAGGTGGACCGACGACCTGATAAAGGTAGCAGTATGGCGCTGGATGCAGGCCGCTATCAACCGTGCTATGTGGAAATCATTGGAAGAGGCCTATGTTCAGCAGTGGACGTCCTGTGGCTGAAACGATGATGATGATGGATGAATAGGCATTAGGATAATTAACTTTTTGATTTTGTCTGAAATTATATTTAAATGCATTTTTTTTTATTTTTGTTGAATTAGTTAATCTATGAAATAGAAAATCTACATGCTTCTAATCGCATCGCCCCTGCCCCCCTGAAAAATAACCAACATGCATCAAAGCTAGGTACGTCAGCGTGACAACTTAATTAGTTCCTGGGAGAGCTCAAATTCTCAGAAACACACCGGGACAAGTAAAGCTAAATAAAAAAAAATATGCAAAATGACCACAAAAAAGTTTGCTTCCTCAATAAAAGTTGTCATTAATTTCAAATTCAAAAGCTTTTGACGTAGGCAGCAGGTTTGAGCGGGGAATCCCTGTTTTGCCTCGAACAGATTTAAGGAAAGGCAGGTGCTTTCTGGATTGTCGTCAGCACTGACTCATGCGCAGGTTGTTGATTACTACTTATGTGACATGAATGCTATCATAGTCATAGCAGAGGATTTGCGCACGCACTCGCAAACCGCGGCTTACTTACTCACCGTCATAGTTAACTAAACTATGAGGAATTGGGAATAAGACTGTTGAAAACAATATGTATACTTTTTAGTCAACGGACGCTACGAGTTATTGGACAAAACACTCCTTATCGATCTTTAGGAGTACCTTTAACAGGAAATTGCAACTAAACCACAAAATTTTGTGACTAAACGTTCTTATCAGTCGACTAGTAGGAAATAATAAATTGTTGTAGAAATGCTCCTGGAAGTTTACAATAATCCACCTTTCGTGACTGCATCAATGCCAAAGCTCCCCCGAAAAAAATATGAGTGGGGAAGATAGTGAAAATAGATTAATGTTTATTAAACTTTATTGTCTTAACGCAATAGGTAGACTACTAAGCGGTTTTTGATGTCACTTAACAATGTTATATGAGCTTATTCATCAGAAAACCCACATTAGGCTTACTTATGACTCAGAGTAGGTACTTTTCTTCGCAATCATATTGTCACGTCATTACGTTAACTGCTAAAATGTTGCTGTTGAAAAATCATAAGGAGTCAACATTTTTGCATAGATTCAGATCAGTAGAATTGGTAAGATGTGCGTGTAGCCCGTAACCTATCTGGTAGATGGTAGATAACGTAAGTTTAGATACAACTTTATCAGCTTAATTACGAATTCATTTTAATTAGACTATTTCGGTCCGGGGTCAAGTTCAAGGTGGAGTGTCCCCTAGCTACGGTTGACCCCTGCCTAACTTATCGACCAGCTCGGCAATTAACTAAATTCTACGAATACATTATAGCAGGGGTGCCCAAACTTATTTTGTCTACTCATCTACTGCCACTTTGTAAATAAATTATTTTTTAGCGTCCCCATTTTGTAGTTGAGAGTCTGCCCCTTCCACTGGACTTATTATACTACTCTGAACGGTAGCCCAAACAAATGTTTCGACAACCGAGGACAGTTCGTTCTGGCGTTCGCACAATGAGGAGAGCCGACCCCAAATAAAAGGTTAGGACAAAGAAGAAAATTGGCATTTTAGACGCTATTAATCAGTTTAGAGTCCTATCTAGGGCAGGGTTTAGGTTTATTGGGACTTGGTATCGCTTTATTCTGATTGACGCACAGTTATAACGCACAGAGTCGCGGGAAAAACACAAGTTTGGTGTTACGTTAACTGAAGGAGTCACGCACGCGCTTCTTTATGGTTTCGGTGGTGTACAGCACAACAATTAATTCAAATTCACCATCAGGGGATTGTAATCTAGTGTTTTGAACACGCAAGGGGTCATTCGGTCAGGTGTGGCGTTGTTACTTTTCACCTGACCGCCAGAAGGAGGGTTATTAACGTGGTTAATGTATGCAATATTTGGAAAGGAAATTCAATATCCCATCAAAAACAATACTTGTCAAAAAAAACCAAGTCTCGCAACTCAGTTGTTCTACGGTAAAAAGTTGTGAGATCCATGTAATTGTAATACCAAGTCCAGGCCAGGAAATCTTTAACGTTTTACATAAATATATTGACTTGGCCATTGCATGAAAACATGTGTACCTAAATTAAATTATTTAGTGCGACGCGATGGCCAAGTCAATATATTTATGTAAAACGTTAAAGATTTCCTGGCCTGGACTTGGTATTACATGGATCTCACAACTTTTTACCGTAGAACAACTGAGTTGCGAGACTTGGTTTTTTTGACAAGTATTGTTTTTNTTAGTGTCATAATTTTGTAGCGGTTCATACAACACATATTCCCATCAAATTTCATCACTGTAGTACTTATAGTTTCCGAGTAAATCGGCTGTGACAGACGGACAGACGGACAGACGGACAGACGGACAGACGGACAGACGGACAGACGGACAGACGGACATGACGAAACTATAAGGGTTCCGTTTTTGCCATTTTGGCTACGGAACCCTAAAAAAATATGCAAAATGACCACAAAAAAGTTTGCTTCCTCAATAAAAGTTGTCATTAATTTCAAATTCAAAAGCTTTTGACGTAGGCAGCAGGTTTGAGCGGGGAATCCCTGTTTTGCCTCGAACAGATTTAAGGAAAGGCAGGTGCTTTCTGGATTGTCGTCAGCACTGACTCATGCGCAGGTTGTTGATTACTACTTATGTGACATGAATGCTATCATAGTCATAGCGGAGGATTTGCGCACGCACTCGCAAACCGCGGCTTACTTACTCACCGTCATAGTTAACTAAACTATGAGGAATTGGGAATAAGACTGTTGAAAACAATATGTATACTTTTTAGTCAACGGACGCTACGAGTTATTGGACAAAACACTCCTTATCGATCTTTAGGAGTACCTTTAACAGGAAATTGCAACTAAACCACAAAATTTTGTGACTAAACGTTCTTATCAGTCGACTAGTAGGAAATAATAAATTGTTGTAGAAATGCTCCTGGAAGTTTACAATAATCCACCTTTCGTGACTGCATCAATGCCAAAGCTCCCCCGAAAAAAATATGAGTGGGGAAGATAGTGAAAATAGATTAATGTTTATTAAACTTTATTGTCTTAACGCAATAGGTAGACTACTAAGCGGTTTTTGATGTCACTTAACAATGTTATATGAGCTTATTCATCAGAAAACCCACATTAGGCTTACTTATGACTCAGAGTAGGTACTTTTCTTCGCAATCATATTGTCACGTCATTACGTTAACTGCTAAAATGTTGCTGTTGAAAAATCATAAGGAGTCAACATTTTTGCATAGATTCAGATCAGTAGAATTGGTAAGATGTGCGTGTAGCCCGTAACCTATCTGGTAGATGGTAGATAACGTAAGTTTAGATACAACTTTATCAGCTTAATTACGAATTCATTTTAATTAGACTATTTCGGTCCGGGGTCAAGTTCAAGGTGGAGTGTCCCCTAGCTACGGTTGACCCCTGCCTAACTTATCGACCAGCTCGGCAATTAACTAAATTCTACGAATACATTATAGCAGGGGTGCCCAAACTTATTTTGTCTACTCATCTACTGCCACTTTGTAAATAAATTATTTTTTAGCGTCCCCATTTTGTAGTTGAGAGTCTGCCCCTTCCACTGGACTTATTATACTACTCTGAACGGTAGCCCAAACAAATGTTTCGACAACCGAGGACAGTTCGTTCTGGCGTTCGCACAATGAGGAGAGCCGACCCCAAATAAAAGGTTAGGACAAAGAAGAAAATTGGCATTTTAGACGCTATTAATCAGTTTAGAGTCCTATCTAGGGCAGGGTTTAGGTTTATTGGGACTTGGTATCGCTTTATTCTGATTGACGCACAGTTATAACGCACAGAGTCGCGGGAAAAACACAAGTTTGGTGTTACGTTAACTGAAGGAGTCACGCACGCGCTTCTTTATGGTTTCGGTGGTGTACAGCACAACAATTAATTCAAATTCACCATCAGGGGATTGTAATCTAGTGTTTTGAACACGCAAGGGGTCATTCGGTCAGGTGTGGCGTTGTTACTTTTCACCTGACCGCCAGAAGGAGGGTTATTAACGTGGTTAATGTATGCAATATTTGGAAAGGAAATTCAATATCCCATCAAAAACAATACTTGTCAAAAAAAACCAAGTCTCGCAACTCAGTTGTTCTACGGTAAAAAGTTGTGAGATCCATGTAATTGTAATACCAAGTCCAGGCCAGGAAATCTTTAACGTTTTACATAAATATATTGACTTGGCCATTGCATGAAAACATGTGTACCTAAATTAAATTATTTAGTGCGACGCGATGGCCAAGTCAATATATTTATGTAAAACGTTAAAGATTTCCTGGCCTGGACTTGGTATTACATGGATCTCACAACTTTTTACCGTAGAACAACTGAGTTGCGAGACTTGGTTTTTTTGACAAGTATTGTTTTTGATGGGATCTCATTTCTTTTTGTATTTTGTAGGCAGCAGTTATGTACGAGGGCTGCACTAAAAGTNGGAGGATTTGCGCACGCACTCGCAAACCGCGGCTTACTTACTCACCGTGATAGTTAACTAAACTATGAGGAATTGGGAATAGGACTGTTGAAAACAATATACTTACTTTTTAGTCAACGGACGCTACGAGTTATTGGACAAAACAATCCTTATCGATCTTTAGGAGTACCTTTAACAGGAAATTGCAACTAAACCACAAAATTTTGAGACTAAACGCTCTTATCTCCATCCTTAGTCTCCATCAGTCGACAAGTTGTTGTAGAAAGGCACCTGGAAGTACCCAAATATACCATAGGTTCTACTAGGCGGTTTTTGATGTCACTTAACAGTGTTATAATGTGGTTATTCATCAGAAAACCCACATTATTTAGGCTTAATTATGACTCAGAGTAGGTACTTTTCTTCGCAATCATATTGTCACGTCATTACGTTAACTGCTAAAATGTTGCTATAGAAAAACCATAAGGAGTCAACATTTTTGCATAGATTCAGTAGAATTGGGAAGATGTGCGTGTAGTTGTACCTGGTAGATAACGCTAGTTTAGGTACTTTATCAGCCTTTACGAATCCATTTTAATTAGACTATTTCTGTCCGGGGTCAAGTTCAAGGTGGAGTGTCCCATAGCTACGGTTGACCCCTGCCTGACTTATCGACCAGCTCGGCAATTAACTAAATTCTAAGAATATATTATAGCAGGGGTGCCCAAACTTATTTTGTCTACTCACTACTCATCTACTGCCACTTTGAAAATAAATTATTTTTTAGCGTCCCCATTTTGTAGTTGAGAGTCTGAGTTCCCCTGAACCTATCTGGGGGCACGGCAGTGCCCCCACCAAGTCGAGCAAAAAAGCGGCACGGCCGTACCATCCTTTTCTCGAAGCAATTCAGGCCATTTTCGACCGCCTGTAACTTCGTTGTGGATAAAACTAGAAGGCTGAATTTTCATTAGCTATGCAGGCATTGTAAAGACACGGTATATTTAAAATTTCATTCAATTTGAACCAGTAGTTTAAGAATTATAACGGGTCAAAGTTACTTAATTTTGTCACTCACTGACTCACTCACTGACTCACTGACTGACTCACCGATCATCAAAACTCTAAGGCACTTCTAGCAGACCTAGAAGCTTCAAATTTGGAATATAAGTAGTGTTTGGTGTATGAATCAAGGAAAAACTAAAATATTTGGGGGCACGGTAGTGCAACCGCCAAGTCGAGTAAAATTTTTCAATTTCGGTCCAGTTTTCTAGATACATAACTGCTGTCTACAAAATACAAAAAGAAATGAGATCCCATCAAAAACAATACTTGTCAAAAAAACCAAGTCTCGCAACTCAGTTGTTCTACGGTAAAAAGTTGTGAGATCCATGTAATACCAAGTCCAGGCCAGGAAATCTTTAACGTTTTACATAAATATATTGACTTGGCCATCGCATGAAAACACGTGTAAATTAAATTATTTAGTGCGATGGCCAAGTCAATAATTTATGTAAAACGTTAAAGATTTCCTGGCCTGGACTTGGTATTACATGGATCTCACAACTTTTTACCGTAGAACAACTGAGTTGCGAGACTTGGTTTTTTTGACAAGTATTGTTTTTGATGGGATTATACTACTCTAAACGGTATTTTAAACGCTTAATATGCTCAAACATAATTTTCGACAACCGAGGACAGTTCGTTCTGGTGTTCGCTGAATGAGGAGAGCCGACCCCAAATAAAGGGTTAGGACTTTAGGACAAAGAAGAAAATTGGTATTTTAGACACTGTTAATCAGTTTAGAGTCCTATCCTATCTAGGGCAGGGTTTAGGTTTATTGGGACTTGGTATTGCTATTTCTGATTGACGCACAGTTATAACGCACAGAATGGCGGGAAAAACACAAGTTTGGTGTTACGTTACCTGGAGGAGTCACGCACACGCTTCTTTATGGTTTCGGTGGTGTGTAGCACAACAATTAATTCAAATTCACCATCAGGGGATTGTAATCTTGTGTTTTGGACACGCAAGGGGTCATTCGGTCAGGTGTGGCGTTGTTACTTTTTACCCAACCGCCAGAAGGAGGGTTATTAACGTAGTTAATGTATGCAATATTTGGAAAGGAAATTCAATATTCTTAAAGAGGTTTAAGTAGGTATGTACCTAGTTAGCTTGAGCATGATTCCAAATGCTGTGCTGTATTATTAAGAGTAAAGTATTTGGAGTGGACCCAGTCTAAGCTTAGTTAAAAGGAGTTAACAGATGTAGGTATTACATTAATTGTGCAATACAAATTACGTAGGTATGTAACTAATATTTTTAAGCTGAAAAGTTTGTTTGTCGTGGGCACAGCTACGAGTAGTTACCTACTCAATATGTATTCATATTCATAATTCAAACATTTATTGCATGCTGCATTGGGTGACAGTTCCGTATCCCTGGGCTGGGCACCTTCTAAACAGCATCCAGAAGGAAATGTTCTACGGCACCCACATATTATTTTTTCCAGACCTGCGGAAATCGCATTATTAATTACACATCGGAGTTTCGTTCGACATCGTTAATTTTGGTGCTCACATCATATCAAATATAGTACGTTATCATTATAATTATTTATTTACTTAGTTAACAGCTTTTTGTATGGGATCTGTAACGTCGTAAATCATGGGCTTTGTTTACTCGTCCAACAAGTTTTGAAATTAACTTCCTCACACAATTAATTGAGACTTATCCCAATTAATAGTGTTATTTGGATTGTTAACAGTTAATTATTTTTTTCTGCAAAAGCTTCTTTAAACTACGCAACACAAATTGATATAAAAACATTAATTAAACAGGCATTAACATAAACACACTGGTAAGTAATTAGGTAACTAAGTGATTACTCACTTGGAATTGGGGCACTTACTCATACCATGACATTCGTTGTTTTCCCATACCTAGGTACCTACATAATACATAAAATATTACATTTTATTAAGCAGGTCTGACGTAACAACTTCAATTGATGCATCTCTTTCAACAACTTCGTCTCATTGTCGTCATTGTTACATCATACGAAGCTTTGAACTGCGTGCGGTTAAAGTACTGTCGCATAAAGCTAATCTTCTTTCGTCTTTCCAGTTTGTATGTTCCAAAGTATGTTCGAACACTATGTAAGTCCATTCGACGACAAACTTGACGAAAACTGGGTTTCGTACCTCTAACTTTCGACTTCAAATCATTTGCGTATTACCCATGATTTGCTCCAGAGTGGTAGATCAATTTTCATCGTGAATCTCAAGGTACTATAAGCCCCAAAATGCACTTACCTTCGTAGTACTTATACATTTGCTTTGCAAGCTTTTGCCCACGGCAAAGTTTAACAAAAATCCATTCAGTAGTTTTTGCGTGAAAGAGTAACAGATGTTAACATCCATAGAACTTAGGATTATAATAACCTATGTCTTCGCCTTAGATAGATAATTTTCTTCAAAAAGCTCCTGCCAAAGCTCCAGTGGTGGTAGGTAACGGATTAGAAACTTGACGATGACGTTATTACAAGCTAAATATAGGTACTTATCTAGGTACCTACCTAATACTTGCTGATGAACCACGATTATTAATATCTCAGTAAAGTATCTAACCAGTTGTCAAGAGTTTTTGCGGAAGTTTTTCAAAAGATGAAGCAGTGCTATTTTGAGACGCTCAATAAAATAATTATAAGTCGTAGTTAAACTTTTGTAGATTCATGGCAACCAACTTAACTGACATAGGTTTACAAAATATATAAAGTTTAAAAAAATATCCTTGTACTTTTTGCACTGCGCCTTTAGTCCCAAACTAAGCAAAGCTTGTACATACATGGGTACTAGAACTAGATAACGGATGTAAGAAACATACTTAAATACTTTTTTTTAATCATCATCATCATCATCATTTCAGCCACAGGACGTCCACTGCTGAACATAGGCCTCCCCCAATGACTTCCACATCCATGATTCCACATGATTTTTTTAATACATACATAATAATACTTACATAGAAAACACCCTGTCCAATACAAACAATTATGTTATGCACACAAATCTTTGTACTGTGCGGGAATCGAACCCGCGACATCTCGGCATCTATCGGGCTTCGCTCGCAAAAAGTTAAAACGGCAAGCTTGTATCAATCCACTGGACCACTGATGTTTCATCGGCACATAATTTATCTCGTTAACAATTCAAACAAGTTGTAGGTATCTCGAAGATGCCAAACCAGATTTCGTAACGCTCAATCGAGTTGTGTGACCCAAGACGTCATTATACGGCATAGTTCAACGGAATTTGCATGAAGGAACGCAGCTTTTGCCGAAATGCTTTGACGTCAAGACTGACCAACTTCAATGCGGCACTGAATTAACTAGCGGCATAGCTCAGAAAAGTGGTTTAATGAACTTAAGTTTAAGGCGAGAAGAATTCGTAGAATTCTGACGTCTATAAGCACAGGCTAAGTACCTACAGTCTACAGTGTGGGTCTCAGATCATAGGGGTGAATATCCCAAACACGTTTTTTACGCGGCGGAGCTGAGAATCGATGGGAGAAATGTAACTAGAGCGATGATTTTTTTTCTGTATATAGTTTATACAGCGTTTTACACGATAGCAAAGTCTTTAGGACAATAGGTAGTTATTTTATGTACTAAAAAAATTTTCAAAGACCCAAAATCTAATAGCGGTGGCGCGTCCTAACTCTATTTCTACTCATAAATTGTGTTATTCCTTCTTTCTCGGGGATTCTAGTAATTTAAAAATAGTATAGCCATAAAATACATTAAATAAGACTTCCAAATGATATGAAAGAAATGTGATATTTCATATTTTAAGTGTTTTAAATAGCCTTACAAAACTGTCCCACGAAAAAAAGCAATTACAGTGGCTCAATTTCGACACTCTCTTACTTCTCCAAAGAAGCTTTGAGAGACGTAGAGTTCTTCTTCCCTGCATCACTCAACTGTGTCCTCCTGATCGGGCTATAAAGACTTGCGACTTGTGGTATGGTTTTTCCAGCAGACCCGTAAATATTNAGACCTAGAAGCTTCAAATCTATACTTATAATAAATCTGTAGAGGGGTCAATTCTGTACATGAAATATATTTTCAAAATAACTATCAGGGGGTGATTAGTGATCGATACTGATGCCAAAAATGCAATTAGTAAAATTTTTGTCTGTCTGTCTGTCTGTCTGTCTGTCTGTCTGTCTGTCTGTCTGTCTGTCTGTATGTTCCTTATAGAAACAAAAACTACTCGACGGATTTTAACGAAACTTGGTACAATTATTCTTCATACTCCTGGGCAGGTTAGGGGGCGTCCATAAATTACGTGAGACTTTTAGGGTTTTAAATCTGAAGTAAAAAAATTGGCCAAGTGCGTGTCGTGCCACGCGCGTGTAGGGTTCCGTAGTTGTCCGTCGTTAACAAAATATATTTCAGAAGCAAGCAATTACTTTATCTAAAGTCGCTTTTAATATTTTCTTCTAAGGAATTTTTATTAGATATGAAATTTTATAGTACATGAGTTAAATGACTATTACTCTTAAACTAACTAACCGTTATAGTTTTCTTGAAAGTTCATAAAAAGCAGTATTATTATGAATTTTTTCAAGCCAACAGTCTTAGTTTTTAGAGGGGGGGGGGACGCCCTGCTCGAACAAAAATTGGCACTTTAAACTTTAATACACTCGCGAGCAAAAGTATGGAATCACTTACATGAAGTTGTTTCCACGCGATCTTGTGTACAAACGAATTTGTTAGTAACAAAAAAAGTAGCACCATTTTAAAGATTAAACTTTTAACTTTAAATTGATACCAAATTCATTTAAATCACACCGGTATTTAAAAAGATATCCCGGCTGATGTGAAGAAGTAAGAAAAAAGACATGTACCAACTGTTTGATACGTCGCGAGTTGCGGCCTATTAACCCCCTATAAAAGCACGTGTTTTCGGATTTTTGCGTTCACACGTTGATCCATACACATCTCGGCTTCTTTTGACACTTTACCTGGGATTCTACACCTACAGAAGCAACACAAATCGTTGCACTGTTGCAAGAAGGGCTCAGCCAGCGGGCTGTCGCACGTCAGCTCCACATAAGCCAGTCCTGGGTTTCGAAAGTTTTAAGACGCTTTTGGGAGACTGGTGGCTTTATCCCGAGACCAAGTTCTGAACAGCGCCGGTGCACATCGCAGAGCAATGACCGTTTTTTCATTTCAACCTCTCTATGAAATCGTCATTTGACTGGTATCGACGTCCAGCAAGAGCTCAGAAATGTTCGTAGGATAGCTGTNAAATACCTGTAACCTTTGTCTGGCTGATACATTCCTCTTCGTAAGTATAGTAAGTAAGACTGCCCCGGATTATAAATAGCATGCCACCCGAATTTGTGAAAGAAATCACTGTTAAAAATATTAAATATAAGCTGAAGGACTATTTCCTAAAGCTAATGTAACAATATTAAAATATGTTTATGCTGTATTATGTAATTGTATTTGAAATTGTGAATGTACCCACTGCAAACTCGTTAGCTTTACATCAAACCCTAGTGGTTTTTAAAGCTATCTAAATGTAATTGTCTCAATGTAACTGTCTTTAAGTTGTTAAATAAATAAAAAAAAATAAAAAATAAAAAAAGGTAGGTATAGGGGCTTTTAACTCTGCTCGGTTTGCCATAAGATCAACTGATTTCCAATTTACACTATCTAAGAAGATGGGCATAGAGTCTAGAACCTGATAAAGTAAATTGGAATTTGAATCTTGTTGAATGTATTATCTGACAAACCTTTGTCAGATAGGTTCTGTTTTTCTGTCATTTGTGGGATGTTATTTCACCAAGGGGTTAGTCCTGTATTTTGTGCGGCATGGCGCGGACATGTAATGAAGTGCGTGTGACGTAGATTGTAACTGCACATACATGTAATTACGGTGCTGTGCCGTATTCTGTAACGTATGACGTGTTTATATAGCGCGTCACTAGTGTGTAATATGTAAAGCTTCAGCCAAACTAACGCGTACAGATTGCGTCGGCGATGGCGACCAAGCCAATGACATGACAGGACGCGCGACCTATCATTGGCCTATGCATGCGTAATGATCGCCATCGCCGACGCAATCTGCATAATGTTGGTTTGGCTGAAGCTTCTTATCTTATTTAGGGCCGCGCATGAGCGCAGAGCACGTAGACCCATTGGGATCTTTTGTGCTTTTGGCTGAAGCTTAACTTAACTTAATCCCTTCTGTGGTCTAGTGGTAAGACCACCTGCTTCAGACGCAGAGGTCCCGGGTTCGATTTCCAGTGGGGGCAGATTTTAGGGGTAAGGCTTGTTCTAAGTCCGCCTGGCTAGCTACCACCATTTTACCTAAGTCTGTCGCCATAACAACAATGTTAACAGCATTGTTGTGTACCGGCAGTTAAAGGTAAGATTACCAGTTCCTCCGTGGTTGAGGATTCCGGGCCAAGAGCTTCCTCGTTGTGGATTAAAAAAAACTTATGGAACGTTGTCCCCACAGGTACGGCTCGTCGCTGGTGGGCGCCGAGCGCGCGGCGCGGCGGCGCGGGGTGTGGGCGGGCGCGGGCGCGGGGCTCGGCTGGCTGCTGACGTACGCGCTCAACGCTATAGTCTTCGCGCTCGGAGCCGCCTTGTGTGTGAGGGACATGGACCTGCCGCCGGAGGAGCAGGAGTACCACCCTGGAGTCATGCTCACGGTGAAAATGAAATATTGCTTCATTTATATCGCTTTGTGACGCGGCCTACGGCGTTTATAGGGGACCAGTCTTACCAAGGTTTTTGAGCGTTATCTACTTAATGTACCATCCTGGAATCATGCTTACGGCGAGAACGAATGCTTTACCAAAGACCTCTAATCCCAAACTAAGGCTTTTAAACAGAAACATCTGAATGTAGGATGATATTGATTGAGTATCATCTGTATCATGTAATTAAATGTGACTGTGTACCATATAAGTACCTGACCATGGGCATTTCAAACGTCAAGATTTATTACAAAGAGATGACTTAGAGCACACTTCATCTAAACCACTTAGCAGCAGACGCGTAAGTGGCAAATCGATGACATATCTCCACTAACCCTAATATCCGATAGCCTAGCTAGATAGATAAGTGGTTTTCTGACCTCATCATTTCATCTTCCAGATCCTCTTCTGCACGTTCATGGCTGCCCAAAACATCGCGATGTGCCAGCCACACTTGGAAACCTTCTCGACCGCGCGCGGCGCCGCCAAGTCTCTCTTCAAGCTGCTAGAGCGCCGCTCCAAGGTGGACGCACTGGCCAGCACGGGCGCCAAGCCGGAGCGGTTCCAAGGGAACATCACGTTCGAGAACCTGTACTTTAATTATCCGTCGAGGGCTGATGTTAAGGTGAGTTGTTGGAGATTATTGGATTTGTTTTGTCGTTTTTTAACTGTCTTTGAAGAAGGGGAATTTTGGGATTGCCCTTGGAGGACCTTGCCCATACCTCAGGCACTGATGTATTCACAAACGATGCTTGCTTAAGTGAAGCAGAATATCGAACGCACAACGTTGAATAGAGCTCTGTGATTGGTTCATGTGTCACCGTGTGCGTCCACGCGTACTGTGAGACCTCATAGTAAGGTTTGTGAATACGGGCGTTAGTCAATTAAGCGCAGGTATAGCAAATAACTTAATAATCGGTAAATATTCCAGATCATTGTATAATTCATGCCAAACACCATCTTATCCCCAACCAACTTTTCCCCAGGTTCTTCGCGGGCTCAACCTGAAGGTCACAGCTGGGGAGACAGTAGCGCTGGTGGGTGGCTCAGGCTGTGGTAAATCCACACTTCTGCAGCTGCTGCAGCGGCTGTATGAACCTGACTCAGGGCACATCACTGTGGACGGACACAAGCTGACTGATCTGGACGTGCACCACTTTAGGAGGAGCATCGGTTAGTGTCATATACTTTTTTTATTGATCCTAGAAAATATCCTGTCCATACCACCAGGCGACAGGTAAAAATGGGTTAGGCGGCAGGTTAACGAATGCACTAAAACTTGTGGTGTTCCTTCTTCCGCTTGGGGGTTGAAGCCTTGGGAACTTAGAGACGACCAAGAGGCCTTTTGCAGACTTGTCTGCTCTACATGGCAGTTTTGATATTTGAACAGGCTGAAAGTTTCCTCAGTGTAGTAAATTGAAGCCACGACACTATTCTGACTCCATCTGATGTCCCAGAAACAGTACCCATAGTTAAATTGAAGTCTAAGCATGACAGATACGAAGATGCTATATGGCTGACAAATACGTTGAAATATTTAACCTAATGTCCACAGCTTTTACAGACCCTATAAGCCCTATATATCTTGAAGATCTCACTGTAATCTATTTTGTTCCAGGCGTGGTAGGCCAAGAACCCGTCCTGTTCAGCGGTACAGTCCGCGAGAACATCCTGATCGGGCTGGAGGGCGTTAGCGAGGAGCGCATGATAGCCGCCGCCAAGCTGGCGCACGCGCACCAGTTCATCACCAAGCTGGCCAATGTAAGATCTGTTACCTATTTATTTCCCGGTTTCCAAAAAACCTTGAATAACCAATTAGATTTCTGAATCGAAAATGAACGGAGAGATGATGTGGAAATAACGAAATCTGATTGGTTATTCAAACACATCTTCTCTCCACTCCTCTCTGCAGCAAACTTAGCCTTAGCCTGGAGGGATCCAGTGTAAAGTGGATATTTGATTACGTAGTACAACGAAAAGCATAATTGTAATATTTATGAAGGTTAGGTAGGCTACTGAAGTAGCACACTTTCGAAAACCTTCATAGATACAACTGTTTTCAACCAGTGTCGGTGCTAGCGACATTCTTGATCTATTTCAGGCACCTGCAACCCTGTATTTTCACAGCTCCCCGCCCTAACGAGCCGTATTCAAACATGTCATTTCTCCCCAGGGTTACGACACAGAGCTGGGCTCAGGCGGCGCGGCGCTGTCAGGTGGACAGAAGCAGCGCGTGGCCATCGCGCGCGCCGTCGTGCGCAACCCAAGTATCCTGCTGCTGGACGAACCCACGTCGGCACTCGACCCTGCCGCTGAGAGACAGGTAAGGCATATCTTTACCGCAGTCAACTTACGCTTTTGCTAGGTGGTGCTAGTGAAGTAGAATAAGACTTTGTCTCGAATCAACATAAATTACATACTCTCTGCATTTAGTCTCACTCTGCAACTGATTCCTTGAAGACTTGGCAGAATAGCAGAATGTAAAGAATCTAACTGAAATTGTTAATGTTGTTTTTGTACTTTACACAGGTTCAAGCAGCTCTCGATGCGGCTAGCAAAGGAAGAACTACTCTTGTGGTATCACACAGGTATGCACGTTAACTATAGAATTTACTGTAAAATATCAATAACAAAGATGTATACATGCTCGATAAGAGCTCCTATTTTTCTTGGGATATGAGTTTACTACAAAACTTTTTGAAAAGTGCGCCTGCACTATAGGATTAGTGTAGGCGCACACTAGGCGACACGCAACAGGGACAGCTCGTCGGCTAGACTTCTAGCTTGACGTCGCGACTTCACAACTCTGATGCCAAGAGTGCGAAGGTTTGAACAAAATACATGACCGCAGGCCGCAGTCTGTCATCGCGTTTAATGCTCAGTATTCACAAACTTTACTATGAAGTCTCATCTCTCAGTGCGCGTGGACGCACAGGGTGACACACGAACCAATCACAGCTCTATGTAACGCTGTGCGTTCGATTGGCTGCTTCCTTTAAGCAAGCATCGTTTGTGAATACGGGCGTTAGTCGCCGAGCTGTCATTGTCACGTGTCACCTACACTAAATGAACTGGTAGTATAAAATGTCCTTTCCCCAGGCTGTCGACGATCGTGAACGCGACGCGCATCGTGTACATGGAGCAAGGCGCGGCGCTGGAGCAGGGCTCGCACAAGGAGCTGCTCGAGCAGAAGGGGCTCTACTGGCGCCTCGTGCAGGACGACCTCACCAGCAAGTCAGTGCCAGTTCCTCTAGCATGAACAACTTTCGTCTTCGAATCGTTCGCGTATTCGACGAAATTCGATACTCAACCTTCGAATTAAACTATAACGTGACGATTTTTGATTCTCAAAATAAGTTTCTTGCAACCATTTTTTTGTAATTTTCGTACCAAATCTTTTGATGGCGATTCGAATACGCAAATGATTTGAACTCGAAAGTTTTTCGTGCTAGCCGTACAGTTCTTAATATAGATCGTTTCATCCACGAAGACGCGCCCCACCATTCTTCCGCTAATGTTTGAGTGTTATCGGTACACGCTAAATTATCCATGAGTACAATAATGCCGCTCGGATTGCTCGGATCAAACTCCCCGCACCCCCGCGCGACCGATACCAAAAATTGGTGGGTCGCGTCCGAGTGGATGAAACGATCTATAATGTACACAGCATACGTCACAGGAACTAGCTGACGGCCGATGGGGCAGCAAGGTTCTGGAGTTTAGGCCAAGTATTGGAAAACACAGCGTAGGACGTCCACCTACAAGGTGGATCGACGACTTATAATGGTAGCAGAAAGGCGATGGATGCAGGCCGCTACCAACCGGGCAACATGGAAAGCATTGGGAGAGGCCTATATTCAGCAGTGGACCTCCTATGGCTGAGATGATGATGATGAATCTGTTCAAGTGGGGATTCTTGGATTAAACTTGTAGTGCAAGTGTAGTTTTGTTCCCCAGTCGATGAAGCACACGATGTCGTGCCCTGCGTGCCCAAACAACTGCACGCAGGAAGATTTAATGAAGGCTACTGACAACGCGTGGCGGAGTTTGGGCTGACACTGTAGGTTTGCAGCAGTTGACGTCCTGTGGCTGAAATGATGATGATTAAGGTCCCTTTTGCTTCACTTTTCATCGGTTGTCGGCCGTTTGGTGTAGTGGTTCAGAACGGACTACTATGCCGAGAGGTCCCGGGTTCGATTCCCGGCCGGGCAGAAATTGAAATGATGATTTTTAATTTCTGTGACGGGTCTGGGTGTTTCTATGTATAATATGTATGTATTTACAAAAAAAAAAGTATTTAAGTACTTTATATCCGTTGTCTCGCTAACATACGCCAGTCAAACTTGGAAATTTACAAATAGAGTAGAAATGAAAATCAGAATCTGTCAACGGAGTATGGAGAGAAGCTTATTAAAAGTTAAAAAAATCCAGAAAATACCACACCAAGATATTAGGAAAAAGACAAAAGTCACAGATGCGCTATGTTATAGCAAGAAACTGAAGTGGCGCTGGGCCGGCCACATAGCTCGTCTGACAGATAATCGTTGGACTAAGCGATTAACTTCTTGGCTGGGTCCATCGGGTACTTGAAGAAAGAGAGGAAGACCAACTACGCGATGGGCTAACGACATAGTGCAAGTGCCTGGCGAGCAATGGATGAACGTGGCAGGCGACAGGGACACTTGGCATTCTCTAGAGGAGGCCTTCACCTCCAACTAACGGGGGGTTCCTACTTCTTTTTTTGCTCAATAATAAAGTATACTTCTAAATATTAGTATGTTAATTATTAGCATGTTTATTAGTTTTATTAGCATGTTTATTAGTTTTATTGTTAATTTTGTGTATAGTAAGAAATAAAAGGCCTTTTTATTTTATTTATTTATTTATTTATTATATCCGTTGTCTAGTACCCATAGTACAAGCTTTGCTTAGTTTGGGACTAGCGGCGCAGTGTAAAAATGTCCAAGGATATTTATTTATTTGTTATTTATTTATTTAATAAGTTTCTAAATGAGGGTCTGGTCCGCAGGAGTGCAGCGACCGCGCTCAAAGAGAAGGACGGCGAGGACGACGACGTGGTGGCCGAGCGCGTGGAGGAGGACGAGTTCACGCGCGCGGCCTTCCAGAGGCACTCCACTCACAGAGGTACAAGATAACGCCCTTTATTTTTTTACTCGATAGGTTTTGAGAAAACAATATTTTTTAAGACATTTTGGCGCCTAATATCCACTATTTTGATTTTCAACCGACTTCAAAAAAGGAGGAGGTTCTCAATTCGACCCGTATGTTTTTTTTTTCTATGTTTGTTACGCGATAACTCCGCCAATTATGAACCGATTTGAACAAATTTTTTTTCGGCGTATAGGTAATACCTCAAGGGTGCTCCCATTTAAATTTAATAATAGAAAAAACAACCCCCAAGGGTGGAAAATTGGGGATGAACTTTTTTATACGCAATATCTCCGCCGATTATAAATCAATTTGAACGATTATTTTTTTGTTGAATAGGTATTATCAAAAGGGTGGTTTCATGCGAATTTGAAGAAAATATTTCACCCCCAAGGGTNTTGCCACAACTCACTGCAAAATATTGCTTCAAACTACTTGTACTAAGAAAGTCAATAAGTGACTTTATTTAATTCTGCCACAACTCAATCCGAAACATTGCTTCAAAATACTCGTACAATTGTGTTTTTGATTTATTTCATTTTTGTAACATTACTTTAAATGTTACTTTTAATTTCAATGTTCATTACTCAGATGTTGAATCTGGATAGTTACCTTCATCATCATCATCATTTCAGCCATATAGGACGTCCACTGCCGAACATAGCCCTCCCCCAATGATTTCCAATATGACCGGCTGGTAATTGTCTGCATCCAGTGCTTTCCTGCTACCTTTATGAAGTCCACGTTGTGCTTTCTGGTACGTGCCCTTCACTCCAGAACCTTGCTGCTCCATCATCTGTCAGTTCTGCGTACTATGTGCCCTGTCTCTTGTACAGAAAAACTGAGCATAGCCCTCTTCAAAGCATGCTGTGCAACTTTGAGCTTATTTATAAGGCCGTCATCAGTGGTAACACATACAGATAGTAGATTTTCGTCTTTAGGCACTGAGATATTTTGAACGAAAGGATGTTATGTAGTTTCCCGAATGCTGCCCAGCCGAGTCTGATTCGACCTCTTTCTCTACCTAGCTGAAACGTTTGACCGAGGTAGACATACTTGTCAACAATCTCGAGATTCGAGCTCCTAACCGAAACTGGGTAGGGCGCAACATAGACATTCGACAAAAGCTTCGTTTTTCCATGTTGTTCACCCGAAGGCCTACCTTTTGGGAGATTAAGGTCTTCGAGCATTGTGCCAAGGTCTTCCAGTGAATTTGCCATGACCACACAATATCGTCGGCAAACCGAAGGTGAATGATGTACTCGTCGTTGATGTTTGTGCCGAATCTTTTCTATTCAAGGAGTTTGAAAGCGTCTTCCAATGCAGCGGTGAATAGTTTCGGAGATCCGGAGATATACCTAACATCTCCCTCATGCTTCGCTGCAGAGGAATCGCCCTCGTACTCCACTCCTGTACTCGGACCAACATGGTGGCGTTTCTGTACAAGCACTTCAGTACCTCGATATGTACCGATACTTTTCAGAAATCGGCTTGTTCGGGAGGCTGGAAGTCATCGAACCTACGCGCGAGATCATTCGTGATAACTTTCGAAAAAAGCTTGTAGACATGACTCAGAAGCGAGATGGGTCAGTTACTCTTCAGCAAGGTTTTATCCCCTTTCTTGAGGAAGAGTACCACCACGCTTCTGTTCCATGCCTCTGGCGTTGTTCCCTGGAGTAAGACGAACTTAAATAGTCTCTGAAGGACTTGACTTCAATATTCAGAAGCTCCGAGGTTATCCCGTCATGACCCGGTGCCTTGTTGTTCTTTAGGTGTTTGAGTGCCATCCTAATCTCGTATAGGCTGATAATGCTGATATCCACAATATCTTCGTCGAGGTAATATAGCTGTCCATAAAACTTTTCAATCTCACCCAGAACCTTGGCTTTTGTTAAAGTTACACCACCTTCCGCAGTCTTCAGCTTCGTGAGCTAGCTTCGCCTAATAGAGTTGTCTCTTGCGAACACTTTCGAGCCTTGGTTCCGCTCTATCTCCTCTTTAATACTATTTGTATTAAAGTTGCGAACATCATGTCGCAAGGACTTCCATATCTGTCTATTGAGCTGCCGATGTGCCTTAGCGTCAACGGAGATCTGCAGTGACATTGAACGTCGTTCTGCCATGACGTTGAGGGTAAGGGATCCCTATGGAGAGATCCATAATACAGTTTTATTGTTTTTGGATTATTTTAATTTTGATATTCATTTTGATGTTGGTTCTTTCAATTTAATTTCAATGTTATAGGAATCTGATGTTAATGGTTACCATACCAATTTATTAAACATTTAAAGGTATTAAATAAGTAGGTAAATTCTAGTATTATTTAACAATTTTGCAGATTTTGACTAAAATTGCATTAACAAAACAAATAAAATAAAATGAATAAATCAACATTTAAGTCAATAAAAGTGTGGCAAAATTAAACAAGTGTACTTATTCAATGGAAATATTCGTTTTTGTAATACCTTGGTTATGGCAAAACTAAATAAGTGACATACAAAAACTAAATAACTGCAACTTAGTTGTAAAATATGGTTGTGGCAAAACTAAATAATTACATTTTTATTTTTTTTATTTAAAATAATACAAAGTAACATCATCGAAGAATATTGAATTAATGAAGGTAAATTTGCTGTATAAAATATCAAAAGACCGACAGTAAAATATTTTTACACTTAAAAGTTATCGCCATTTTTAACGAAAAAAAACACAAAAACGTGAATATCTCGCAACTTTGGTTTTGTCAGTTATTTAATTCTGCCACGACGGTGACGATATGTTTATCGAAAATAATGCCTATATTAGGCTTTCAACTAGCTCTTATAGTAATTACATAGTTGACAGTTACTAATTACTTCTACTGTTATTATTTTTTTTTGTAAAATCTTATAATCGCAAGTAACACATAATTTTTTTATTTAAAATTACAAAATAGAAAATTATAATTTACTTCTATTTATCGATAATAGGAAACCGCATTAGAACACGAGCACGGCACTATGTTACGACCGGCACATGCGGCCGTACTGTGTATTTTCACACGACAGTNTGAAATTCCGGAATTCCGGTATTCAAGCCCTAGATCCAACTGAGCCGTGTCATTCAGAATCTAATGATATTAAATTAGGTATTATGGTGACATTAAACTGACACTTGGAACTCGGAATTAGGCTCCAGAAAATCTTGTTAGGTAGGTTTATTTGAATTAACTTTTTTCTGTTGACTGGAGAGAGAATTCTATTGAGTTTTTGCGCACCAACTTTGTATTAATTGCTTACGTTTCGAGTCCCTGCAAACTAGACTTTGTCGGCCAATAGTTTATTCGGCAAATTGCATGTGCAAACTTTCATAGACGACAAATCTATTCTAATTTGTAAAGGAGTTCCTTTACAAATTACAAGCCGACCAAACCGTTCTGTGGCATCACCAAACAACGAGCCACCACGCTACTAACCACCCGCGCCCTCTGCAAACAAGAGGCTATTGAGTGGTGGAAGTCTACATCGGGACAAAAACACTCAAAAGCACTCATTCAAGGATATAGCAACAAAGGAACTGCTAAAGTTCAAAAGATACAAAGCCTGTGCAGTGACTAGAATACTAACCGGCCACTGCAAACTAAACAAACACAAATCAAACATGAACATGACCGAGGAAACTCTGTGCAGATTCTGCCATACAGAAGAAGAAACGGCCATGCTTATTCTCTGCCCATGCGGCCCGCTTATGAGCAAAAGAAGTATCCATCTCGGGCGACACATCATGCACCCGGATGAGATAGCAGATATCACGCTCCAAAGAATCTGGAAAATAGACTCAACGGGACTAAGCAGTGAACTCTAAACACAAGGGCTGCTACAATAGATCAAATCTGGTCGAGCTGGCGCAAATGAAGGCCCAAAAACCAATAATAGTAATAACTATCGGCCGACAAAAAGTCTGCAGTCCACGGGGTCTTAATCAGTGACTGATCTAAACGTTTAACACTTTGCTTCCTAATCGATTGCAATCTACATATCGGCTAGTTTTTGCGTGTATTGTTCTCGGTATCTAAATATACAATCTTGAAGTTTTTTCGCGTGTCACCTTTCACTTCTAGCGGAAAACCTAAACAAGATAAATCGCTCGAGACTCAGGAAACCAACTGGTTAAATAAAACTTCTGAAACAGTACTCAAATAGAAAATCAAAGGAATNTGCTGTCTACAAAATACAAAAAGAAATGAGATCCCATCAAAAACAATACTTGTCAAAAAAACCAAGTCTCGCAACTCAGTTGTTCTACGGTAAAAAGTTGTGAGATCCATGTACCTAATACCAAGTCCAGGCCAGGAAATCTTTAACGTTTTACATAAATTTATTGACTTGGCCATCGCATGAAAACACGTGTAAATTAAATTATTTAGTGCGATGGCCAAGTCAATATATTTATGTAAAACGTAGGGTTTCTGATTTCTCGACCTATTTTTTTTCTCGAGTTTCGGGAATTCTCGAGGCCAAAGTCTCGAGTTTTCTCGGGTCTCGAGCTTTTTATTAAAACTGTTAAAATCGGTTGAAATTTGATAAAAATACAGGTTTTTTTAAATCTAATATACAAAAAAACTAAAACCCAACTACGTAATAATGAACTGAAAAGATTGGAACAAGACAATGTGTTCAAAAATGCAGTCGGAGGCATCAATGACTATTTTTTTTTTGTTGGCGATAAGTACCTAATTGGTAATAAGCCGTGTGGTGACGGCAGAATAGAATACATATTTTGTCACCAACCCTTACTCAGTGTCACTCTCACAGTTAAAACAAATCTAACGATACCCCACATGCCATAGTTTGTTGAGTTTCACAATATGGGCCAGTGCCCGGTATTTCGGTAAAGTTCACGCATTATTCGGTATCGCGGTAAAGTTCACGCGCATACAAAGACGAATCAACGGATTTAATCACTTTCTAATAAAAGTCCGAACACCTTATTTTTTCACTAAAAACAGCAAAATTAAATGTTCGTGAAGGCGTTTGACTAGAGTTTGAGATAAAGTAGCATTCTTTCAGCTTTTAAACAAAGAAGCAGTTGCGTTTTGTTTTCGTTTGAACTAGCTGTCAAAGCGACACCGCGATACGAATTTGGAATTTTCGTTCGTCGTCTAGTCGCGTTGTAGTTGAAAATATTTAGCGTAATCGGGGCCTCATGTCTTTAGTGACACTCGCCGGACTAAGAGGAATCGATTGACGTGCGAATCATAAAAATCGACCCAAGAGTTTGGTCTCTATTGTGCTTCAAAAAACATACATACATAGGCTGTTAGACACATTACCACTCCTTTGCGTCACGCAGTCGGGTAAAAAAGGAAAGACTAGACCAGTCTAAAAGCAACTTTAACCTATTTAATAATTAAAAACTTACTTTTGTCTAAGGAAATAGGCTTTCAAGAATATTAAAGCTCCAAATTCGAAGCTCGGGAATTCTCGAGCTCCGGTAATTTTTTTCTCGTCTCGAATGAAGCCAAATTTCTCGAGTTTTCTCGAGTTCGAGAAAGCTCGAGCAGAAACCCTAGTAAAACGTTAAAGATTTCCTGGCCTGGACTTGGTATTACATGGATCTCACAACTTTTTACCGTAGAACAACTGAGTTGCGAGACTTGGTTTTTTTGACAAGTATTGTTTTTGATGGGATACATTTTACACTGCGCCTCTAGTCCCAAACTAAGCAAAGCTTGTACATGCATGGGTACTAGAACTAGATTTTAACGGATGTAAGAAACAAACTTAAATACTTTTTTTTAATACATACATAATAATACATAGAAAACACCCTGTCCAATACAAACAATTATGTTATGCACACAAATCTTTGTACTGTGCGGGAATCGAACCCGCGAGCGCGACCTCTCGGCATCTCGGCACCTATCGGGCTTCGCTCGCAAAAAGTTAAAACTGCAAGCTTGTTCTTCTTGTTTATAAATCAATCCACTGGACCACTGATGTTTCATCGGAACATAATTTTATCTCGTTAACAATTCAAACAAGTTGTATCTCGAAGATGCCATACCAGATTTCGTAACGCCGCGCTCGATCGAGTTGGTGACCCAAGACGTCATTTTCCGCATAGTTCAACGAATTTGCATGAAGGAACGTCAGCTTTTGCCGAAATGCTTTGACGTCAAGACTGACCAACTTCATTGCAGCATTGAATTAACTAGCGGCATAGTTCAGTAAAGTGGTTTAATGAACTTATGTTTATGGCTAAGTTAAGACACAGTTAAGGCGAGAAGAATTCGTAGAATACTGACGTCTATAAGTACAGGAGTAAGTGCAGTGTGGGTAGATGTCTAGATGTAAACATTTTACCCGCCCCCTTCGAGGCGACTCCATGACTGTTTCCATTTTCGTTTTGTTTTTGTTAATCCCAAATCGTCTTTAGCATTTATTTCTCCCAATGTCGAGTTGCCTTACTTATTTTTTGAAACCCCTAAAATATTCCGAAAAATATAAAATAAATTGAGTAGTGATGTTAAAAGTATCGATAAATTGATATAAAAATTGTCATCTTCTGTAAGTTTGTTCCTAAATTATCTGACAAAACTTTTGTAGCATTTATTTGATGGCAATCACATATTGAACAATGAAAAGAGAAAAAAAATTACGGCGTCTGTCTAAGTCATGCTTTAACCACAGTAGATAAATCAATGTAGGTATACTGTGCTTTAACACTGTTTAGACATTTGTTCTTCTACCTCCTTTGTTGCGAACTTTTAAGCGGCCAAATTGAATGTGAATGAGAAAGCTTACGCATAGCAGGGGTTTCCCGATGCCATGTTATTTGTAAATAAAGTATTTTATAGGAGGCGCGCGCCGCGGCCGCGCAGTACCGCACCGACGCCCGTGCCGCGCGCGTGTTGCAGACGCGACATTACAAATTACTTGTTTGAGTCAAAAGCGCGCGGGAATTGACTCAATTGACAGTGCTTTTTTTAAGTTTATTTTAAATATTAAATCGTGATGAAGGGACAAGCAAAGAGGTTTATCAACCACAAAGGAAAAGCCTACGAGATGGGTGCCAAAAAAAAGGAAAACAGTGATAATATAGGATTTTTCCAAATGGTATGTGTTCCAATATTTGTGAATATTTAAAAAGGTTTTTTAATAATTTAGGTTGAAATTTGAGGTGGAAAGTTGGTCTAAGCCACGTTCTGGCATAAACGAGTTGAATCCAAACTCGTTTGGTCGGCGCATTTTTATTGTTTGATGTCAAAATGCGAATATCGATCTGTTAAGTTTTTCAACGTTTTCCTGTTGCTTTTTTATTTCTTTTTTTAATGATATAACTTAAACGTGCTTAAACAACCGTTGCGAAATGTGTTTCAATACAACATTATTTTTGTTACTATGGAAACATCTCGAGAAGATGTAAAATAGCTCTTTTCTTTAAGCAGTCATTAAGAATAAGTATTGCACGTGCCAACTTTTAGTACTTGTAGCAATTAACAATGCATTATTATAAATTAATCGCCCAAATCTGTTATGAATTAGTTTCGAGTGAAATGTTTGTAATTTCCCAGAAGTAGTAGGTACCTACCTACTAATATTCAACGTACCTAAAAATCTTAATATGTCTTACAATTGTTTCATCTCATTGATTCAGTAATTTAGGCAGATAGGTATTTAATCGATTTAATAATTAGTAACTTGTACAAAGCCACAATATTATTGTATTTGATAAGTAACTGACATTGACGTCGGCCATACTATTATTCACAAACTATACTCTGAGTTTTAAGTTGCTAGACTTTTAACCAACATTTTGAAAACTATAAAAATTAAAAATTAATTTAGACTAAATTCTGCACCTTTGCGCATTAAAAATTAAAAAAATGCAAACAATAGTTAACAACAACACTAAAATATTTCTGAAACCTATCGAATTACGTAGCCTATCAGCGATACCACGACGCTCGTCTTCCGTAGACACCCAAAGATTTAAAAAAACATTTAAGCAGTAGAAGTAAAAGAACCGAATTGTTACAGATGACGACATTATTTAAGATAGTATTATGCAAACTTAACATTCTGTTCAACTCCATATTTATTTGCAGTGATATAAATATTAATGGCGTAAAGACGTCATAAAATATATTACCTAATATTCGGTAAAATTGGGTCAACCTTCACAAGTGCCACTGTACTTAGTAGAACATTATGTAAGGGTACAGTTCCAAAAAATTATCGCCATTAAGTCAAAACGGAAAATCTGGATCCGAAACGACACCGCTTGTTCCCAAAAAGTTACACCC
The DNA here is from genome assembly GCF_004193835.3 of Ostrinia furnacalis. NCBI lineage: Eukaryota > Metazoa > Arthropoda > Insecta > Lepidoptera > Crambidae > Ostrinia > Ostrinia furnacalis. Next base: position 31,999 of record NW_021134478.1, read on the forward strand.
AAACTGGAAAAAATCCCATCCGTCCATCCGTTAGGACATGTTTCTTACCTATCTTCCCAATGGTTTACACTAATGATCCCATGGTTAGAGTTTTGCCTGAATGGATCCTTTTTTTCACCGGGATCGTGTTAGAGAATTACTGTACCCCGCAAAAAACTACAAATTAGTTTTATATCAGAAAATTTTTTGAAGAAATTTAGTGTTATGGGTAGAAGTGGCAAAATTAAATGTTTGCTACTAGACACGTTGTTTATTGTCTCTGAGCGACGCACGTTTCATTTGTGTAAGGAGAAAGTGCTGAAGTCGACGCGTTATTGTTACTTATTTACTACGTTTTTGTCAGTTCAATTTCAGTTAAATTAAAATATTTATTAGTTATTCCAACTAATATTATAAATGCGAAAGTAACTCTGTCTGTCTGTCTGTCTGTCTGTCTGTCTGTCTGTCTGTCTGTCTGTCTGTCTGTTACGCTTTCCCGCTTAAACCTCGCAACCGATTTTGATGAAATTTGGCATAGAGATAGTTTGAGTCCCGGGAAAGAACATAGGATAGTTTTTATCCCGGTTTTTGAAACAGGGACGCGCGCGATAAAGTTTTTCTGTGACAGACAAAATTCCACGCGGGCGAAGCCGCGGGCGGAAAGCTAGTTCTACATAATGCATCTTGAAAAATCCAGGTTACCTGTCTAACACGTTTGACGATTTGCAAGTACTAATTTAATTAGTCTAAACAAATAAAGATAATAAAAAAAAACATGACATTTTTACGAAATAATTTTTATTTATTTTTATTTTCTCTTAGACAACCAATAGGACAAACACGCATACATAAAAATAATTATTGTAACTAAAATTTTATAACAGTTGACTAAAGGATCCGTAGTTTAGTTTCGTTGTGATTTTTGAGTCTCCGATAAAGTGATTCACTGCGTTTGCCTGAAAAGTACCTACGGGAACTCACCAAAATGAAACATTTTTTATATCGATAGTTTTTGACCTTCAACATCCCTATTTCGGACTATTCTGACATACATATAGTTTTAAAAAGTTTTTAACCCTTGTTTATCCATTTATGTAATTTTACCTAATTATTGATCATTAACTTCGCTTTTGTCTTTTTCGTTGATGTTTTTATTAATTGAAATTTACAGTTGCTTGAGAGACAAAAGCGCGCGATTGTCGCAAGTAACAACATCTCGTATTAAGATATTTTAGCTACGAGCTACTACTTGACCTTGACATTCGTGCCTGGCTTGTGAAGAACTGGCCATAAGTCAAACTGTCTCAGCTCTCAGCCATATTTATTTAAGCAATCACTTAAAACCCGATTTTAAAACACAGGATTTTAAAATCAAACCTGTAGTTGGTCGACTCAATGACCAATGACGGGCTTAATCATAAAAAAATCAAACAAAAAAGCTGAGTTTAATCTTAATATCAAAATCAGAGGTCCCTACATTACTTTTTATGCAGGCACGTTAAGCTGTTGATCCAACTGAGCCGTGTCATTCAGAATCTAATGATATTAAATTAGGTATTATGGTGACATTAAACTGACATTTGGAATTAGGCTCCAGAAAATCTTGTTAGGTAGGTTTATTTGAATTAACTTTTTTCTGTTGACTGGAGGGAGAGAATTCGATCGAGTCTATTCGCGCACGAACTTTGTATTAATTGCTTGCGTTTAGAGAATTCCCTGCAGATTACAGATTTTTTGTCGGCAGATAGTTTAGTCGGAAAATTGCATGTGCAAACTTTCATAGACGATAAATCTGTTCTAATTTGTAAAGGAGTTCCTTTACAAATTACAAGCCGACCAAACCATTCTGTGGCATCACCAAACAACGAGCCACCACGCTACTAACCGCCCGCGCCCTATGAAAACAAGAGGCTATTGAGTGGTGGAAGTCTACATCGGGAAAAAAACAGTCAAAAGCACTCATTCAAGGATTATAGCAACAAAGGAACTGCTAAAGTTCAAAAGATACAAAGCCTGTGCAGTGACTAGAATACTAACCGGCCACTGCAAACTAAACAAACACAAATCAAACATGAACATGACCGAGGAACCTCTGTGCAGATTCTGCCATACAGAAGAAGAAACGGCCATGCATGTTCTCTGCTCATGCGGCCCGCTTATGAACAAAAGAAGTATCCATCTCGGGCGACACATCATGCACCCGGATGAGATAGCAGATATCACGCTCCAAAGAATCTGGAAATTTATAGACTCAACGGGACTAAGCAGTGAACTCTAAACACAAGGGCTGCTACAATAGATCAAACCTGGTCGAGCTGGCGCAAATGAAGGCCCAAAAACCAATAATAATAATATCTATCGGCCGACAAAAAGTCTGCAGTCCACGGGGTCTTAATCAGTGACTGATCTAAACGTTTAACACTTGCTTCCTAATCGATTGCAATCGACATATCGGCTAGTTTTTGCGTGTATTGTTCTCGGTATCTAAATATACAATCTTGAAGTTTTTTGGCGTCACCTTTCACTTTTAGCGGAAAACCTAAACAAGATAAATCGCTCGAGACTCAGGAAACCAACTGGTTAAATAAAACTTCTGAAACAGTACTCAAATAGAAAATCAAAGGAATTTAACAGAACAATTTATTGAGACTAGATTTTTTTTTAATACCTAAAAAAACAAAATCGAATTGCCTAAGTTGGGAATTCAAGGCGACTTCTAACGCCAGAAAATTTTAATAATCAATGTAGTAGAATTTAAATTTACTTTAAGCGTTTTATCAATTTTGTATGAAGCCATTTTTAGCTGCAATTTAGCATAAACAAATAGTTATGGTGTACAAACATACGAAGACATCTGCTGAATTTTAAAAGCAGCTATGTAATCAATAAATGACCGAAATATAAATGGATCAGCTAAAATTTACATAAAATTATCATAAATAAATACACACAGGTAATCTACTACTATTACAATCCTACTAATATTATAAATGCGAAAGTTTGTATATGTCTGGATGTTTGTTAAACTTTCACGCAAAAACCACTGAACGGATTTTGATGAAACTTTACAGTATTATTGTTTATAACCCAGATTAACATTAATATACCTAGGCTATAATTTATGACGATCTGTGACAAACTAAATTTCACACGGGTGAAGCCGCGGGCAAAAGCTAGTGATAAAATAAATCAAAGGCATCTAATTAATAACTTTAATTAATTCATCACTCATTTAGCCATTGTAATTAAATGTACTTGCACTTATACACTTTATTGTCTCACATTATGTCACCATTAAGTACTCGCCTTTCCCTTTTGACGCGCGCTACAATAAAATTAATGACACAAGTAAAACAATGAATGTAAAAGCTTTGACAGTAACCATGAGCCCTTGGGTTATGGAGAGTTATTAGGTAACGACTCTCTCAAAGATAGAAAGAGAAAACAGAAAAGTTTTATTGTAGTTCAAGATTTATATGAAGGTCTTATACATTTTATTTTATTACCTTTTTGAAGGTCACGTTCGATTCGTTAAAACAAAGTAGGTATCAATTATTTTATTAATCCACCACATTTTTTTTTAACTTGATGACATTTGCGCGTGATAGGATTTATGGCCTGAACAAACCCCCACAGTTGTGTTACCCCGAGTTGATCTTTGTCCTTCAATGGGATAAAGGCTTTAATATTTACGATAGACTTCTTCTTATTCACGTAATTAAATTTTTCGCAAAATTAGAATTAACTTACGGAGTAAGCATGTATTGCTTAAAATTCTTACTTTCTACTTCATAACGTCTGCCTCTGTCGTCACCCTAATCCATTATTTAGTTGTGTTTGTATGCAAAATTGCAGCACGGAAAATTCAAATCATGACAGATCACTGCCTCTCGGCTGAGTACATTTCTAATCACTCACCGTTGCAAGTTACTACCTAGTTCGAGACAAGATCTACAGCCTACTTGGTTGCCTATGATCTAATGCTTTTAATTTTACAGTCATTTGTCAAGGACCGTTTCCGTCATGAAACATATTAATGCCTTTTGATTTTTTCTCGAGCAACACCAGCCTTTATTTCATAATCCGCTGAAGTCTGGACAAAAGTAGGGTTTGCATTTCTTAAGCGTTTTTGCAGTATGTGTCTGAACTGTTAAAACAGTTCTATTTACATCACTAGCGCCATAGATCACTTTCAATGAACCCACGACAGCCGAACGGTGAAGGGCTCGGACTTGCCGACTCGTCATCCGAGGAACGCGAGTTCGAACCCCACTGACGCTCGACTATTGTGGTGAGCCCACTCGTGACACAAGCACGAACGAAGCTTAGTACGAGGGGTAACGGGACTATTAGTAATTTGTACAGAAATACGAGTAAATCACACTTCACGCTAATATTATAAAGGCGAAAGTTTGTGAGTGTGTATGTTTGTCACTTCTTCGCGTCTAAACGGCTGAAGCGATTTTAATAAAATGTGGTATGGAGTTATGTCAGCTAACTGGATTATCACATAAGTACTTAGGCTACGCTTAACCGCGGGTGACACCGCGGGGCACAGCTAGTTACTAATAATTCTTAAAAAAATATATTTGCCCTTAGTTTTGCAGCACAGTCATTATCAAAAGGTTGTATCTATCTTAATTACGTGTAGATGTGCCCTGTGGTGAAGATAAAGAGTGAATGTCTTAATGAGTACGATACGATTACGAACAATAATGTTAGCGCGAGCGGTCAGCGCGGTCACGATCAAGGCCACAGGCTTTCTGCTTCATTGGAATTTTGAGTCGTGCACTCTCTACAGCCAGCGTCGAACAGTTCGTCACACCCAAAGTGGCCAAAAAGTTATCAAAACAACCTTATTCCAATCGTAACAAAGACGTGTTGCGTACTTATTGTCTACTAGCTTTTGTATGTCACAGAAAAACTTTATCGGGTGGCGATCCTGTTTCAAAAACCGAGATAAAAACTATCCTATGTCCTTTACCGGGACTTAAACTGTCTCTATGCCAAATTTCATCAAAATCGGTTTAGTGGTTTAGGCGTGAAAGCGACACAGACAGACAGACAGAGTTACTTTCGTATTTATAATATTAGTAACACTAAAGGTATCACGAACTATTTGACGATGACTTTACCAAAGAGTACAAGACGTTACACCGCCTTGGGGTTGGAATATTGATTTCTCTTGTACGGTATCGGATTCGATTGCTAGATAGAGCATCGTGAGATAAAAGATAAGTTGAATAATAGTTTGTAGAGTTAATTTAAAAACAAGATTTTATTTTGGTCCCATCTGACTCCATCATCAGATCAGATCTGAAATATCATATAGGACCAGAATACTTGTCAAGACAAATCAAAAGAGCCCAAACTCGATAGGGTTCCATCGTTTCGCTACTGAGTTCCAATGGCCACCTCCGACTTCATCATCAGATCAGATCCTGGATATCATTCAAGACCACAGTACCTACTTGTCAAGACAAATCAAACGAGCCCAAACTCGATAGGGTTCCATCGTTTCGCTACTGAGTTCCAATGGCCACCTCCGACTTCATCATTATATCAGATCCTGAACATCATTCAAGAACAGCTAGAGTACTTGTCAAGACAAATCAATCAAGCCCAAACTCGACAGGGTTCCATCGTTTCGCTACTGAGTTCCAATGACCACCTCCAACTTCATCATCAGATCAGACCCTGGAAATCATTTAAGATCTGAGTACTTTTTAAGACAAATCGAACGAGCCCAAACTCGATACGGTTTCATCGCTTCGTTACTGAGTTCCTATGGCCACCTTCCGGTTCCATCATCAGACCAGCTCCATGTCATCATTATATTGGATTGATATCCGAATTACACATGTATGAAAAATTTCAGCTCAATCGGTTATCAAGAAATGCGTCTAATTCAACCTGCAATATTTAACCCAAGACATACATCATAACATAGGTAGTAACATTGAAAGTTTCATAAAAGCTTGTAAAAAGTATCAATTTAATAATAACAACTGCAAAGTAAACCAAAATAATGAAATTGGAAAATCTTAGAGAACAATTTTTCAGTTTACGTTTGTTTATAGCGTTAAGTAAATTAAATTTACAATTCCAGGGTGGTAAGAGAGCACGACAGGAATGGTGTCGAATGAGAGTATTAAAATTGAACTGAAGTGAAATGTAAGGACACTAAGGAGATTATTAATATAATAAAGTTGATAACTTAAAGATGTTTATAAACACAAATAAGACTTTAGGATGTGGTGTGAACTATGACACATTCTGAAACATTTTGAATACATACATTGGATGTGAAGGCAAAAAGCTTCCTATTTCAGCATCCTGAAAATATAAAATAGATCTTGTCCTGTAAGGGATCCCAAAATGGCTCGTCATCGTATTAGTGACGCTTGCATTAAGTTGAAGAGGAGAGAACTCTATCAACTGATATTGATGTTGATTTTCCTCACCACTCCACCCTCATGGGCACCGCTTGGCAAACCGTCGGGGGCGCGGGAGCCCACAGGGGCTCGCGGTGGCGCGCGAGCGTTCCGCGCCAGCTGCTGTAGGTGGGTGGGTGATGAGGTATACAACACAGCAGCAATGTTTACTAAATTACTAACCCTATTAACACAACTAACTTAACTAACATTGATCATGATTTCGAGAACGCCGTCAGGTTTTAGTGGGTAGGCCTTGCCCTTCTGGCGGGGAGAGCCCCACATAACCTGCCGAAGCTGGGCCCCCACGGCTGGTGGGTTTTATGCAGTTTAATGCATTTCCTGGACGTTAAACAAAAAAATGACTTGTCGAATTGATTTCGGCACATTTTTTATGCTATTTCAAAAGTCGAATATTTGTAATACTTTTGCAATTTATTATTTTATTCCTTTTTAAAAATAGAATATTTGTATTACTTTTACTATATTTTCTTATCTATTTTTTTTTCATTTTCAAAAAAGGAAGGTTTGTAATCTTTTTTTGGCCTTTTAAAAAGAAGAATATTTGTATTACTTTTTTAACCATTTCTTATAATTTTTTTTTCCTTTTCAAAAAAGGAAGGTTTGTAATATTTTTATATTTTTTTTGGCCTTTTAAAAGGTAGAATATTTGTATTAATTTTGCCTTTTTAATGTCTTTTTAAAAGAGGAATGTTTGTATTATAATTATTTTTAATAGTGGCATAATAGGTGGTAAAAGTTGCACACTTTTGTCCTTTAATTAAATTAGTCATTATGATTTTAATCGACAACACAGCAGATTAATGAAATAACGTTGCAGCAGCAAAACCAAAAATACTGGGAAACCTAGAAGGCAAACAAAAGCTGCAATACTAATTAAAGTAAAAAAATTAAATACGTCATTCAGTATTCATTTGTTTTTGTGGTCATCGTGCAATCGTTTTGCGGTTTGTGCAATGCAGGAGCGAAATGGAGCGAATGGACTGGATCAGGGGTCTCCAAACCTTGAAGCATTGGGGCCATAATATTTTTTTCTACATGTTGCAAGGGCCATAACGATTTACTTTTTTCTGTCCACCTATGCAATCATAGGCTTAGTCTTAAGCTGTCGCGGGCCGGATTGATGGCAGTGGCGGGCCGGATATGGCCCGCGGGCCGTAGTTTGGAGACCCCTGGACTGGACTGTCAATAAACTGTGGGCTGTCCTGTAGTCCTCAATTGATATATCACCACGAAAAAACCCTGCGACAATGGTGTTAGCTATTATTGTATTACCTAGAACTAATAAAGCGGCCGTCAGTAACCGGTTAGCATCCAGCAAACCGCATGCATTACCGTTCGTCGCTCCCGCAAGTTCAAGGCGCGCGCGCAGCTCGTGACGTCAGTGAGGGGCTTTTTAGATGCCAAATGGAACATTTATTAGGCAATTTCCTTGTATAAGGCATAATGCAAAGGGTGGTGTCTATATGACTCAGGTTTCGTTGATTATTTTCCTTGTAAAGCTTTAATAACAGACCTAATCTTAGAAAAGATGTTGACCCCTTTATTGTCAATTGTCGACCAGCTGTCTCAGCGAACTTCGTACCTCCAATAAAACGTTGTCTTAACTTATCTATGATAGCCTATCATCAGGGATAATGTTGGATTCTAACGGTGAAAGAATTTTTCAAATCGCTCCAGTAGTTTCGGAGTGTATTCAATACCAAACAATCTAAAAATTCTTCTTTGTAATATTAGTATAAGTGTAGGTTGTAGTTCAATACTTCCAAAGATACCTTTCAATCATACAAATGGAAAGATATTGACGTTCTAACACTATTATTACGAGTAAACTTGAAACTATCGATCGTTACGCTTGTTTTCAATACGTCTTGGCCAAAGAAAGTAGAGCATGCGGCAAATACTTACACGTAAATGTTACTTTGTAATTGTTAGTCGTTATCCTATTAAAGTATACTAGTAGTTGAAGTAGTAAGTAAACAAATTACTTGTATTTATAATTTTTAAAAACTTTTCAAACTACGTACCAATTTCTCGGTGTTTTCTCTTCTTCGAATTGAAGAGTTAAAATTAGTTTTATAATAAGAGTATTGTATTTCGTCATTAGGAATGTTAGGACTATTTACCTACATTATGTTCAGATCACAGTCAATATTCATCATACATGGCTTTGGTTGATTATAAAATGTAGGTATTATGGTATCGAATCTTTCACATTGTCCCATGTAGGTCGTGGGCAGTTCGCAAGTCGCAAGTCAGCGTCGAGCGTTGAACCTGTCAAACTGGTCGCGCGGCTTCTGCGTGGAGTGGACATGTGTGCATCTGTTAGAGCACAGGTGCCCAACCTCAGATCATATTTCTATGATCTGAGTGCCCAACCTTTATAACCCTTACTAATAAAGGCTGTACGCTTGTTGCTTGCGTGGTCGCTATGAGCCTCATGAAGGTTCACTCAAAGGCGATGGAGCGGGCTATGCTCGGAGGTTCCCTGCGTGAGCGAATCAGAAATGAGGAGATCCGAAACCTTGAGGGCACGCTACACTTGTAGTTGGCTTAAATAAGTCATCAAAAAACATAACCCTCCTTCTGGCGCAGTCGAGTAAAAAACTTGACCTAAGGAAAACGCACCTCTATAATGCATTCTGAGATAACTTGCCTGCAGACAAGTTTAGTGAGTCAGCTTTGCATCAGCCTGGTTCATAGATATCAATCTGTCATGTCAATTATTTGCATGTTACATTATAACTTATCCTTATAAGCGCGGGGTATTTACTTGACTTCTATTACTTAGGGTTTCATAATAAGGAAAACTTTCAGAAAACATTTTGTTAAAGGCTTTTTGAAAATAAACAAATGTTGTTTGTTTGTTGCAACAACAGGAAACGTAATTAATTAACTTTCTTTAACCTTCACTAAATGTAGAACGAATTTAACCCTCCATTTTAATTAATTGTCCAAACCACGTCATTTTCTTTCGGCCCATTTTCACATTTATTATGTTGTCTGCTAGTATTATCGTAATAAATTGCCCTTCAAAGGATAGAATAATAATTATTTTTCAGACAGTCTAATAATCGAAGCCCTAGTCAAATGGGAACTCTAGTACAGTCAGCACCAAATAGTTCTTGACACCCAAAGTGGGCAAAAAGATGATAACACAAAGACGAGTTACGAACTTACTGGCTACTTTGGGTGTCAAGAACTATTTGACACTGACTGTGTCTGTACCTAATACAGAGTGATTCTTCATTTGTTTGTCCCACTGGGGAATTAAACCCCTCAGTAGTAACTCATCGTCATCATCAGCCACAGGACGTCCACTGCTGAACATAGGCCTTCCCCAAAGATTTCCATTTATTTCTGCGTCATCGTCGTGCTTTAATGGGATAATTTTATTATTTCCGAATATCTACTGTTATGCCATATTGTTTGGCACCTGCCTAATTAAGTAATAGAGTAGCGGCACAATCAGGAAACGGTTGTCGCTGTCAGTTATTGTTCAAGTTTGTGACTCAAGCTTAAGTTTCGGCGAACTCTACGCCATTATAACTATTCTATCAAAGGGAATCCCGACCAAACGCGGAAATTAATCGAATTATTCAATAAACAAACTGACCACGTAGAGTAACGTCGAAACTAATTCATTTTGCATAATTTTATGGTTTTTCGACGCTTGTCCACGAAAACAAACATACCTTTGTCTATGAATCTGGTTCTTGTGTTTACCGTACTCCTTGTTTTGTGTATTGTTCTCTTCCGGACAATTAACACTTCCCAAAATACAGCCGAGTTCAATTACTTTGGTACAAATTATCGGATAGTGATGAAAACGCTGCGCAAAAGCTTTCTCTTTTATAAAGCTTTCTTACAACTTGCGTATAATTTGTGGTAAATATCAACCACCCGTGGCTTTTTCTCAAGTTTTCCAATATTCTTTTAAAACTTTACTTCACATTTTAGCTCTTGGAAATCAAAGGAACAAGAATCAAAGGAACAAAGGGGGAAAAATTCAAGGTTTAGGCGCGTGGTCTGTCAATTAATCACTTTGTAAGCCAGAACTAGGACATAAATATGCCAGAACTATAAATACAGAATGTATTTACAGTCCACATACAGCCGGTAACAACAGTGATGTAGTGCACTAATCGGATAGACTTAGCGCTGCGTAGGCTCACGAGAGTGCGTGTGCCTGATTAATAATACGATTTGTATCATTACTTTTCAAGCAGACGTCGTGACAAAGCAGTTTAAAAGCTTGATATATTATATATAATATCAAGCTTTTAAACTGCTTTGTCACGCAGAAAAAGATACGTGGATATTACAAAACTCGATTGAAAATTAAGGAGAGATTAAATTTAAGTCTTTTAAGTTAAACCCACCAAAGAAATTACCTAATATTCTGTAGTTATAACTAAGAAGAAAACTAATATTCTTTCTTTCATTGGTAGGTACAGTCGGCGTCAATTAGTTCGTTACAAAAGTAGACTATATCTGTCACGAACTGTTTGATGCTGACTGTATCTACTACCTTTGTTAACTTACCTACATTTTCCGGGTTACCCTAATTGAAAGACTAGCTTTCCGCCCGCGGCTTCGCTCGCGTGGCATTCAGACGTTTATTTGATTAATCTGACTTTCCTGTAGTTCCTTGATAAATAACTTCATCAGAGGAAAAACAAATTGTACATTTTCAATACATGTCTTGTTGTTGCTCCGTTTTAAGGACGAAGCACACTTATCAACTCGGAAATGGATCGTAACCGTATCAACTCAGGCGGTCAGTATTCTTTGTGTGAAACTCCGTACTGCAACGCACACTATCCGCACCGTACGTAAATGTGATACGGTGTGAACCCTTTCCAGGTTGATAAGTGTGCTATGACCTTGATAGGATAAGCTTTACCTACATTTTTGTGACGTATGGCCACATTCAGGGCATACACGTCCCCTAATAATGAATTTGTTAGTTCACTAAGTAGGTGGAATCTTTCAGTCTCTGCGCAAAGCTTCGTGCGCTATCCAACGCGTTATTCTCAACCTGATAATATCGTGCACTGATCTCTATTAATTGTCCAATTAAGACTACAAAGTAAATAATTATAAAGGGCGTTAAGGTCGGGCTTTGTGATGGATCAATGGGACAATTAGCGAGTCATTAGCAGGCCTTTTGGTTGACGATAAGCGTTGTCACGAAAGTTCCGGATTTAGATGCGATTGCGATCACACAGGTCTTAGAGCCGAGCCTACAATCATAGCATGTACTATGTAGATTTCGCACGAGGGACTCAGGATCCAAAATCTCGTAGCAGGGTGGAGCAAGAGCAATGTGGTCATTTCTTTATTTGCACAGGCAAGAAACTTGTTCGTTCGTTTCAGCCAAATGACGTCCTAGTATTGACCTATTATTTATTCATTTTATGGAAATCCTTGGTATCTTTGGCACTTAGTATCTTCTTCTTAGTCGGGCACTCTTGTCTGAGTGGTCGAGGTTGCGCTTACGAGGTACATGGTGGGGTAATTTCATCTCCGAGGGTAGCTCTCCTGGCGATGTGCTTTCATTTCTGACGGTTAGAGGCGTGACTCGGACCATCATGGTGGACTCAGTGGCCTTTGTGATGGCGTCTATCCAGCGGGTTGGCGATCGACCGCGTGCTCTCCTGCCTTCAACCTGGCCCTATATGTATAGCTACTACTATACGTAATACTGTATGTATAGCAATGATTAAATAAATTACTGCGCTAGGTTGANTAATAAGTTACTGCGCTATGTTGAAATGAACAGTGTACATAGGCTCTAGACCCTTTTCAGGCACATAAATGCATTAAGCGCTATAATTATGTACTTCTACTTATAATTTGCGAACACGTTTTCCTTTTCCACTAAAGTCAGTTGTATTTTCAGAGTCCTTACACAAAAACATTTAATTTTAGCAAACTAACTGCCTAAACTCTTAGGAATTTCCTCCTTAACTGGTCGACCAGGGAAGTCCTGCGGTTTTCCTTAAGCTAACAGATCTTAGATGCAATTTTATTTATAAGGCGAGCGCGTGCCACAATGCGCCGTCTTGAGTGCTTATAGTTAAGTAAACCTAGGTTGTTAACCTAAACTAACCACATAATGCCTTATTAGTAGTTTAATATTAAACTTTGAATTGTGGTCTGTAGGCACAAATAATGTGTGGAAACCTAAAATTAAAGTCAACCAACAAAGTTTTTACAAATGCTAGGCAATATTTGACGCATTTGCGTCATTTCATTTGGCATTTCCAGGGGTGCAGTGGAGTCCCACCCTGAGAGACTTAAAATAATGGCTCATAATATTTTCCTGATAAGTAGGTAATTCTTTTTAAACCTGAAGTAAGTGGTAGATATAGTCTAAACTGTTTCTTAATTTATCAAATCAAAGATTAAGATCATTGTATCCTTATTGAAAAGATATTTATTGATTCAAAATAATTGGATAGAGTAGGAAGTGCGCTATCAGGAATCAGAATTTGATTGTGAGGTTCATATCTCAACTTATTATCACATTTGAGTAAGTTACGGAAGCGAAAAACAATATCTGGGTGTTAAAAAAAAATATCAGGTGAGATACAGGCCAAGAGCTTCCTCGTTGTGGATAAAAAAAATAAAAAAATTCCTGCACAAAGTCATGAATTTAGTGCTAAAAGCAATTTAACCCTCCTTTTGGCGCGGTCAGGTAAATAAATATAGAGCTTATGCTTGAGGCAAAACGCCGATAGTGATGGCCCGCGTTCCCGACTCATATGGCTACCGAGGGCAACGTAGGTTTTTAGTGGGTAGGACCTGCCCTTCTGGCATAGGGTTGCCAGGTCCAAAATCACAAAAGCCGGACTTTGTGCTTCATTTGGCCGGACATTTTACCTTAATCTGGCAGGGAGAACCCCACATAACCCACTAGCTGCCCCCGCGGCTGGTGGGTATACAAATCAATGTATTTTTCTGACGAAAAAAAAGACCCTACTTCACGTGATCTCTTGCAAAATTGGTGCCAATATGGAGATCGTAGAAGTAGGTAAGTGTAGACTCATGGTATAAAATATGAATAAGTGAACAAAACAACCGATTCCAATGCAAATAGTTTCCCAACAGCTATAAAACCTCTTCGCAATACAGCTCTACTTTACATAAATATGACACGTGTGACGCAGGTGACGTCTGGCCGGCGCGTGCGCCGCATTGGTTCCGAATATTTGACAACATCTTTGCTACAGAAGTTTGTCAAAGTTTGATACGTCGTTTAATTATATCGTTAACCTTTTTTGAGACAAATAAATACTTTCTAGATATAGATATTATCTGTTTGTTATTGTTGTCCCTTTGTTCTGTTTTTCTGTTTTCTTTTGTGTCAAATAAAGTTTTTCTTATTCTTATTCTTATTCTTATTCTTATGTAAAGTATCAAACTTAGAAAGGCTGTGTATCATCGTCTTTGGCATTGTAACTCCTAAAATAATGGTCCGATTTTCATGATTTTTGAGTGAAAGCTGACGTGAATCGTCAGCTCTTTTCTAATTGATCTTTTTTCCATAGCTTAATATTGAAAGTTCGTAGTTCTCAGTTAGATTTTGGACATTTAAGACGTCTACCAACGGTCGGACCAATTGGTGCAAGTCATCAGATGGTAGAGCGATTCATAAACTCTGATATTTGAGATAATGTAAGAGTTGGATCAGCTGTTGATTAATTGATAACGATGTTGGTTTAATACCTCAATACCATACCTAAACTTTTAGGTTAATTTACCCTGTCCATTTTTTCCCCGTAAAAAAAAGGTAAGGAATATTTAACTAAGATTCCGAAAAGGTAGCGTGGTGAATCTTTTGGAATACGGATTTTACGCTCAGCAAAAGTATTGATTTATGATCTGACGCAAACCTGACTTATTTGTATTCATTATCTATCAATTATTTTAACTGAATAAATAGCAGGAAGGAAAATGGCGATATTAGCAGCGTTCGACCGAAACCAACGCTTGTCATATCGTTTGCATGCTGTTTATATAACAAACTACTGCGGCACGTGGTAGACATTATGCTATGGGTCAACCGATGTTAATATCATAACAAGGTATATACGATTTACCCGACTGCGCCAGAAGGAGGGTTATGGTTTTAAAGTCGTTGTTTCAACTGAATTCTATCCACTGCTAGACTAAGGCCTCACAGTTTTCCACAAAGACCAGTCTTGTGTTGTCCGCATACAGGTGCTTCACTAGATTGTTGTTTCACCAAAGGCGTTGTAAAGGTAGCAGGAAAGCGCTGGATGCAGGCCGCTACCAATAGGCCATTGTGTCCAAATCATTGGGGGAGGCCTATGTTGAGCAGTGGACGTTCTATGGCTGAAAAATGATGATGATGATACTCCACCAAGTGGGAGGACTGTCCTCACTAAGTTTTCTGTGGTTGCCACTTTTTACAGTAAAACCCTTCTTCTTTCATGTCAAACTGTAAAAACTGTGATCCGAACCGCAAACTGGCTTAAACTTGGCGACTGCAGTCTCCAGTAGGTATGCAAGTCATGTAAAAACAACACCACAACATTTGTGACGCTTTTGGAATAAAAAACGGTCATTATGGCACCTGAGCAGGCGAAGACTAGCGTTGACATTAACATAATATTCCATTGCAATGGTATAAATTGTGGTAGGTAAGGTAGGTACGTACCTACCGATGCATGGAGTCAATAGGGGGAGCTTTCATGGTCTAATAGTAATAGAGTAGACGCTTAATGCTCCCAAGAAGGTCCCAATGTTGTAGTGAACAGTGATTTCATGAATTAAATTGAATAGATTTCAGAAGCCTGTGCGTTAGGATTTGCAACTAACATTATAACAAGGTTAGATTTTTTTATCTAATAACAGGTTCAATGCCCTTTGGATTATTCGAACATGTGGTAGGTACATAATAATAGTTTAGGCATCCTGTAAAATTTTCTACGTTCTATCATCATGTGAATCAAACAAAATAACGACGAATGATATGACACACTTTACGTATCAAACTTAATCGGCAGAGCCATCAAAATAATATTAAAATTATATTAATGGAATGGACAACATATTTTTAGGTTTAGTAGTGTGCCGGATTATTGTTTGTCATTCTGTAGTACCGCTTAGAATCGTCTGACTGACTGACGGTTATTGTAATCTCTCCAGTAAAGGTTCAGAATTCCTCATTCTCATTAGTCATCATATAGATTCTAGTTAGAAGGAAATTTCCTCGTCATATTTGGTCTAATCAAATTGCCTTTCGAATCTCATCAATCGCGTCCACTACTTAGGAATTGAATTCAGAACTAAGTAACTGGGTCATTTGATGCGTGTACCTAAAGAAAGCACCCAAAGATAGCACGCGCTTAAATTCAGAAGCTCATGGCCTACATCTCACCTGATGGAAAGTGATGATCAGGCCGAAGTTGGAAGCGAGATTCACGCAGAATCCTCAGCTACTGAGGAACTGGCTATCTTACCGCCAACCTTACGAGTAGAGTAATATCTCCAACTGCCGAAACACAACAATGCTGTTAACATTGTCATATTATTTAAGTTACTTATTAAAGTAAATGATACTGCAGGAGTTGTAGCGGATAACAATAGTCATAATACCAATAATACAAAAGAATACAGTAACCTTATGTTTGCAACAAATAAAACTTCATTAACAATTTCCAATAAATCAACAGATAGCTTTGATAGGACAATGTTATTAAACTTTTAATTGTAACAACAACTGTGGTATGCAAAAGTTTATGGCTAGCCCACGATAGGTCCCCATAAATGATGTTTATCGTCAACTAGCTGACCCGGCGAACTTTGTTCCGCCTTAATGGCAATAAATAAGCAGACTTTTTTTTTATTTCGAACGGGATAAAAAGTATCCTATGTCCTTCTCCTGGCTCTAAACTACCTCCCTGACAATTTTCAGCTAAATCGGTTCAGCCGTTCTTGAGTTATAAGTGGAGTAACTAACACGACTTTCTTTTATATATATAGAAGATAGCGGATCTTTCTTATGGGTTACTTAAGCCTTTGTTTAGTCACCTGTCATCATCATGTCAGCTTTGCACTGGACTGAGTCGAACCTTAGTAACTTCAATTTCCTCCTAAGTTCTTCTGATTAATATAATTAACTTTCACCCGGGGGAAACTTAACCACACTGGTTGGGTTTTCATAGGCGGTCAAGCTGTAGATCCTGGCTACACAGGAGTTGTAGCAATAGGAACGAGAGGTGCGAAAAGTCCCGTAGCTCAGTGAGCCTTCTAATCATTAATATCTTAGAACCGTCATAGTATAACAAATTTTCCCAGTGCGCGTATTGTTCGTCACAATAGTCAATTTAAACTTCCGGTTTTTTGCTCAAACCGTTTGGTTTGAACTGTCCAATCATTGATGTCATTTCACAGTTCGACGTATCCCAATTAAAATAGAAATAAATATCACTGCGTGACCTGTAGGTGGACTGATGACCTAGTAAAGGTCGCAGGAAGAACCTGGATGCGGCCAGCCCAGGACTAGACGTTGTGGAAATCTTTGGGGGAGGCCTTTGTCCTGCAGTGGACGTCTTTTGACCAAAAAGGACGAAGAAACGAACTGTGTGACATTTATAAAGAATGCCTGTTACACGAGAGATAGTACACAATCTTACACAGAGTTTAGTTAAGATACAAAAGCCGCCAAGGAAAGATAAGTGATTTTTATTCGGCGTTAATATTCGGAAGACTGAGGCGTAAAGGTTTTTGCCCTAAAATCCCTTTGGTAAAAGTTTTCCATATCATATTTGTAGATAAGGAAGGAAAACGCTTGATTTATGGAAAACCCAAGCAAATTCTGTTACAGTTAAATACATAGGCCCGCATTTAAACCAAATGAAATGTAAACCAGTGCAATTATCGACCAAATTACAATGCATTAGAAGACACCACGTAATCACAGGTCTGCAGTCAAACCTGCTTGCAAGTTATGCACTCCTGGTGGGCCGGTAGTTATACGCAACTAGAAATTTAGATTTTCTCAGATTTTCCTGTTACAGATTACTAATTAGCAGAACCCGCAACAAAATATGTAAATGGAGATCATGATTCTGCAAATCTAGTTTAGGTCGATGTACTACTGCCTAGGCATGATACGGGACTATTCACCATCTCACGTTCTCACCGCTACAACTTCTGTGTAGCCAGGATCTACAGCTTGACCGCCAATAAAAACAAACCCAATGAAGGTCAAGTTTGTCCCGGGGGAAAGTTCTGTCATTGGACCCGCAACGAAATTAATCAGAAGAACATAGAAGTTCGAATACTGTCTATTATAGCTGGCAACGCGACTGGATAAAAACCTAATTACCTAAGTTAGTTAATTAAATTGTCCTAAGTTATAAAGTTGGTCAGACACAATTCCAAGTAGAACTGTGACGTATTACAACTTGTTCTTATTTTGCGATAAATGTTTTAAATAACCAATTTTATGCAAATCCCTGTGGTTACCAGTGTCTCATGAGTTCCAAGAAGGTCGGTAGGAAATTGTGGTTTGTTTCTCATAAAATGCTCTGAAATTACTATTATTATTGACATCGGCTGACGTCATTGTTTTAGTATTCTAGACTAATATAGATCTCTAGTTAATAGGTATAGTTAATTCTAGAAATGATGACGAAGACTCTATAAATTGATCGCATGTCGGTCAAAACCAGTTGCCTTTGCATTTTTCAATGGATCTGTATTTCGTGACGTACTTTTGACGACTTCTGAGAAATTGGGAGGATACAGAATAAATTATAATCATTTCTGTGATTAAACTTGACAAGGACAATGGGAGAGTCACCTTCTATTGGCATTAAGGTGGCATCTTTTAATTTTCTTGCACTTTTATTAACGCTTTCGTGTTACAAATGAAAAACTCTCTTGGACGGTTGGTTCAAGGTTTAATTCGAGTTCAAAGCCTTTTACGCCAACAATAAAATTCGAATATCTAGAGTCTACCTAATTTTGGTTCTGTTGGCGCTGTTTCTAAAGACTCACGCTCAATATTTCTTGTTGTAGTTCTAAACAACATCGTTCGTACAGAATTAATCATCCTAATACGAAACAATTGACAAATACCTAATATTATAATAAATATAATAATTATAATTTACCTCGTCCATATTTAAGTGCTTGTAAATGAACAGATACACATTTAATTCCGTTGTATCGCAATGTAGGAAGACGCAGGTGAGGCAATGTTCGCTTGCTCGTCTCGAGGCTGCAGGTTGATACCAATAAAAGATTTGCAATACTTACTTACTAGGCAACTACATAAATCTATACTAATATTATAAATGCGAAAGTAAGTAACTCTGTCTGTCTGTCTGAGGAAGTCGAACCATAATTTCGAACTCTGATTCTTTCTTCTGATTAATTTCGTTGAAGGTCCAATGACAGTTTAACTTTCCCCCAGGACTAACTTGACCTTCATTGGTTGGGTTTTTGTGGCGGTCAAGTTATAGATCCTGGCTACACAGGAGTTGCAGTGGTGGGAACGAGAGGTGGGAATAGTCCCGTGTCTGTCTGTCTGTCTCGCTTTCACGCCTAAACCACTGTACTGATTTTGATGAAATTTGGCACAGAGAAGTTTGAGTGCCGGGAAAGGACATAGGATAGTTTTTATCCCGGTTTTTGAAACATGACGAGCGCGATTAACTTTTGTCTGTGACAGACAAAATTCTACGCGGCCGAAGCCGCGGGCGGAAAGCTAGTTCATTATAACTGATTCTTAAATAGGCGATACGAATGTTTTCTTTCGAGGGGCTTCTAAACGGTTGATATTTTTCAANATAAATTACTGCGCTAGGTTGAAATGAACAGTGTACATAGGCTCTAGGCCCTTTTCAGGCATTTAAATGCATTAAGCGCTATAATTATGTACTTCTACTTATAATTTGCAAACACGTTTTCCTTTTCCACTAAAGTCAGTTGTATTTTCAGTGTCACGAAAACATTTAATTTTAGCAAACTAACTGCCTAAACTCTTAGGAATTTCCTCCTTAACTGGTCGACCAGGGAAGTCCTGCGGTTTTCCTTAAGCTAACAGATCTTAGATGCAATTTTATTTATAAGCCGAGCGCGTGCCACAATGCGCCGTCTTGAGTGCTTATAGTTAAGTAAACCTAGGTTGTTAACCTAAACTAACCACATAATGCCTTATTAGTAGTTTAATATTAAACTTTGAATTGTGGTCTATAGGCACAAATTATGTGTGGAAACAAAAGTCAAACAATAAAGTTTTTACAAATGGTAGCCAAATATTTGACGCATTGACGGCATTTCATTTGGCATTTCCAGGGGGTACAGTGGAGTATCACCTTGGGTGACTTAAAATGATGGCTCATAATGTTTTCCTGATAAGTAGCTACTTCTTTTTAAACCTGAAGTAAGTGGTATAGTCTAAACTGTTTCTTAATTTATCAAATGAAAGATTAAGATCATTGTATCCTTATTGAAAAGATATTTATTGATTCAAAATAATTGGATAGAGTAGGAAGTGCGCTATCAGGAATTAGAATTTGATTGTGAGGTTCATATCTCAACTTAATATCACATTTGAGTAAGTTACGGAAGCGAAAAACAATATCTGGGTGTTAAAAAAAAATATCAGGTGAGATACAGGCCAAGAGCTTCCTCGTTGCGGATTAAAAAAAAAATTTCCTGCACAAAGTCTTGAATTTAGGGCTAAAAGCAATTTAACCCTCCTTTTGGCGCGGTCAGGTAAATAAATATAGAGCTTATGCTTGAGGCAAAACGCCGATAGTGATGGCCCGCGTTCCCGACTCGGCTACCGAGGGCAACGTCAGGTTTTTAGTGGGTAGGCCCTGCCCTTTTGGTAGGGAGAACCCCACATAACCCACTAGCTGCCCCCGCGGCTGGTGGGTATACAAAACAATGTATTTTTTTGCTGACAAAAAAAAAGACCCTACTTCACGTGATCTCTTGCAAAATTGGTGCCAATATGGAGATCGTAGAAGTAGGTAAGTGTAGACTCATGGTATAAAATATGAATAAGTGAACAAAACAACCGATTCCAATGCAAATAGTTTCCCAACAGCTATAAAACCTCTTCGCAATACAGCTCTACTTTACATAAATATGACACGTGTGACGCAGGTGACGTCTGGCCGGCGCGTGCGCTGCTTTGGTTCCGAATCTTTGTCCATCTACTTTGCTACGAAGTTTGTTAAAGTTTGATACGACGTTTTATTATATCGTTAACCTGTTTTGAGACAAATAAATACTTTCTATCTATATCTATACATGTAAATTACACTTAGAAAGGCTGTGTATCATCTGTCTTTGCCATTGCAGCTTCAATAATGGTTCAAATCAGATTTTGATGTAATTTATGTGTGAAAGCTGGTGTGATCCAAATGGCTCATCGTCAGCTCCTTCATAATTGATTAGGCGAGAGCTTTTTCCAGAGCTTCGTTGTTTCTTAACTTCATATTGAAAGTTGTATGTCAGCTTTAATGTAATTTACTTTAGTATACCAGACTTTGACCAATACCAGCTTGGTTATGTAGTTTTCAGTTAGGTTTGAACGTTTAAGCCTTGTATCAATGGTAATAGAGTCTCGTTCCAATTGATGAAATTCTTAAAGTAGAGCGATTATAAATTCAACTAGCTTTCCGCCCGCGGCTTCGCCCTCGTGGAATTTTGTCTGTCACAGAAAAACTTTATCGCGCGCGTCCCTGTTTCAAAAACCGGGATAAAAACTATCCTATGTTCTTTCCCGGGACTCAAACTATCTCTATGCCAAATTTCATCAAAATCGGTTGCGAGGTTTAAGCGGGAAAGCGTAACAGACAGACAGACAGACAGAGTTACTTTCGCATTTATAATATTAGTTGGGATTAGTTGGGATTATTAC
This sequence comes from Ostrinia furnacalis, assembly GCF_004193835.3. Taxonomy (NCBI): domain Eukaryota; kingdom Metazoa; phylum Arthropoda; class Insecta; order Lepidoptera; family Crambidae; genus Ostrinia; species Ostrinia furnacalis. Next base: position 53,353 of record NW_021134478.1, read on the forward strand.
TATTTTATTCTATTCGTCGTATTTCATTAGAACAAACAATAAGGCTTGATAGTATTGAAATGGAAGCTGTTGATTAACTAATAAGGCTAAGTATTGAACTTCTAGTACCTTACCTAAACTATTACAAACTTAGTACCTACTTGATTATGACTCCAAAAAGTTATGTGAGTCTATTAGAATATGGATTTTACGCTCAGCAAAAGTATTGATTTATGATCTGACGCAAACCTGACTTATTTGTATTCATTATCTATCAATTATTTTAACTGAATACTTAAATAGCAGGAAGGAAAATGGCGATATTAGCAGCGTTCGACCGAAACCGACGCTCGTATCGTTTGCATGCTGTTTATATAACAAGCCGCTGCGGCACGTGGTAGACATTATGCTATGGGTCAACCGATGTTAAAATCATAACAAGGTATTTATACTTTTTACCCGACTGCGCCAGAAGGAGGGTTATGGTCTTAAAGTTGTTGTTTCACTGCTAGACTAACGCCTCACAATTTTCCACATCGACCGATGTGCTTTCTCCGCTTCCAGGTCCTTCCCGCGACCTTCACCTGTTGTTCCACCAAAGGCGTTGTAAAGGTAGCAGGAAGGCGCTGGATGCAGGCCGCCACCAACCGGCCATTGTGGAAATCATTGGGGAGGCCTATGTTCAGCAGTGGACGTCCTATGGCTGAAATGATGATGATGATGTTGTTGTTCCACAAAGTGGGAGGACTATCCTCACTAAATTTTCTGTGGTTGCCACGTTTTACAAAACCCTTCTTCTTTCGTGTCAAACTGTAAAAACCGCAAACTGGCTTTAACTTCGTGGCTGCAGTCTCCAATAGGTATGCAAGTCATGTAAAAACAACACCACAACATTTGTGACGCTTTTGGAATAAAAAACGGTCATTATGGCACCTGAGCGTTGACATTAACATAATATTCCATTGCAATGGTATAAATTGTGGTAGGTAAGGTAATACATACCTACCGATGTATGGAGTCAATAGGGAGAGCTTTCATGATCTAATAGAGTTCCCAAGAAGTTCTGTTAGGTTATACATANGTCAGTTCAGTCTCCACATATTTGATGTACTTAAATTCGACTATTCTTACCGTTAGATAATTCCTGGCAATAAGTGGTGACTGAGTTTGTTCCGGCGTTTCTTCTCAGCACTTGCCATATGTTTGTCTCGAAGCGCTGGTAGGGCCCAAAAGATAAGGAGACATGTAAAGTGCCCCATAAGGGCTACCTTTTTCTTTTTTTATTATTTTCTATTGACGTTCATAAGTGCCTGGTCTAAACTGAATAAATATTTTTGATTTTGATTTTTTGATTTTGAAATGAAATGTAAACTGGTGCAATTATCGACCAAATTGCAATGCATTAGAAGACACCACGTAATCACGTAGTCAAACCTGCTTGCAAGTTATGCACTCCTGGTAGGCCGGTAGTTTGACGCAACTAGAAACTTAGATTTTCTCAGATTTTCCTGTTACAGATTATATTACTGCTAATTGCAGAACCCGCAACAAAATATGAAAATGAAGATCACGATTCTGCAAATCTAGTTTAGGTCGATGTACTTGCCTAGGTAGGTACTTATGATACGGGACTATTCACCATCTCACGTTCCCACCGCTGCAACTCCTGTGTAGCCAGGATCTACAGCTTGACCGCCAATAAAAACAAACCCAATGAAGGTCAAGTTTGTCCCGGGGGAAAGTTCTGTCATTGGACCCGCAACGAAATTAATCAGAAGAACATAGGAGTTCGAATACTGTCTATTATAGCTGGCAACGCGACTGGATAAAAACCTAATTACCTAAGTTAGTTAATTAAATTGTCCTAAGTTATAAAGTTGGTCAGACACAATTCCAAGTAGAACTGTGACGTATTACAACTTGTTCTTATTATGCGATAAATAGTTTAAATAACCATTTTTATGCAAATCCCTGTGGTTGCTAGTGTCTCATGAGTTCCAAGAACGTCGGTAGGAAATTGTGGTTTGTTTGTCTCATAAAATGCTCTGAAATTACTATTATTATTGACATCGGCTGACGTCATTGTTTTAGTATTCTAGACTAATATAGATCACTAGTTAATAAGTAGCTACAATTCTAGAAATGATGACGAAGATTCTATAAATTGATCGCATGTCGGTCAAAACCAGTTGCCTTCGCATTTTTCAATGGATCTGTATTTCGTGACGTACTTTTGACGACTTCTGAGAAATTGGAAGGGTACGGAATAAATTGCAATCATTTCTGTGATTAAATTTGACAAGGACAGTGGGAGAGTCACCTTCTGTTACATTCATTGTTCACATTAAGGCGGCATCTTTTAATTTTTTGCACTTTTATTAACGCTTTCGTGTTACAAATGAAAAACTCTCTTGGACGGTTGGTTCAAGGTTTAATTCGAGTTCAAAGCCTTTTACACCAACAATAAAATTCGAATATCTAGACTCTACCTAATTTTGGTTCTGTTGGCGCTGTTTCTAAAGACTCACGCTCAATATTTCTTGTTGTAGTTCTAAACAACATCGTTCGTACAGAATTAATCATCCTAATACGAAACAATTGACAAATACTTTACCTCGTCCATATTTAAGTGCTTGTAAATGAACAGATACACATTTAATTCCGTTGTATCGCAATGTAGGAAGACGCAGGTGAGGCAATGTTCGCTTGCTCGTCTCGAGGCTGCAGGTTGATACTATAAAAGATTTGCAATACTACTTACTAGGCAACTACATAAATCTATACTAATATTATAAATGCGAAAGTAGGTAACTCTGTCTGTCTGTCTGTCTCGCTTTCACGCTTAAACCACTCTACTGATTTTGATGAAATTTGGCACAGAGATAGTTTGAGTCCCGGGAAAGGACATAGGATAGTTTTTATCCCGGTTTTTGAAACATGACGAGCGCGATTAACTTTTGTCTGTGACAGACAAAATTCCACGCGGCCGAAGCCGCGGGTGGAAAGCTAGTTCATTATCACTGATTCTTAAATAGGCGATACGAATGTTTTCTTTCGAGGGACTTCTAAACGGTCGATATTTTTCTGCTACACAGCCAGACTAAAAATATATCAGTAAGCTATGAAAAATGTATACATACCTACTTATGGAAAATGTCTGATTCATAATATGGCTTAGCATTATTTTCAAAAGCCACGTGGCAATTCAAATTAATTGACCGTTTTTAGGCCCAATAAGTTAAGTCTTAAGTCCCTGCGTGACATAATCACATCTCAAATCGTCTTAGATTTTTTTGGTTCGTTTTTACAACTACCTAATTATTTTAAGCATATTTACAACGGCTCTGACAGCGTCGAGTACCTAAGTAAGTCTTAGGATTTGGCTGTGGCTTAAAAACAAGATTTGATGATTTGTCAAACTACAAAGTCAAAGTTTTTAGGCCCTTCTAGGGCGCTTATACACTTGCAACATATGGGCTGGTGCTGAGAAGTAGCGTTTTCCAGCTAAATCGTATCTCTAGTCGGCCAGTCCGACCATTGGGCTATTCATCATCATCATCATTTCAGCCATAGGCCTTCCACTGCTGAACTTAGGCCTCCCCCAATGCTTTTCACGTTGATCGATTGGTAGCGGCCTGCGCTTCCCTGCTACCTTTACGATGTCGTCGGTCCACCTTGTAGGTGGACGTCTCACGCTGCGTTTTCCGGTACGCGGCCTCCATTCCAGAATCTTGCTGCCCCATCGGCCGTCAGTTCTGCGTACTATGTGCCCTGCCCATTGCCACTTCAGCTATTATCGTCTCAAAAAGGAAAATTGCTTGACTTCCCCGAGGTGTCACATCGCTTATCGGGCAATCTGACTCAGGCCTACAAACTGCGAAACCGGGAATCACCTCAAGTAGCTTTTGTTTTCAAATTGTGTTATCTTGGGTAAACAAAAGTATGTAATTAGCTAAATAGTAGCGCAAACAAATACTTACTTGTGGGTAGAAATGTGTTTAAGTGATACCTTACATAAATAAATATTAAGTAATCGTGGACTGCTGCAGTATTGTGGTGAACCCATTCCTAACAAAAGCGATTTAACTTGTACATTACCATATTTTTAGTGACAGTTGAGATTAGATGTCAAGGGATCTTCGAAGTCAATGCATTCATTAACTTAAATCTAAAGGATTGAGAGTTTTACAAATAAAATTATTTATTTATTTTATTTTAATTACACAGGTAACAGTTTTAATAGATTTGTTTATGTATTTTAAATCATTGAAATTTTGAATTATCCATTAAAATTAGTAACCATTTTTTCCATGGCCACGGAAAACAATGAAATGGACCGAATTTCATAATCAGTTTCAGTCCAGCATTAATAAATAACAATAGGGTGAATAATGTTTATAAAAGTACTGGAAATTCCATAATTTGTTAAATTAACCATTTAGTAGCGCTGAAATCGAATTCAGCCATTGAAATCAAATTTCAAGGTGAAAATCATCTAGAGCCAAGAATCTAGTTAGATTTTAGGGTTCCATACTTACAGATAGGTAGTGAAACCTTTTCCAGATCTCTTAAATCTCTAACTGTTCGTTTGTTATTTGTACTTAATTTTCGATTCCCAGTAGGGGACGATTTTTCTGTTCGGTTTGGTTGGTGGTAGGGCTTGTTCTAAGTCCGCCTGGCTAGCTACTTACCACCATCTTACCTAAGTCTGTCTCTATAACAACAATGTTAACAGCATTGTTGTGTTCCGGTAGTTAGAGGTAAGATAGCCAGTTCCTCCGTGGTTGAGGATTCTGGGTGAAGCTCGCTTCCACCTTCCGCCTGATCGTCACTTACCATCAAGTCAGATACAGGCCAAGAGCTCCTTCGGAGGCTTACTGTGTGAGTGCTTCCAGACAAACAATATGACAAGTGCTGAGAAGAAGTCATACTTTTATCTCTTAACAATTATTTTCAAATCACACATTGTGACCTAAACTTGCTGAGGCCACACTCGTTTCCTGCTGAATATTCGCGAATCGGTACTAATAAGTGTCCTTCTCGACACAACCAAAGTCAAGCGCGTGGGAACCCGACGATGGGCTCTAGGTCGCGACAATTTGAACTTCAGTCTGAACAATAGACTGCTGTATAGCCAGTAAGGCTCTTGTTCTCACAGATATCATTCAATTCGAGAGGTTAATACCTACAAGTTCAAATCCAGGCATGCGAAAATCGCATGGTTTTCAAGTTTGCGCAGTTATTTGTGAAGATTGGCCATGAACTATGTGGGTTGTGTAGCTTAGGGCTTGTAGAGCTAGAGGCTCTACAATTCACAAACATTACTATGAGGTCTCACAGTGCGCGTAGACGCACATGGTGACACACGAACCAATCATATAGCTTTATTCAACGCTGTGCGTTCGATTTGCTGCTTCATCGTTTATGAATACGGGCGTAAGATCTGACAACGTTTTGACAGTGCAAGCCATTATTAAGATCTCGTTTTGGTAATACTTTACTTAGAAATGTAAACAAATATTCACAAGCTGAAAATAATAACAATACACTAAGGCTGAGTTGCACCACTTAACTTTGATCATAATTATAACGATAACCGGTGTTTTTTTTCGATTGTAAAAATTAAATATAGATGGTGCAAACCAGCCTAAGTAGGTACCTACACGTCTTCGATTCGCCTTTTCTATGCAATAAAGTTTTGAATAAAGGTTTTGCAGTTAATTTACTGGCCAGAGCCCACGGCGTTAGTAGGATATTGAATAATGCCTTATACGGTCCTAAATACAATAAAATAAGTAGTTTTATTTCATTATCCAATAATTTAAAAACTCTCCAATATTTCTTCTCCAAAATGAATCCACCAAGATGCAGTAAAGTTATTTCTTTACCGCGCATTTCCTGCTTTCTCAGCCTGCGCGCGGGGTTTCCCCAGCCGCGTGCGATGCGCTCGAGTTCACTTTTACTCGATTATACACCGAATATGAACAAGACGTGATGGGTAGGAAGTGACATTTATAAATGTAAGTCAGCATCTGTATACGTAGGAAATACTTAAAAGGCGATGATGGGCGGCTCTGAGATTTTTAGTCAGCATTAAGTTTTATGGGCGAATGAAAACTGAAAGGAATTCTGTACCTGCATAATTACTTGAGCTTTACAACTCATAAGATTTAATTGGTCAATGTTGAAGATCAGTTTTCTTTTCCAGCTTTCTAATCAGCCTAAACTACTTATGCCATTATCTAACTTGTTGTTCATTCGTTCACCTTTAAGTCAATTTTATGTGGTGTACTGTGGTGTACAATAAAGAGTTCATGATAAATCTGTCTCGAAATATACTTTGCGACTGTGGGTAACTCTCTATTCTATTGTTTAGTGGACGACCACTTGCCCAGCAAGATAGGCCCCCTTAATTAATGTTTATTGTCCGTGGTGCATATCTTTTTCATAAAGGTTACTAAACCTTTGTTTGTCACCAGTCATCCGCTTTGCAACGGAGGGAAGTCGAACCTTAACTTCGAACTCCTATGTTTAACTTTAAGCAGTAAAACTTTCCCCCGGGACAAACTTGACCTTCACTGGTTGGGTTTTTATTGGCGGTCAAGCTGTAGACCCTGGCTACACAGGAGTTGTAGTGGTGGGAAAGAGAGGTGGGAATAGTCCCGTTGCCCAGCAAGCGAAAGGTCGTGAATTCGAATTCGGACCTCAATTCTTACTTTTTCAAATGAATTTAACCATCTTGTTTATGTCGAATGTTTTAAGTAATGTATCGTTTGTCACTCACCCTTTCAAGGGCAAGTAAGAGCCTAATCTAACCGCGTTCTGAAATCTTTCCGCAAACGTAACGTTAGCAAATAAACAGTTCACTGACGCAGCGGCAGTGGAAGACTACCATTTGTTTTTATTTGATTTTCCTCTTCGAGAGTAAGAGTCACTCCCCAGTGTGGTCATATCTTATAACTGTCATCGGGTTTAACCTTTTAGGTGATAAAATACTTAATTTCGATTCGCATACGCACGACTGTAGTCATGCATGCGGTTAACTAATTAATGTAACTTGAATTAATTTATCAGAAAGCTATTTCATTTTATGTGTATTGATCCTACTTCCTACTAATATTATAAATGCGAAAGTTTGGATGTCTAGATGTTTGTTACTCTTTCACGCAAAAACTACTGAATGGATTTTGATGAAACTTTACAGTATGTACCTATTATTGTTTATAACCCAGAATAACGTATATAACAGGTTATAATTTATGATGATCTGTGACAAAATAAAATTCACGCGGGTGAAACCGCGGGCAAAAGCTAGTATCTTATAACTGTCATCGGTTTTAACCTTTTAGGTGCTAAAATACTTAATTATATAGATTCCCATACGCACGATTGTAGTCATTTTTTTAAATAAATAATAAATAAATAGTTACAGTACAGTAGTAGTATACAGTTTTATTTCTATAATCGATTTCGATTACTAACAGTTGAGATTAATAATAGCAGATTGCGTGTACAGGAAGAATTGACACTGCATGTTGGACCGACGCAACTATAGGTGATTAAACCTTGTTCAAGATTACGTTGACTATATTTTAGTATTGGGAAATAAGCATTTATAAATACATAGTAAAAAAATGACTAAAAAGATAATAACATACATTTTTGTAAGCTACTTAAAAACCCCTTTATTTTGATACCCCACTCGATAGGTTCCGAGAAAAAAAAATTTTTTTTTGAAGACATTATGGCGCCTAAAATTCGCCTTTTTTTTTCAATTTTAATATAGCCAGTGTCACTCTCACGATTAAGACGAATCTAACGACACCTCTCACGCTAAAATCGGTTAAGCCGTTTAGGCTGTAGGCCGTGCCAAAGAAATATACATACCCACATACATACACTTGAAAAACATAACCCTCTTTCTGGCGCAGTCGGATAAAAATATCCTTGAAAATATCCAATTCAGAAGAACCATAGAGCAATCACCTATTGGTTAATCCTCTAAGGTTAAGTACCTCTTTACCAAGCACCAATGAATCTGCCAAGTGCCAAAGATAATAAACGACGTTTGCTGTCATCGCCTCCAGAACTATCAGTCATGGTGTTCTTGGTATAAATTGTGAATTGTCCTATTGTTGTTGGTATAAATAACGCAATAATTATGTTGGTCATCGTCATCAGGTCATTTAGTCTCCACTGCAGGAGCACGACCCTCTTTAATTCACCAGAAGCAATGGAGGACTTGGCTTACACTCCCCACACTGGTCAGACGGGTTGGGGAGGCCTGATTTTGGCATATTTGTCCCTTAGTCGCCTTCCAGGGGAAGAATGAGGGTGGTCCTGTTAAAAACGAATCTAGAACCACACGGCTAGCCTTGTTCACGTGATCTTAATTTGTGAACCATCACTGAACTCGAAGTCGTATTTGAAAGAACTCTCCAGCGCTGCAGCGACGTTTTGAGCACCGTCGTACGATGGTCTATCGTCTAAACAAAAAGCCCTTTTTTGTAATGGTGCTTGCAGTGGCGCTCATTGCAGAGGGAGAATTCTCATTGTTTACATAGTTTCAGTGACAGTTTCTTACGCTGCTTCTCAGCACTGGTCCACGTTAGCTGTAGCAGTCCTGAACCATTAATTGGTTTAAAAGCTGAAATAAATGGCGCTACGCATTGCCGTTGGAGTGTTGTAATTGTGTGGGTAGCTTGGGGTCATTGTACAAAATTTTATCTGCTCACCGTCCGGACTTTAGAGATTGACATTTTAAACTCATTGTAACTTGTGTTGTGGTTTTCAGTGGCGCTACGCGCGGCCGGTGGAGATCCTGGCGACAGTTGTGGGCGCGCTGACGGGGTCGGTGAGCTCGTGCGCGCTGCTTTGCGCCATCGTGGCGTACGGGGAAGTGACGTCACTGTTCGTGCAACGTCACAAAGCCGCCGCCACGCCGCGCCACCTGTACATACTGCCGCTGTTCGGAGGGGGGGCCACGCTGTGAGTATCTTAAAGCTTAAATCTTTGGAAGGGGGGGAATGCTGTATTTTGGGTAGAATACCTTTCTTCTATTGCATACCATTCAGCTTTAGCATACCTCTCAGCTTTAGCATCCCTGTCAGCTTTTGCATACCTTTTCGTAATGATATATGCTGTATGTCCGTTTTGCCCAAGGTAGGGGCAAGGTGCAAGGTCCGTTTTCTTAAGTTTAATTCTGCTTGCTCCTGGATAGAGAGAGATAGCAGTCACAAAGTTCACCTCAATGCATTTTTCGTATTTCCTACGTTACTTGTATGAAACTGCGCCATAAGCTTTGTGTGTAATCCTGGGTAGGGGCAAAAGGGTTTCCTCACGTTTCCTTATCTTCTATAAAGAGCGAAAGAAGGTTAGACAGAGAGAAAGACTCACGAGTACGCACGAAGCATTTTCCTTCGTTTATTCGAAACTGCTCCATGAGCTGAATAATTTGCATGAGTAGAGGTGGCCAAATCCTCCATTTGCCTTTGGTAAATTAGATTGTAGTGCTCTTACAGTAGAGCAGTGGTTCCCAAGCTTATTTAGTCTACTGCCCACTTTGAGAATAAATTATTTTTAGCGCCCCCCATTTTTGTAGTCAAGAGTCGAGCTCAGTCGATGTCTAAGTGTCCTCCTAGTAGATGACGCCTCCCAAGCCTCTACACAACGTCCCGATTTTTTTCTGGGTCTCTTACCGCCCCCCTTTAAGCCTGCAGCGCCCACAAGGGGGCGTTATCGCCCACTTTGGGAAAGACTGCAGTAGAGACTAAACAACCCGCTAATGATGATATCTGTCCACAGTGCAGAAGGCAACCGGCCGGCGCACATGGACGCGCTGGTGGACGACTCGCTGGCGTTCGGGCTGGCCAGCCTCGCCATCATGGCGGCGCAGCTCACCACCGCCGCCGTCGCCGTCACGCTCGCCAACTGGGCCGCCGCTAGGATGGTGAGGGACTCTCTTCTTTACATAGAAGTACTTTAAAACTATGCCACTGCTGTTGTCTGTACGTTTAGAGCAGTGGTTCTTAACCTTTAAGTCACGAGGGACCATTTTACCAAATTTCTGTCTTGTCAGGGACCACTTATTTTATTTTTTTCAAAATCCTATGAAAGGGGAAGTCGATTTCTCGCCCACTGTGCGCCGTTTGCGTTGTGTTGACTCGACTCATCACGTCATGTCACTTGTTTATAACGATGTCTTCGTGGACCACTTGGAATGCCTCCAGGGACCACCAGTGGTCCGCGGACCACCGATTAAGAACCACTGGTTTAGAGGTTTGGATGGATTTCAATGCAGTTGCCAACAATAGAGTGATTCAAAGGGAAGGTTGTTATCAGTGGCGTAGATAGGTAACCGAGGGCCCTGAGGCAAATAAAAAAATGGGGCCCCACTGCTATCTAAACTGGTTAGGTTTTATCAAAATTGACATTAAAGCTTACTTACTCCTGATACAGCTTTCGAATTTCTCTCTATTTATTTTGAAAATGGGAGAAATTTTCAAAGTTCAGTTCAATTGAGATTTTCTGTTAAGGATTCGGGGGCCCCCTGAGCTTGGGGGCCCCGGGGCACTGCCCCTTAGTAGCTACGCCCCTGGTTATTATTGAAGGGAATATTGTAGAAGGACAGCGACTCGCTCTATTTTATTGGGCTCCCGAGGACACCATTGGTTGTATGAGGGTAGACACCACCTCTCTGGAGGGGAGAGTCCCACATAACCCACTGGCTACTGGAAAAAAAGTTGTGGAACTGACAGAAAAAAACTGACGTACAGACAGTACTTGGATGTATAATTTAATGCGGTAGTAAGTATGATTAACAACATCTACTTAACTAATAAAAAAATATGTATAATAGAGAGGGAGAGAAAATAAAGGAGAACATCCAATATTATACCTATTTGGTAAAATGTAGAGTGCTACTAAAGAACTAGTTTAAACGGTGACATTATTGGAACTGGTTTACATTATTTGCTCAGTCATTCATTCAATGAATGAGGTGATGCGTAGACTTTGTTATTAACACAACAGAAACCTGTTAGGTAAGTATGAATGGTCGCCTTTATGTCATGATACCGACTCACACTTGTCCTTTAAACTTTGCAGTAGGTATATGCCGAACTGAGTAAGTTATGAATGAATGCTAAAATTCCCTTAGTTAGTTCCCAATCATGAATGAATGCTAAATTGCTTTTATGTCAATTTTATTCAATCTGAATGAGATCTGATTGGTTATTCAAAACATTTCTCCGCCTCGCTCCGTCTTGGTGGAAACTGGACCATAGTTAGCCTTAAGAAATGTTTAGCTTTTGTCATTTCCAATGTCCAAAAAAATTTTCAATCAGCACTGCTCACGCCTCACGCGTGACCTTGCCTCAAGGAAGCGTATTGCCACTGACAACAAACCAGGGTCAGGAAATAATACTTTCCACCTGCCTGGATAAGGGTTGAGGAAGTGTTGCCAAGCTAACAAAGACTCTTTCATTGTTGTGTTGTTTTGTTTGTATCTTTACTTATCTGAGACTTTGTACACGGTCTATTCCACTTTGATCACCTGGCTTTGATCACCCAGTTGATCAAAGTGGGCTCCAGTTTATTTAATATTTTAGTTTCCTTTGATCACCTATAAATAAATTACACCTTTGAATAGTCTCATGTCCATATTTTGTTTTGTAACATTTTTTGATATTTTCTAAAAACCGCAACAAACAATTGGACATGACGTAGGTATGTTGACTATTCAGTGGTGTAATTTAAACTAATTTATTTATAGGTGATCAAAGGAAACTAAAATATTAATTAAACTGGAGTCCACTTTGATCACCCAGGTCATTTTATCCATGGGTGATCAAAGAACACCAAATTGTCGCTTGGAGTCCACTCATAGGACAAACATAGAGTTCTACTCATTATGTACCATTTGAATTCTGTTCTATATTTTACATTTATAAATGATTTGATTTGATTTGCAGGTGTCTCGACTGCGGCTGCGCCTGCTGCGCACCGTCATCACGCAGGAGGTCGCATTCTTCGACACCAACACCGACATGAACTTCGCTACTGCGCTTACAGAGTAAGTTTGGATTCGATTTCTTAAAGCAAAAAGCTTTGTTGGGAGAAGTAAATTAGACAGTTCGTTCAGCCAAAAGACGTCCACTGCTGGACAAAGGCCTCCCCCAAGGTTTTCCACAAAAACCGGTGCGCCGTCCGCATCCAGGCACCTCTCGCGACCTTCACCAGATCTTCGGTCCACCTAGTGGGAGGCCTGCCCACACACGACTGCTGAAAAATCTAGCCCATAAAAGTAATAGTGTTGAAGAAAAAAATATCACAACACGTTATGGTCACCTTAATAGAAAAGCCATGATGACGCGTTTTGAGTGGTTAACCAGAAACTGACCACGACAGAAGGTCCAAAGATAAAAAAAAATCTGGTTTTAAGCTATCAACCATGACAGGGCGCGCGACCAGTCAATGGCCTGTGCACGCGCAGTAATCGCCATCGCTGACGTGATCTGCACGCGTTGGTTAAGCTGAAGCTTTTGGGCCCTACCAAATTGTAGTTTAATTCATTCATTGATTTCCACAGAGACATGGACAAGCTGAAGGCAGGCGTGGGCGAGCACGTGTCGATGACGGCATTCCTGTGCGGCACCGTCGTCATCGGCTCCGCGCTGTCGCTGTACTACGGCTGGCAGCTCACGCTCGCCGGGCTGTCCGTCGTGCCTGTGGCTATACTCGTGGCCGCCGTCGTGTCTAAGGTTAGCTATGTTAAAGTCATGCGATGAGGCTTGAAAAGGTCACGTAAAGCACCTGGATGGAATTCTTGGTCCGCAATGGACGTCCTTCTGTTAAAAAGAAGTAGTCTAATAGGGAATAGGGAGGAACAAGTAGCCTAACAGTAGTTTGATCAACGTGGAGGTACCCAATTCCTACTACGGCTGGCAGCTGACTCTGGCTGGGCTATCCGTCGTGCCTGTTGCCATACTCGTCGCTGCTGTTGTGTCTTAAGGTACATTTCTAGACTTGATAAAAACTGCTGTGAGCGGTCTCTAGCACGAGTGCACCGAGTTGACCAGCAGGGAAAGATGACGAAACGTAAGAAGAGCCGACATCCGCTCACAAAAAATCACTTCGTTGATGACCACGACCACTCTGTCAACCGTACCATGGCTGAGAAGAAGAAGAAATGAGGAAGCAGCAGCTTGGTCAGCAATCCACTGCCTCCTCACAAAGACGTTCAAGTCTTTTGTTTGAAATGAAACACAGAACCAATTTGGTTTAAAGACTTAGATAGAGGGCCTTGCTCCTGTAGTTGACAGTGGCGGCGTACACTCACATACTCCACGATTAATCTGAACTTTCGTGGGTGGAAGAATCTGAAAATACCTTAAATTTATTGGCTCCTTAACAGTCCTTTATGTTCACAGTACCAAACAAAATGCTCCGAACAAGAAGTGAAGGCATACGGCTCGGCCGGGCGCGTGGTGGAGGAGGCGCTGACCGCCATCAAGACCGTGCGCGCCTACGCCGGCGAGGAGAAGGAACTGGAGAGGTAAGCATCCTTTATTTATTTATTTATTTATTTATTTATTTAATAACAATCTTAGCTCTAACATTACAGGTTACCCCAATGCGATAGAGTAGATTAAGGATAGCCAACAAAGACACCTTATCTTATATAATAACCTTAATACATTAAACATTATGTGGTGTTGCCTTACTTAAAGGCTTTTAAAGAGTTCTTGATTAGTCCACTGATGGACGTCATCCTCTACCATTTCCAACTCATATTTAAATACCTGTAACCTTTGTCAGGCTGATACATTCCTCTTCGTAAGTATAGTAAGTAAGACTGCCCCGGATTATAAATAGCATGCCACCCGAATTTGTGAAAGAAATCACTGTTAAAAATATTAAATATAAGCTGAAGGACTATTTCCTAAAGCTAATGTAACAATATTAAAATATGTTTATGCTGTATTATGTAATTGTATTTGAAATTGTGAATGTACCCACTGCAAACTCGTTAGCTTTACATCAAACCCTAGTGGTTTTTAAAGCTATCTAAATGTAATTGTCTCAATGTAACTGTCTTTAAGTTGTTAAATAAATAAAAAAAAATAAAAAATAAAAAAAGGTAGGTATAGGGGCTTTTAACTCTGCTCGGTTTGCCATAAGATCAACTGATTTCCAATTTACACTATCTAAGAAGATGGGCATAGAGTCTAGAACCTGATAAAGTAAATTGGAATTTGAATCTTGTTGAATGTATTACTGGTACCAGGTAACTTTAACGTAAAGGACCTACCTAGAACTTATCTGACAAACCTTTGTCAGATAGGTTCTGTCTTTCTGTCATTTGGGGGATGTTATTTCACCAAGGGGTTAGTCCTGTATTTTGTGCGGCATGGCGCGGACATGTAATGAAGTGCGTGTGACGTAGATTGTAACTGCACATACATGCAAGTACGGTGCTGTGCCGTATTCTGTAACGTATGACGTGTTTATATAGCGCGTCACTAGTGTGTAATATGTAAAGCTTCAGCCAAACTAACGCGTACAGATTGCGTCGGCGATGGCGACCAAGCCAATGACATGATAGGACGCGCGACCTATCATTGGCCTATGCATGCGTAATGGTCGCCATTGCCGACGCAATCTGCATAATGTTGGTTTGGCTGAAGCTTCTTATCTTATTTAGGGCCGCGCATGAGCGCAGAGCACGTAGACCCATTGGGATCTTTTGTGCTTTTGGCTGAAGCTTAACTTAACTTAATCCCTTCTGTGGTCTAGTGGTAAGACCACCTGCTTCAGACGCAGAGGTCCCGGGTTCGATTTCCAGTGGGGGCAGATTTTAGGGGTAAGGCTTGTTCTAAGTCCGCCTGGCTAGCTACCACCATCTAACCTAAGTCTGTCGCCATAACAACAATGTTAACAGCATTGTTGTGTACCGGCAGTTAGAGGTAAGATTACCAGTTCCTCCGTGGTTGAGGATTCCGGGTCAAGAGCTTCCTCGTTGTGGATTAAAAAAAACTTATGGAACGTTGTCCCCCCAGGTACGGCTCGTCGCTGGTGGGCGCGGAGCGCGCGGCGCGGCGGCGCGGGGTGTGGGCGGGCGCGGGCGCGGGGCTCGGCTGGCTGCTGACGTACGCGCTCAACGCTATAGTCTTCGCGCTGGGAGCCGCCTTGTGTGTGAGGGACATGGACCTGCCGCCGGAGGAGCAGGAGTACCACCCTGGAGTCATGCTCACGGTGAGACTTATTAACACAGTATTAAACAGCCCGACAACAACAGAGTGATGCTCACGGTGAGAACAATAGTACTTCATTGTATCTGGCTGGCTGCTGACGTACGCGCTCAACGCTATAGTCTTCGCGCTGGGAGCCGCCTTGTGTGTGAGGGACATGGACCTGCCGCCGGAGGAGCAGGAGTACCACCCTGGAGTCATGCTCACGGTGAGACTTATTAACACAGTATTAAACAGCCCGACAACAACAGAGTGATGCTCACGGTGAGAACAATAGTACTTCATTGTATCTGGCTGGCTGCTGACGTACGCGCTCAATGCTATAGTCTTCGCGCTCGGAGCCGCCTTGTGTGTGAGGGACATGGACCTGCCGCCGGAGGAGCAGGAGTACCACCCTGGAGTCATGCTCACGGTGAGACTTATTGACACAGTATTAAACAGCCCGACAACAACAGAGCGATGCTCACGGTGAGAACAATAGTACTTCATTGTATCTGGCTGGCTGCTGACGTCCGCGCTCAACGCCATCGTCTTCGCGCTCGGAGCCGCCTTGTGTGTGAGGGACATGGACCTGTCACTGGAAGAGCAGGAGTACCACTCTGGAGTCATGCTCACGGTGAGAATGAGTAACTATATTGCTTCATTTCAACTCCAACTCTTCCCGCGGGTGTCGTAAGAGGCGACTTAGGGACACTACACATCAAACAGAGAACGGGCAGCAGCGCTCTCTGAAAAACATCAATATTTTAAACTGCGATCTCCAACCCGCCTGCCAAGCGTGGGGATTATGGCAATACCCTCAACTATAGTGAAGGAGGCTCATAGTCCAGCAGTGGACTGTAAAGGGCTGTTTATGATTGCTTCATTTATAGCGCGTTCTATTCGGTGTTTATAGAAGACTACAGTCTTACCAAGGAAGTTTTTGAGCGTCATCTAATGTACCATCCCTGGAGTCATGCTTACGGTGAGAACGAATTCAACCCGATCGAGTTAACTGCACACTTGGCAGCCGTGATTGTGGCCGTGACGTCACATCGACGCTCTGGTACGGAGGCGAACGCGGAAGGTGTGCGGGTAAGTGCTAGGGAGAGCCACATTCCAGCGAGGTGCGCGGTTAACTCAATCGCTCCTTGATGTCACGATGGCTGCTGACGTACGCGCTCAATGCTCGGAGCCGCCTTGTGTGTGAGGGACATGGATCTGCCGCCGGAGGAGCAGGAGTACCACCCTGGAGTCATGCTTACGGTGAGAACGATAGTGCTAAGGACGATTAATCCTTCAAGGCCCGCGAATCTAGACACAATAGATAATCAATTGTTATGGCATTAATGTATGCCGTCTGGGACTTTAAAGGTTAATAAGGGTCGTATCTGATCTCCAGGATATCTAAAGTTTAAAGGTACAAGTTTGAAGCCGCTGACATGCAATAGCAGCAATCCAGGTGTCGCTGCGACATTACTGGTTACTATGTATTTCTATGAAACGTCTTCAGAGACGTATCGCTAGCTAGCAACGGAAAAGAGGATGTAATTAATAATCTTTGATGCTACCATAAAAATACAACGATCGCCAGTAATGTCGCGCTCGCGGCGTCACGTCGCCTGCTAGGAATTATTAACTCAAAAGTTTAATCACGCGTGTGTTCGATCGATTTATAATAGCTAAACCAATCAATTAACAAACAGAGTAGAATAGAGAACTAACCTCAGTGAGTCACATAACGGGCGCTCATTAACAAATCCTTCTTATCTTCTTCTTGTCGTGTCAAAACCAAGCCTTACAGAGTCAGCCCAAAACTCCTCTACAAGAGTGGCGTTGCCAGTTATCGTTCTTATTCTAGATATGTAGTTTTCTGACCTCACCATTTCATCTTCCAGATCCTCTTCTGCACGTTCATGGCGGCTCAGAACATCGCCATGTGCCAGCCACACTTGGAAACCTTCTCTACCGCCCGCGGCGCCGCCAAGTCTCTCTTCAAGCTGCTGGAGCGCCGCTCCAAGGTGGACGCACTGGCCAGCACGGGCGCCAAGCCGGAGCGGTTCCAAGGGAACATCACGTTTGAGAACCTGTACTTTAATTACCCGTCGAGGGCTGATGTTAAGGTGAGTTGTTGGAGATTATTGGATTTGTGTTCTCGTTTTTGAAATGTCTTTGAAGGGGGAAGGGAAGATCCTTTCGAAGAGAACTGATAAGGCGAAATGATAAGAATATTGTATGTTCCATATTCTCTAACATAGCGCACTGATTCTCAAACCAAAAATAAGCCAAGAATTAAATATTAAACGTGGAAATGGGAGCAAAGCTCAATAAGAATATTCAATAGTTTAATGTTGCTATCATGAACTTAAAAACTAGAATAGAAAACATTATGCGTGACAAGATTCATGTCCAGTTATGAAAATCTAAAGCAAAACTACATGAACATAGGTAAATTGATGATCGGCAAGATTTAACTAAATCAGACTTTCTTGATTTAGATAGTCTTCTTCCTAAGCCTCATTAGATATTCTTCCAGGTCATTGTATAATTCATGCCCAATACCATCTTATCTCCAACCAACTCTCTCCCAGGTTCTGCGCGGGCTCAACCTGAAGGTCACAGCTGGGGAGACAGTAGCGCTGGTGGGTGGCTCAGGCTGTGGTAAATCCACGCTTCTGCAGCTGCTGCAGCGGCTGTATGAACCTGACTCAGGGCACATCACCGTGGACGGACACAAGCTGACTGATCTGGACGTGCACCACTTTAGGAGGAGCATCGGTTAGTGTCATATACTTTTTTATTGATCCTGGAAAATGGCCTGTCCTTACCAGCAAGCGGCAGGTAGGTAGGCAGCAGGTTAACGAATGCACTAAAATTTGTGGTGTTCCTTCTTCCGTTTGGTGGTCGCAGCCTTCGGAACTTAAAGACGACCAAGACGCCTTTTGCAGACTTGTCTGCTCTACACGGCAGTGTTGATATTTGAACAGGCTGAAAGTTTCCCTTATGCCCGTTTTCACCATAGATCCCTGATTTTTAAGTGACCTCTATATACACAAAATTCCTGTTATGTTGTACCATAGGGGTCACTTAAAAAATAGGGATTGATGGTAAAAACGGGCATTAGTGTAATGAATTGAAGCCACGACCCTTTCTTCCCGGGTTTTTCTCACTTCATCTGACGTCCTAATAACAGTACCCATAGTTAAATTGAAGTCTAAGCATGACAGATATGAAGATGCTATTATGGCTGATAATACGGTGACATGTTGAAATACCTACTTAACTGTTGAAATATCCACAGCTTATTTTACAGACTCTGTATCTCTTGAAGATCTCACTGTAATATATCTTGTTCCAGGCGTGGTGGGCCAAGAACCGGTTCTGTTCAGCGGCACGGTTCGAGAAAACATCCTGATCGGGCTGGAGGGAGTGAGCGAGGAGCGCATGATAGCCGCCGCCAAGCTGGCGCATGCTCACCAGTTCATCACCAAGCTGGCCAATGTAAGACGATATCTGTTACTCGTACCTATCTGTTCCCGGTTTCCAACAAAACTTGAATAACTAATAAGATTTTAAGAAGAGAAGAGATGATGTGGAAATAACGAAATTATAGATTGGATATTCAAACACATCTCCTCTCCTCTCCTCTCTGCAGCAAACTTAGCCTCCGTCCAGGAGGGATCCAGTGTAAAGTGGATATTTGATTACATGGTATAACAAAAAATTCAGCATAGCTGTAATATTTATGAAGATTAGGAGGCTACTGAAGTAGCCACACTTTCGAAAACCTTCATAAGTTCAACTGGTTTTAACCAGTGTCGGTGCTAGCGACATTCTTAATTTATTTTAGGCACCTGCCAACCTTGTATTTTCACAGCTCCCCGCCCTAACGAGCCGTATTCAAACATGTCATTTCTCCCCAGGGTTACGACACAGAGCTGGGCTCAGGTGGTGCGGCGCTGTCAGGTGGACAGAAGCAGCGCGTGGCCATCGCGCGCGCCGTCGTGCGCAACCCAAGTATACTGCTGCTGGACGAACCCACGTCGGCACTCGACCCTGCCGCTGAGAGACAGGTAAGGCATATCTTTAACGCAGTCAACTTACGCTTTTGCCAGATGGTGCTGATGAAGTAGATTATTACTGTTTTGTTAACTACTTTGTTTCGGATTAATAACATAAATTGCATACTCTCTGCATTTAGTCTCTCTCTGCAATGATTCCTTGACGACTTGACAGAATAGCAGAATAGATTAAAGAAGCTCAAATTGTTAATATTGTTTTTGTACTTTACACAGGTTCAAGCAGCTCTCGATGCGGCTAGCAAAGGAAGAACTACTCTTGTGGTATCACACAGGTATGCATATTAACTATAGAATTTACTGTATAATATCAATAACAAAGATGTGTACATGCTCTATAAGAGCTCCTATTTTTCTTGGGATATGAGTTTACTACAAAACTTTTTGAAAAGTGCGCCTGCACTATAGGATTAGTGTAGGCGCACACTAGGGGCGACACGCAACAGGGACAGCTCGTCGGCTAGACTTTTAGCTTGACGTCGCGACTTCACAACTCTGATGCCAAGAGTGCGAAGGTTTGAACAAAATACATGACCGCAGGCCGCAGCCTGTCATCGCGTCTAATGCCAGTATTCACAAACTTTACCATGAAGTCTCATCTCTCAGTGCGCGTGGACGCACAGGGTGACACACGAACCAATCACTGAGCTCTATGTATCGCTGTGCGTTCGATTGGCTGCTTCCTTTAAGCAAGCATCGTTTGTGAATACGGGCGTTAGTCGCCGAGCTGTCGTTGTCGCGTGTCGCCTACACTAAATAAACTGGTTTGTATCAATTAATGTCCTTTCTTTCCCCAGGCTGTCGACGATCGTGAACGCGACGCGCATCGTGTACATGGAGCAAGGCGCGGCGCTGGAGCAGGGCTCGCACAAGGAGCTGCTCGAGCTGAAGGGGCTCTACTGGCGCCTCGTGCAGGACGACCTCACCAGCAAGTCAGTGCCAGTTCTTAATATAATACATTTTTATGACCGAAAAAAAAATTCTGGGTAATGAGTTATTGATACTGGTCCTATTTATGAAAAAAAAAAAAAGTTAAATTACTCAAAATTTCATCCCAAAATTGGTACCTAATTTATGGACACACGCGTCGCTAGCACTTAACACTGGAAGCTTGGTCGAGGCGTGAGCGAGACAGATAGATCGGGGCAACGTGCGAGCGCGTACGACTACTCTAGCGAGCAGCGGAGTGCCCCAGCTGTGACGCGTAAAATACGGACTAAAGAAAATTTATAAATAAAAATAACTTTATGAAAAAAAATTTTTTTTTACTTCACATTTTTACACAACCTGTTAAAATTTTTTCGGTGATAAAAATGTAGTAGTGTAGATCATTTCATCCACGAAGACGCGCCCCACCATTCTTCCGCTAATGTTTGAGTGTTATCATCATCATCATCATCAACAGCCCTTTACAGTCCACTGCTGGACTNTGTATAATTGGGTATTTGACACCATTCGCCAATAATTCTAAACCACAACTTTTTTAAAAAGACACTTCTTTCTGGTCTTAAAAACTTAATTAAGTTTTAATTACCGGTAAATTACGATTTTTGGTTGCATTATAATTGAAAAAAGGAGTTTCATTGAGTTGATAAAATTGTGACGTCACATGCTAGTATTGCCGTACAAAATCTATGGGAGAGTGTCGTTTGACAGTTTTAAAAAGTACGTCAATTGATTGGTGGTGTCAATTTTTATGTTATTGTTATTAGTTTTTCTAAACCAAAGCTATGTCATGTCATTAATATTTGTTTAGAACAGTTTTATATATCTATATTTTAACACATTATAAATGTTAAGCCTAACTAACTAGTTTAAACATGTCCGTCCTATTAAGACCGATGTCATTATTTTAAAGGTAATTGTTCGTATTTACCGCTGCGATACAAGCTTTCCTGCTTAGTGCAGAGACCGCCATAACAATTTGTACAATGTGACATCTTTTAGTAATAAATACTTTTTTACTTTTATGGCAAAATGGAGGTACGCCTTATGACTAGATAGATGTATGTAACCTTTTCAACCGACTTCAAAAAAGGAGGAGGTTCTCAATTCGACCCGTATGTTTTTTTCTATGTTTGTTACGCGATAACTCCGCCAATTATGAACCGATTTGAACAAATCTTTTTTCGGCGTATAGGTAATACCTCAAGGGTGGTCCCATTTAAATTTAATAATAGAAAAAACAACCCCCAAGGGTGGAAAATTGGGGATGAACTTTTTTATACGCAATATCTCCGCCGATTATAAATCAATTTGAACGATTATTTTTTTGTTGAATAGGTATTATCAAAAGGGTGGTTTCATGCGAATTTGAAGAAAATATTTCACCCCCAAGGGTGGAAAATTGGGGATGAACTTTTTTATACGCAATATTTTTAATTTTTTTTTTTTTGTGTTCACGCATTTGAAGTCGGTTTTATTTTTTTTAAAAGTTAATTATTTCCAATTTTAATATAGCCAGTGTCACTCTCACGATTAAGATGAATGTAACGACCGACACCTCTAACGCTAAAATCGGTCAAGCCGTTTAGGCTGTAGGCCGTGCCAAAGAAATATACATACATACATACCCACATACATACATACACTCGAAAAACATAACTCCTTCTGGCGCAGTCGGGTAACTAATTTTGTTTTTGCAAAAGGGCTTCGATCCTTCAAAGCTGTAGCGCTTTTAGGAGAGTTCATACCTTTTCTGCCAGAATGAGGGGGTAGGAGGAGGCTTCTTTGGGTACGCCTTATGACTAGATACATATATGTATCTAACCTTTGATTTTCTTTATTTCCCAGCATCGGCAATAAACCGCAACAGCATGCGAGGCAGCTCGGTGTCCCTCGGCCACATGCCGATCGTCGCTACGGAACCCGTCACCCTTGTTGTAAGTCTCATATTACATACAAACCTACTAAATGATCTATTTCTATTACATGCTTGTTTCCAATACGAAAGTGAACTAATTTAATTTCATTGGCAGTTAGACCAGGATTTACAATTTGACTGTACACACTGCAAATCTCAGACAAAAGTTGCAAAAGTACCTAATCATTTGCGAATTCAGCTTCTGACCCAGAGATGGCAAGTGAGAATTTTAGAAAGGGTATTTTTCGACACTAAACTAAAATGTAAGGTGAATATTTTAATACAATATCTAGGGCGAGCAACTGCCCTACTTTGCCTTCTTGAGACGTATCCATCGACGTAATATAAAGTTGTAGAATCAACCTAACAAGCACTGTTATCCTTGCAGGACGACACGGAAGTGTGCACAGAGGAGGAGGTCCCGAGCGCGTCAACTTGGGAGCTTCTGAAGCTGAACAGTCCAGAGTGGCGCCTGCTAGTGGGCGGCGCGGTGGCCTCGCTGCTCGTCGGCGTTACTATGCCGGTCTTCGCGCTGCTGCTGTCCAAGCTGTATGGGGTCAGTAGCAAGCAGTTATATGCTGTGAACTTCTTAACTGAGAAAGCTCGACGTATTTAGGGCAATGGAACGTCCCATGCCCAGCGTGTCTCAGCGGGAGCGAATGAGGGCTATCGTTTTAGCTTACTCTACAGTGGCGCAAACTAGCCCACCAGTTTAGAGTACACCACTGTAGAGTAAGGTCCTGTCACTTGCTAGTAGCGAAGACAGTGGCACCAACTGGTGAGCGCTAAAGTGGTAGGAGGACTATCGCATTTGCACTCATCAAGATGGCGCCACTGTAGAGTAAGGTCCTGTCAATCACCAGGGGTGCCAACTGTTAAGTATAAAAACGATATCCCTCATTCAGAAGTATGGCAGAACTATGTAGTTAAACACAGCCCGCGTTATCGTCAAAATGGTGGCATGTGGGCGGGGCATATAGCTTGTAAAACAACGGACATTAGGGTAGAAAACTGGTGACCATGCATTACCATTAAAAGATTGCATTGCGCATTTGCGCTGTACTTATGCAACATTTTCCAAATGACCCATCAAACCCTAAGAGGTCGCATGAGGCCGCGGTAACAATTTATTTCTATTGTGTCTCAATTCGCAGGCTACTTGAAGAGATAAATAACCCACCACCACCCATGGTTCTTCCTGCCTCACGGCGTACGAACCGAATCTCGGGAGAGCGCGCGGGTACTTGCTCTGGGCTCTTTTCCTCGGGCGTTTTGCTTGACTCCCTACAAATTTCTCTGATCCATGTCCCTTCTCATAGTCAATTCAAATAGTGAAGAGATAAATAATAGAATATTGGACGGAAATGACTGATCTTCTCAATAGTGATCAGATCACCTCACCCATTTCTGCCTTAAACGGAGAATTCTAGCCGTCTCTGAGGGCAGTATACCCACGTCCTAAAAATTAATCTGCAGATCTTGCACAGATAAGAAGGAGATCCTAATGTATACTGTGAAATGCAATAAAGAAGTATTGAGTATTGAGATCCGCATATCAAAGATTGAATTGACATATACATATATCAGAAATGTTACCTTCATAAATGTTAGTCATAGGAGTATAATATAGGTACAGGATGGAATTTTGTAATGCCACCTGGAGGGAAAGTACTCTTAATATTGTAGATAGAAAAAAATCTCAAAGAAAACATTCCTTTATTTTTGAAAAGAAATAGAACTGCATTCAAAGATTTCCAAAAATTGCTTGCTACACCCCGGAATCGAACCAACTAAAATCTGTTAAAAAATACACCCTGTACCTATTTTTATTGCATCGATCGTTAGGGTTAAGAATAAGGATGAAATCTCTCTACCAAACTTGATAAATCAAATGAAAGAAAAATCATGAAATCTTACATTATCTCAATTATTTACAGAAAATTGTATGGTACGGTAGTGAATTTTCGAAAAAAAAAAACTAAAATCTAAGAATGCAGTTCTCTTTCTTTTAAAAAATAAAGGAATGTTTTCTTTGAATAAAATGTTCTATCTACTTACAGTATTAAGAGTACTTTCCCTCCAGGTGGCGTTACAAAATTCCACCCTGTATAATACTGTATATGTTGTTGGTATGCCTTATAAATAAATAAATAAATTCCTTCCAGATGTTCGACTCTTCTGACAAGGAAGAGATCCTGAGCGAGTCACGCATGTACGCCGGCATGTTCGCGTTGGCCGCGGCGGCGTGCGGCTGCGTCACCTTCCTGCAGGCCTGGCTCTTCAACCGCGCCGGCGCCGGCCTCACAGACCGATTGAGACGACAGTGCTTCGGCAATTATCTGCACCAGGTAACTGGTAGTCCACAGTAATATATACAGGCGCAGTAGGATGGAGTCACGTTCCTGCAGGAGGCCTCACAGGCCGCCTGAGACGACAGTTCTTCGGCAACTACCTGTACCAGGTAACACGCAGAAATTCCCAATCCCCCGATTTCTTTAGCTCTGAGCGTGCTCATCTTCTTAAGTTTTGAACTTTTTGTGTCAGTCAGGAACTATATTTTCAATTCCTTATCATCCTGATTTTGATTGATGGAGTCAGGGTAGTACCATGTGGATACAGTCAATATCACATTTGATTACACATTGTTGTTGGAAACACGCTCTTATTACAACACACAGCACAGTGTTTCGCTTGATATGCTGTCGACTGTACATAGAGTAGGAATAAATCTTAAAAATATAATATTTTTGATCAGGAACAAGCGTGGTTCGACGAGCCGAGCAACTCAGTGGGAGCACTATGCGCACGACTCGCGACTGACTGCGCCGCCGTTCAGGGAGCTACTGGTAAGTGTTGATACACTTTTTAAGTCTTTTTAATCTTTATTTACTTTTATAAATTGAAGCTACGATAGCCAAACGGTAAAGGGGTCGGACTGGCCGACTCGTTATCCGAGGAACGCGGGTTCGAATCCCGACGACGCTCGACTTGTGGTGAGCCCACTCGTGACACAAGCATTTTAGCTTTGCACGAGGGGCTAGTTCTTAAAAAAAACTTTTGAAACCAGGATTAACAGGTCAGGCCGTTCCCGACTCATATGGCTACCGAGAGCAACGTCAGGTTTTTAGTGGGTAGGCCCTTCTGGCAGGGAGAACCCCACACTCCGCCGCTGGTGGGTATACAAATCAATGTATTTTCCTGATGAAAAAAAAAAAGATTTTGTTTACCAACATGAGGAGTGCAGCTCAAATCCTCAATTTGCCTGTAGTATATCACAAAGGTTTCTCTTTAATGAGCTGATGATGGTGGCTTTCCTTCCAGGTACTCGTCTGGGCACGGTGCTGCAGGGCGTGAGCACGATGAGCATCGGCGTGACGTTGGCGATGTTCTTCTCGTGGAAGATGACGCTCGTCAGCTTGCTCAGTGTGCCTTGTGTGAGTACAAACATTTATCCTTATAAAGGACCGGGCCACTTTTGACCCGTGAGCTCCAAAGCGTACAAACATAATAATAAAACGTTTATTTCAGACATAGATCCATAGGTGTTAGTAACATGTTATAACACCACATCCCCTTACAATTATTCTTGGAGTACCTACCTAGTTTATATTTAATCCTGAGGGTAACGAAGAATTCTTCTTCTTCTCAGTCGTTGCACTCTTGATAGTGATCGTCGAAATAAAGAATTACCAAGATACATTTCTTTATACCCACACTTCAATTTAGCCTTTAAAATCGAATTAGTTTCAATTTGCTAATTTGTCCTTTCAAATCGATAGACTTGGTCCTTCGAACCGGATTTTTAGAATTGTTTGTATGAAATTTTAAGCTAGAATTGATTAAAAAGATATCACCATTTTACTATCACTATTATGCAATTTAACCAGTGCAGTGATGATAAACATCATTATCATTTAATTTGCTGGTCCTTCGAGCCGGATTATAATTGTAGGTAGGATTACTTTGGGGTAGATTTAATTTGTATTGAAACTGTTTGCTATGCACAGGTGATGGGTGGAATCTGCCTGGAGAGCTACGTGACGCGGCGCACGGTGGCGCGCGAGAGACGCGCGCTCGAGGCGGCTGCGCGTGTGGCCACTGAGGCCGTGCTGCGTGTGCGCACCGTGCATAGCTTGGGTGAGTCTACTCTTTCGTATACAATATACACTGTGTCCGTCAGCAGGGGTACCGTGACAACAGAGGGCCCCCGCTGAAAATCAGTTCCAAGACAAACCCTGGCGGTCTTGATGTACGCTGCCTACGGGTGCCTTTTTTTCAGAGGGGCACAAGCCGGTAAACAACTGTCCACTTGTATATTTCTCTCTGTTTGTATCTATGTCTTGCCTAAAATAAAATGTTTTCTATTCTATTCTGTGAGGTTTAATCTTCTCTGACTCGCAATCTTTCTTGGGAATCTCCGAGGCTGAGCTTCTTCACACACCCTCCCTGAGAAGCCTCTGATTTCGATCCATCTCTGCCATGTGCTCTTTTCCGTAGAGACTGCGAAAGTCTCTGGGGCTAGTTCTCTTGACACAAACGCCTCTCATTAGTATACTCTCCTGTCAGTGAGTGTAAGTTTCATACACCGATATCTTTTGTCTGTAGCTTCGTATTTGGCATCTGGCAGTCATTCATTTTAGTACATAAAGATCACGATCTTCCAAATTCTACGTCTTGGTTGTCCAGCAGTTTTTTTTTTATTTTGTCCTTCTTATGAATGACCTCACAGAAGACGGTACATAAAACGGAACTAATAAGACTCAATTATCCCAGGTGTGNCCACCATCTTACCTAAGTCTGTCGCCATAACAACAATGTTAACAGCATTGTTGTGTTCCGGCAGTTAGAGGTAAGATAGCCAGTTCCTCCGTGGTTGAGGATTCCGGGTGAAGCTCGCTTCCACCTTCGGCCTGATCGTCACTTACCATCAGGTGAGATACAGGCCAAGAGCTTCCTCGTTGTGGATAAAAAAAAAAAAAATAAATAAACTAGGCTAGAATAACTAGGCTACAGGAGGGTGGAGTCACCTTCCTGCAGACCTGGCTCTTCAACCGCGCCGGCGCCGGCCTCACGGACCGCCTGAGGAGACAGTGCTTCGGCAACTACCTGCACCAGGTAACACACAGGCTGCATCAGGCCACAGTAATACATACAGGTCACAGTAACTCTGTCATGTTCACGCTTAAATCGTTGTTTGAATTTGATTTTGAATGACAATGGACAAAGACAAATGTCGCCAAAATCATATTATTTTCAAACTGAAATTCCAAAACAGAAACAGATGCTATCGGAGGCCGATTCTTCATTCCAGATATCAGTCAGCTAGTCTATTTCCAATTCCTTAGTATCTTGATACAAATTATCATTGATAGAGTCGATGTAGAATGAACAAAATGTTTTTAAACAAATTGTTATAAACTTGTGTTTGTGATCAGGAACAAGCGTGGTTCGACGAGCCGAGCAACTCAGTGGGAGCACTATGCGCACGACTCGCCACCGACTGCGCCGCCGTTCAGGGAGCTACTGGTAAGTTTTGATACATTTTAAGTCTTTTTAATCATGATTTACTTTTATAAATTGAAGCCAAATTAGTCAAATGATGAAGGGGTCGAACTGGCCGACTTGTTATCCGAGGTATACGGGTTTGAATCCCGCTGACGCGCGACTATTGTGGTGAGCCCACTCGTGACACAAGCATTTTAGCTTAGTACGAGGGCTACTTCTTAAAAAAAACTTTTGAAAGCAGGATTAGCAGGTCATCCCACATTTTGTTTACCAACATGAGGAGTGTAGGTCAAATCCTGCATTTCCCTGTATGTTCACATTGTTCACAAAGGTTTCGCTGCTCCAATGGAGACTAACGTTGATTTTTCAATCGCCGGACAACTTTTAACTGAAGAATAAGTTTGGCACATTGACAGTTTCAGTATGAAAAATATGTCAAAATTACAAGTTTATTCTTCAGTACCTCTAGCATGAACGTGACAATTTTGATTCTCAAAATAAGTTTCGTGCAACCACATCTCATGCTAAGTTCACTTTCCGCCACGTTCACAAGGGCACTGTTGTAGTTTTCTCGAACTCGAACTCTAACACTTTTTGAAAATCAAAATTGTCACGTTATCGTTTAATTCGAAGGTTGAGTATCGAATTTTGTCGAATACGCAAACGATTCGAAGACGAAAGTTGTTCATGCTAGAGGTACTGTTAAAAGATATCTGACGATTGAAGAATCAGGCCTAAATGAGCTGATGATGATGGTGGCTTTCCTTCCAGGTACTCGTCTGGGCACGGTGCTGCAGGGCGTCAGCACGATGAGCATCGGCGTGACGCTGGCGATGTTCTTCTCGTGGAAGATGACGCTCGTCAGCTTGCTCAGTGTGCCTTGTGTGAGTACAAACATTTAATACAACTTTTCTTTACAAATATTGTAGCAGTTTATATTGAATCCTGTGCGTAATGAAGAATTCACGCACACTCACACACACACACACACACACACACACACACACAACCTGCATGCAAGCCTATGTTTCTTTTTTTTGCCCCTTTGACTGTTTTTTACGAGTTTGTAATCTATATATATAAAAATGAAACCCGTTTCGCGTTGTCACGGCATCACGTGTGAACGGCTGAACCGATTTCGATAATTCTTTTTTTTTAATGTTTGTGGAAGTCCAAGGATGGTTCTTACGGAAAAAAATATTAAGAAAATCTCTACGCTAAGGCGGTACGAAGTTCGCCGGGTCAGCTAGTAATATATAGAATCCATTATTGGCTGTAAGAACAAAAATACCTGTTTGTATTATTATTATAAAGAGCTGTGGTTTTCTGAATAAAGAAAAATAAAATAAAATTCTTCTTCTTCTCAGTCGTTACACTCTTGATAGAGTGGTAGTCGAAACGAAAAATTACCAAGACACTATTTCAATCTAGCCCTTAAAATCGAATTAGTTTCAATTTGCTAATTTGTCCTTTCAAAACGATACATTTAGTCCTTCGAGCCGGATTTTAAAATTGTTTGAATGAAATTTTAAGCTAGAATTGATTAGAAAGATATCACCATTTTACTATCACTATTATGCAATGTAACTAGTGATTCATCATTATCGTTTAACTTGCTGGTCCTTCGAGCCGGATTTTCATAATTGTAGGTAGGTTTACTTTTTATCATCATCATTTCAGCCATAGGACGTCCACTGCTGAACATAGGCCTCCCCCAATGCTTTCCATGTTGATCGATTGGTAGCGGCCTGCGTCCAGCGCTTCCCTGCTACCTTTACGATGTCGTCGGTCCACCTTGTAGGTGGACGTCTCACGCTGCGTTTTCCGGTACGCGGCCTCCATTCCAGAACCTTTCTGCCCCATCGGTTTACTTTTAGCAAGATTTAATTTGTATTGAAACTGTTTGTTATGCACAGGTGATGGGTGGAATCTGCCTGGAGAGCTACGTGACGCGGCGCACGGTGGCGCGCGAGAGACGCGCGCTCGAGGCGGCGGCGCGTGTGGCCACTGAGGCCGTGCTGCGTGTGCGCACCGTGCATAGTTTGGGTGAGCTTGCTCTTATGTATACACTAGCGGCCGCCCGCGACTTCGTGCGCGTGGACCTCGTTGTACCCCTGTTAGATAGATTAGCGTTTCACGGCTTCCCCCGCATGAATATTTACGATTTACGAACGTCAAAAACAGTACTTTGTCCAGCGCTATAGATTTTAACCAATGACGATAGATGGCGCTTTTAGACACGTCTTATTTATTTATTGAAATTTATTTGTCACATATCGTCATAAATTATAGCCTATATGTTAATCTGAGTTGTAAACAATAATACTGTAAAGTTTCAACAAAATCCGTTCAGTAGTGCGTGAAAAAGTAACAAACATCCAGTCATCATGACATCCAAACTTTCGCCTTTATAATATTAGTAGGACTGTGAGAGACTAGAGACTCTAGAGAGCCGAGGCATCTCTCACACACACTAATCCACGCAGGAATTCTTAAACGTCGAAGTGTCTTCTTACACACGCCTACAACTTCGACAGCGTGCTTTTCGGCATTCGATAGTCATCAGTTCAGTCGGCTTCTGTTTGAAGGCTAAAGACCACGGTCTTCCACATTTGCTAAGACGCAGCGACAGGCTGTAATTTTTCATTGTTCCCCCAATAAATGGCCGGCCTACCCCCACTTTCACTTGTC
Organism: Ostrinia furnacalis; assembly: GCF_004193835.3. Taxonomy (NCBI): domain Eukaryota; kingdom Metazoa; phylum Arthropoda; class Insecta; order Lepidoptera; family Crambidae; genus Ostrinia; species Ostrinia furnacalis. Next base: position 83,700 of record NW_021134478.1, read on the forward strand.
ATCCTTATGACACCATCTCCATTACTTTGTCCATTAATCAACAAACAAAACCGCCGCTGAAAACCAGCGTCGGGGCACGCGTGCATGCACGCGTGGCTCGATTAATGCTGAGCGGGCGCCTTTTTGGCACAAATATGCGTGTACAGTTTTAAGTCCCTTTGTTCTGTTTTTCTGTTTTCTTTTGTGTCAAATAAAGTTTTTCTTATTCTTATTCTTAAAACTAATCAGTCGCTGTTCCCCAGGTGTGGAGCAAACCATCCTCGACCGCTACTCCACCGCGCTATCATCAGCCAAGGCCCAGTCTGGCGGCGCCTGGGCGCGCGGGCCGGTATATGGACTGTGTTTGTGCGCGCCTACGCTTGGGTATGCCGTGTCACTGGCGTACGGCGGGTATCTGATCGCGAGGGAGGATCTGCGCTTCGAGTATGCCGTGCTGTAAGTATCTACACCCGTGTTCTGTTTCATCAACCAAAAGATCTCCCCTGCCCTTTTGTCCCTATGTCTGAGAGTCCTCCACCTGGACATGAGCTCCCCTGGCTTACCTGGAAGTCTTTAAATAGACTTCGGACGCAGGTTGGCCGTAGACAATCTGGTCAGGTGGGGATTCTTGGATGGATTAAACATGGAGTGCAGGTGTGGTTTTGTTCCCCAGTCGATAAACCACCTGATGTCGTGCCCTGAGTGCCCAAGAAACTGCACTCAGGAGGATTTGATGAGTGCTGCTGACAACGCCACTCTTGTGGCGGAGTTTTGGGCTGACACTATGTAGGTTTGTTGTCGATACGAAAAGAACAAGAACCAAAAGAGACTTAAAACTATACACGCATATTTTTGTGCCAAAAAGGCGCCCGGTCAGCATTAATCGAGCCACGTTTAGGCCCATTTATTTCTCGCATATAAGCCTTGATCACACGTACCGAGTAATCGGGCGAGACAGTGCTCTCGGCCGCGTACTCGGTGCGTATGAACATAGCACCGAGTGATCGGCCGAGTAAAGCGACGAGACAGTAGCTCGGCCCCCGTCCACTTACTAGGCCGAGTGTCCACCCTCCCGCTGCCCCGCGCTGTCTCGCTCGCTCGCTCGGCAGGTCTGAACGTGCACTGTCTCGCCAGATTAGAGAAAAAGAAAAATCTCAATGGAACTGAACTAACTGTACTAATTTCAAAACACGTGTGAACAGCTACTCGCTTACATTACTGTCTCGGCCGAGTAAACATTATACTGTCTCGTCCGTTTGCTCGGTACGTGTGATCAAGGCTTTAATCTCACATCTACCCGCAGCGTGTCAGAAGCGNCCGAGGCGCTGATCTACGGCGCGTGGATGTTAGCAGAGGCGCTGTCGTTCGCGCCCAACTTCGCGGCGGCGCGGCGCTCGGGCGCGCGCATCCTGCACGCGCTGCGCCGCCAGCCCGCCGTGCGCGACGAGCCCACGGCGCGGGAGATCGACGGATGGGTGAGTGGTGCCGCACTATCCTTTCGTTTCTACCAAGAGATATCTACTATTGAACAAAGGTCTATAATGACCGGTCCTGCGCTGCCCGCGTACAGTGGCCTAATTCACGTATTTTGACAACAAGATCTCGCTGACGCTCAGAAGTCGTCCCATTGAAAAACATTTCTAAATCCGTATTCACAAGGCAGTAGCGGCGTAAGGGGGGGCGGTGGGGGCGGTCCGCCCCGGGTGCCAAGCATCAGGGGGTGACAAAGTCGCGCAGATTAGTACTCACTGACGCATCTGCATGGCAAGGACGGTCGTGATGTCATGACAGGGGGGGTGCCATTCTGGGGTGCCTCAGGCTATAATTTATATTATGACGCCCCGGGTGCCAACTTATGCTACGCCGCCACTGTCACAAGGGTCATTTTGAAGGATTACTCGATGGGATCTCAACTCAGTGTTTTGTTGTCGTTGAAGTTTCGTTACGTGAATAAGGCTATAGGTGCTTCCCGCTAAATCTCAATCTAGTTATGATGAACCAGTGCGGTGACTAAATGATCCAATGATAATGACATTCCCCGCAAAACGTAGGTACCTAAATCTGCTGTTTGCAGAACATACACTGTCAACTTTACGCCTTTCAAAAAATTATTTTACAAGTCCCAATTACCAATACCACTGCTTGGAATAAATGATGTGGCCGTACTGGCCGTGCTGAAAAGAATCAGCAAAAGATAAAACTTTAACAGACATTATGTTCAAAATTTCAGACGGTGTCTCTCCATTGCAAGGCACTGAACTTGTGCCCAGTAAATTATGCTGGTTTTCTGCATATTCTCGTGACTATATCTAATTTCTCATTTTTCTCCTAGACTGCAAAAGGCGAGCTTTCCTTCGAAGACGTGGAGTTCCGTTATCCAACGCGGCGCCACCAGCCCGTGCTGCGCGGGCTGCGGCTGCGGTTGGAGCCGGGGAAGTCGCTGGCGCTCGTCGGCGCTTCTGGCTGCGGGAAGTCTACCCTCGTGCAACTGTTGTTGAGGAGCTACGACCCCGACGCTGGATCTATTGTGAGTAGATTGTTTTAACGCTGTCATCTCTCGCTTTCAACTCAAGTACAGCGTGGAAGGAATATGCTACTTGTCACTTGTGTAGCCAGGGTCTACAGATACAGTTCGCATGTAGCCTTCGGCAGCTGCCATTCTGATGCCGCCGATAACATATAATTTATATAAAATATCAGAACTAGTTCTATTTCTCCATCAAAGTTGCAACTTCCAACGCCGGCAACATCTTCAGATATTAATGATCTTTAATGATCCCATTTCTTATTAGTACTACTGCAACTTCTGTTATAGCAAAGACCTATTCTTTCAGAACGGTGCGGTGGAGTAGTAAACGTCATTTACTTTGGATATCTTCCTCCATAGATAAGGACAAGTCCCGAGTTCTTCTAAGACTTATGTCCGTAGTAAAACGGCAGACAATATCCGATTAAGTAACCTTTCCAAGGAGAGCAAATCTCTGTATCGTTCGTTCGTTCGTTACAGCTGAAAGACGTCCACTGCAGGACAAAGGCCTCCCCCAAAGATTTCCACAAAGACCGGTCCTGGCACCTCCCGCGATCTTCACCAGATCGTCGGTCCACCTGCTAGGAAGCCTGCCCAGTACCCATACTACGTCTTCCGGCTCGTGGTCGCCACTTGAGAACTTTCCTGACTGATTGCCTGTTGTTTACCCCCCACAGAAACTGGACGGGCAAGACATCAAGTACTCGTTAACCCTTCGCCAGCTGCGCGCGCAGCTTGGGCTCGTCGCGCAGGAGCCGGCGCTGTTCTCGCGGAGCATACGGGACAACATCGCTTACGGGGACAACTCGCGCGCCGTCCCGTTGGAGGAGATCATCGACGCCGCGCAGAAGGCTAATGTGCATGCTTTCATCGCTCAATTACCACTGGTAAGTACTAGCTTTTGACTGCGACTTCCCTCGCGGAGCATACGGGACAACATCGCTTACGGGGACAACTCAAGAGCTGTCCCGTTAGAAGAGATCATTGACGCCGCGCAAAAGGCTAATGTGCATGCTTTCATCGCTCAATTACCACTGGTAAGACGAGATTATCCTGTCCTACTAATATTACAAACTAGCTCTTGCTCGCGACTTCGCTTGAGGAGCATACGGGACAACATCGCTTACGGGGACAACTCGCGCGCCGTCCCGTTAGAGGAGATTATAGACGCCGCGCAGAAGGCTAATGTGCATGCTTTTATCGCGCAACTACCACTGGTAAGACGAGATTATCCTGTCCTACTAATATTAAAAACTAGCTCTTGGTCGCGGAGTATAGGGGCCATATCGCGTATTGCTGCCTTGTCTAGCATAAAAAAAAATGTCTGATTGATTGCATCGAATTATACGCCTTATGGTGGAGTCTTTCGCTAAAATCATGATCAGTCTCTAAAAGTTCACTGCTTGAAATCGAAACCATAGAATCAGCTCATATTTTACTTCATACCACTGTAGTACAGGCTTAGATGATAGCGTTAAAACAATCATATCACCTTTCCCCAGGGCTACGACACGGAGCTAGGATCAGGCGGCGCGGCGTTATCAGGCGGACAGAAGCAGCGCGTGGCCATCGCGCGCGCTCTGCTGAGGGACCCGCGGGTGTTGTTGCTGGACGAGGCCACCTCCGCGCTCGACGCCAATAGTGAGAAGGTAAGATATGTTAGTCATTCTATAAAAAAAATATGCTAGGCCAATATGTAGCGTTTCTGCTCTGCTGGCTGTGACCTTAGTAAAGACCTGAAGATCGTAAGTAGGTAAGTAGTTGATAAAGTACCTACATAAATAACAACACGGCAGGGGGACACGGGATCTTTTTAAGAGTTTTAGATGACTGCTTTAATGAGTCTGAACATCATCTATTGGTTCAGTGATGACGTTGAAGATAGGTTTATTCAAAAACTTATTGACAGCATATGAGCCATTAAAACAACCAGTGAAGTCTTTAGATCCTCTTTCTCTAAGAAATTAGGGACTCGATAGCTCAAACCAATAACCCACCACCACCCATGGTTCTTTCTGCCTCACGGCGTACGAACCGAATCTCGGGAGAGCGTGCGGGTACTTGCTCTGGGCTCTTTCCCCGGGCGCTTTGCGTCAAGCAGTCCCTACAAATTTCTCTGATCCATGTTCCTTCTCATAGTTAATTCTCCCCCTGCTCAAACCAATAATAAACCTACTTTTCTAGACGGTGCAAGCAGCCTTGGAGGTGGCTTCGGCATCGCGGACCACCGTGATCATCGCGCACAGACTCGCCACCGTGCGGAATGCGGACACCATCGCTGTTATAGACAAAGGTGAGGCAACTATCCATCTTCATTGTTATACCAACAGAAATTGGAAAATTCGTTCAGATGAGATTATGAATCGTCTTCATGTTCATCCAAGTCCTGTAAGTAAGTGGCGTAGTGTGTCTACATCACTGTCACTTCTTTACACCTTCTTCTTTTGTTTATGGCTGCTTGATCATTCTTCACAGAGTAATTTCTCCATTGAAATCTGTCGAGTCACGATAATATCTAGACGACGCCTTCCTGTTTCTCTGAAGTACCGACTTCTCTATTTCACGCTTGCTTATTATTTTTCTGACATACGCTCACAACTGCACTTGCTTGAAGAAGCTTGAAGAGAGTTAGACGGGTCTTTAAGCTAAGTTCTGGGACCTTCAAACCCCATCCTTATTTTATACACGTCCTTGACTAACGCCCGTGTTCACAAACGATTCTTGCTTAAGTGAAGCAGCAAATCGAAAGCACGGCGTTGAATAGAGCTCTGTGATTGGTTCGTGTGTCACCCTGTGCATCCACGCGCACTGTGAGACCTCATAGTAATGCGTAAATGACACCAATTCTTGCTGTTTCAGGAGTGGTAGCAGAGAGTGGCTCCCACGAAGAACTAGTCCGAATGCGAGGTATGTACTGGGACCTCCTCAAGCAACAAGGCCCGGTCGACAGCGCGTGAGCCGCCATAACGCGGCAGCCATCTTGTGTCACGTCTAGACGCCATCTTGTACGAGATGGCGTATGTCAGGCAATTTTTGCGTAGTCATTTGGTACTTTTAGTTCGACGGTTTCACGACAAATATGCGATGCACTAAAACGTGTGTTGTCGTTTAAGTACAGAGTAAAAACGATGTAGATAAATGCTTTAGTTAGATGATACTGCTTGTAGAAAATTACAACATGCCATTCACTCTAAATTACACGAGTATAACTTTGAATAGACTTTATTCTTTAAACGATATCTCATGGATTACAGAGACTACATAATTTTAAACATATAATCTACCTAAGAGATATCGCATTTAGAATCAAGTCTAGAACATTATTCATGTCTTCTGTACAGTTGCGTAAAACAAGATTTTTGATTTTTAACAAAAAGGGTAAAAACATTTTGACTGTGGCACGTTTTTGTCCAAAGTAACAAACATAGCTGAATAAATTGTGTAAAATGTGAGATATATTATTTCAACTGTTGTTTTAGAAACCATGCAGTACTTAAGTTTTATTTTAAAATTCGTTAATTCACATTCGTGTTTGTTTACAATTGTCTACTAAAATGACAGAATAATTTGTAAGTTTTGCTATTTATTTTTAGGGATCCCAAATTAGCAAGAGAGAGCTATATTTATGTGTTCATAAGCTCAGCAAGTTAGACCTTAGAATAATTGTTAGAATAATTTCAGCACAAATTTAAAGTGACAACGAATTTTTGGTTTTTAACTGACCGATTCTGAAAATCTGTAAATCAAACTAAATTTGACAGCTGTCTTTTTAAATATTATAGCTGTATCATCTGTGGAAACCTGTCAAACTTAGTTTAATGTAGAGATAAACACGTCTAAGAATCGACTCCTATTATAATAATTGTTTTAATAATAATGTATGAAGGATAGTCTGTAATTATGATTTTTCTTTATTTTCTTAATAAAAGATAATAATATTCCTGTATTAATATGCCTTGAAGTGCCTGAATAGATGTAGTTTAATGAAGTATTAGAATTCAAGTTAAAATTACTTTTATGTTATACAAGGTAGCTAGCACCTTACGTACTTAGTTGTGCAGTCAGCGTCGAATATTTCGTGACATCCGAAGTAGCCAAAAAGTTCGCAGTTGAAACACGTCTTTGTTACGGATTATTCCACTTTGTTCACCTGGGTGATATCATCTGGGTGAAGAAAGTGGTGATATCACCCAGGTGAATTGTCACCAGGAAAATGAAGCTAGGTGAAATGATCTTGAGGTGAAATGAGGACACTTTCTTCGCCCAGAACAAAGTGAAATAATCCTTTGTTATAATTTGAATAAGGTTGTGAAACTTTTTTGGTCACAGGGTGTCACGAATTATTTGACGCTGACCTACTATAATGCAAAAATTATTACTTCTACATGTAACTCAAAACCAAATAGCGTTTAAGTATTAAATCTGTCCTTGTAATAGAAATAAGCTATTTTATTATGACTGTGATTATTTTTAAGCTATTTAGTAGATAAATGCAAACTTTCGAATAATATTTAAATTTAATATTAAGTATTAATTTGCTGTGAGAATGTTGAAAATACAAAAAGTACGTAACTAGAAAAACATTGTTTTTAAGACCTATTATTAGACCACATTATAGGCCCGTATTCTCAAACAAAACTTATAAAAGTCGATTCAAAAAACCTTAAAGTCTAGATTATAAATCCCGGTCGCCGAACACGTAGAATTTCGTCCATTGACCCCAAGCTACCCAGCTCGGCGACCGGACTATAACCAGGCCACTTTCAGGGTTGTTTTAGAATAAGGGCCATAATGTGTTGGTATCAGATACGATACAAATCTTGTATCACAAGTGAGAATGTAATATTTTCAATGTCGTGCATGTCTTATAATGTTTGTATTCTAGACGTTACAATTTTGGTTTTAAAGCAAATTGTTGTCAATTATTAGTTTAATTTATTATTTTTAGGAAACAATTGAAAAGTGATAGCGAAATAAAATAAATTGAAACGGATTCAATGTTTTATTTAAATCAACAAATCATCTATCTAATAATACATTTCAATTGGAAGAAAATTCGTGTTTAGTGTTGAAGAAATCGAGTACGGACGACAGCATATCAAACTAACTATAGAATCTTATACAGTGGTGATAGCCGCTGTTTTGCAGCAAAAAGTAGTTTGATATACTGTCAACTGTCCACACTATTGTGCATTAAATTCTCAGTTTTTCTAACTAATATTATTAAAATTCTGAACCGATTTTGAGTTTGAGATTTGTTTGTTAGAGCGCTTTCACATTAGGGCGTTAGTAGCGCGACAGTAGCGCGACTGCAGCGCGGCAGCGGCGTTTTTATAATGTGAAGGCATGCATCCGCTGTCACATAGTATGAAATTTTCGGCAGCGCGTCTGTCGCTCGTTTGTCGCGCTGCTAAATCGCCTTAATGTGAAAGCGCTCTTACTACATGAATTATTTCAAAATTCTACCTACACTACTACTACTTAGAAATTACTATCTACTTAGTTTTAAAATTTAAATACCTACTCAACAAACTTGGACCTTGTTCCATTAATAATGAGCTTCAAATTGAATTAACTACGTTCCGTCGAGAATTACACACAGACTTACACACAGTATTTCTAAAAAATACGGAAAAAACTAATTTTTAACGTTTCATATTACTTATTCCTTTATGTATTTTTTTCTATCTTTATTTTTTTCTTTATCTTTAGTTTCTGAGGCTTCAGTCAGTCTTTCCAGTTTTTATCCATCACATTTGCCGAGTAAATAATTTTTATCCATTAGACATGAATGACGTCACATGCCTATCCTATTATTACCTCATTTGAAATTAAGCAAGTGTGTGTGTGTTAATTTCTCGACGGATTTCTAAGGCTAAACCTAAGGCCACTCAATTCGATCCTACAGACAATGGCATATCGAGTCATACACTGTTGCATCTTACCTGGTTGATTTTACAACAAACAGGTTTAGTATAATGAGTCAACGATAGACTGTACGTTGTTGTTTTTTTTAGATTTACAGAAGATTATCACAACCAATTACAAACTAAATTATTACTAAAATAATTAACGAAATCATTCATAATCAAATGCTGACCCGTTTAGTTTTATACATATTAAATCGTTTGCCTCCTGTCACATAAAAAAACATATCTCAGAATCGGCCCCCAAATATTTCATAATTTTACTAATCGTTTAAAAAACACATAAATTCATGATTACACAAAAAATCCAGTAAAATTATAAGTGGCGTAACTAAAGTTGAGGCGAACACAAACTTATACTGATATTTGAAATCAGTCAGAATACGCAAAACGTCAGCGCGACAAGAAAATATTTGCTATAGATAAATTCATCCACGAAGACACGCTCGAGGAAAGCAGGGTGCGGGGAGTTTGATCCGAGCGTCATTATCATTATTGTAGTGTGCGTGTGCACTCATGGATGATTTAGATTTTGTACCGTTAACTCTTGAACATTAACGGAAGAACGGTGGGGCGCGTCTTCGTGGATGAAACGATCTATACTATAGATCGTTTCATCCAAGAAAGTAAGCATGGAAATGATTGCTATTTTTCATTCATTTTCATTCTATGAAATGATGATTTTTATTTCATATGATTTCACATGCGAAATTTCGTCCGTCATCACATCTCTTGTCCTTTTTTAACACGCATATGATCAAATCATTCCTTCTTACTCGCTCGGTCGCTTTTCAGAGCTGCTGAGCGCAGCTAGGAAATTCATTTCATATGATTTTTCACCTGCTATTCATGAAATGCCTAATCTATAGTGCTGATCGCATCAACTCTTGCTGCGCGATGTATAGTAAAATTAAAGGTAAAACGCACCACATCACTGCGGCAAGGCGTCATGGTCCTCGTCGCGACTATGATGCGGGTAGTCGGCGAGCGCGGCGGCGAGCAGCGCCTGGGCCGGCGCCGCGAACACCGCGGGCAGCCGCGCCAGCCCCGCCGGCGCGCACTCGGTAGATGACTCCCAGCCTGGGCGAAGAAGGACGATAATCCTTTGATCATCATACTTAGTGAGGCAGATCAATGAGGGCTATCGTTTTTATACTTAACGGTTGGCACTCCTGGCGATTGACAGGACCTTACTCTACAGTGACGCCATCTTGATGAGTGCAAATGCGATAGTCCTCCTACCACTTTAGCGCTCACCAGTTGGTGCCACTGTCTTCGCTACTAGCAAGTGACAGGACCTTACTCTACAGTGGCGCTAACTGGTGAGCGCTAAAACGATAGCCCTCATTCTTTAAAAAATTTTTTTTTTTAATAAGTGCTATTTATAATGCACTTGCAATAGGGATGATGACTGGGTAATGAAACGAAATTCTATTTAGTCCGTCAGACAGATAATAAAAAAAATTTGGACACATATTTTTTAATTTTTTTCGTAATCGAATAATTACAGTATTATATAGAGTTGAAATGTCGCGTGACGTCACCTTTGAGTAAAAAATCCACTCAAGCGTGACGTAACGCGCCATTCCACGTACGATGTACGACGTACTCCAATTGCAAGGCAGTGATTTCTTTAAAAGTATTTGACAAGAATATTCAGAAATCTGCTTATTTGTAAAAAACAGCATCAAAAGATAGGCTCAAAACGGGACTTGAACAAAATCATGTTTGAAACGGTCAGTAAATCATTATCTGAAAGTAAGTAAATCATCATCAGATCATTTATGCCCGTTTTCACCATCAATCCCACAGANCAGAAGCGCTGATCTACGGCGCGTGGATGCTGGCGGAGGCGCTGTCGTTCGCGCCGAACTTCGCGGCGGCGCGGCGCTCGGGCGCGCGCATCCTGCACGCGCTGCGCCGCCAGCCCGCCGTGCGCGACGAGCCCACGGCGCGCGAGATCGACGGATGGGTGAGTGATGCTCTTCTTAAAGGCCGATTCACACATATCAGTGGAGTCACAGTTCAGACACAAATCAAATCAAATTTCTTTATTTCTTTATTATCAAATTTATTTATTTAGTACCGGCACAGTGTGAAATATTCTTTCATACAGTTTCTATGAACGCATCCCCACTTGTAAGTGTCAGTGACGACACAGTGCTCCCAGTGTTAGTGCCGACACCGGCAATCACGGACGTATTCGTTGACGACGATATTTTTTGTCGGATCACGGACGCCGCCTCGGCATCAAAAACAAAATAACTTCATAGTTTCTGAACAAGAACATTGAAACAGCTCTCTGACATTTTAAAATATTCAAAATATTTCACTGACGCAACTCTGTAGCACTGATACTGAACTGAGCGAACACTTGAAGGAACTGTAGCTTCACTGATATGTGTGAATCGAGCTTTATTATTCTTCGCAGGCAGTTTGTGTATGAGATCGAATCAGAAATGAGGAGATCCGTCTACAAACTAAAGTCTCTAACATTGATAATGGCAAGCAAGTAGCAATGGGTACATTACACAGAACTGACGGCCGATGGGGCAGCAAGGTTCTGGAGTGGAGGCCATGTACCTGAAAACGCAGCGTGGGACGTCCACCCACCGACCGATGACCGCTTGGAGGTAGCAGAATTCAACAGGAAGGCACTGGATGCAGGCCGCTGCCAACCGGGCGAAACCGGGCGATATGGACATCATTGGGGGAGGCCTATGTTCAGCAGTGGACGTCCTGTGGCTGAGATGAAGAATGATGAGGCAGTTTGTGACAATTGCGGATATACCACTAGTCAATAGTGATTATAGTGATACTTTAAATTAAATGAACTGAAAAAAAACCGGCCAAGTGCGAGTCGGGCTCGCGCACAAAGGGTTCCGTAGCAGCAAATATAATAAACTTATTATGTCAATTTATACACCTGGTGAATGGAGCCTAAACTCTCCCGATATTTTGCCTTGTACTTTTATGTATGAATATTAATTTTATATATGTATTTATAAATATTCCGAGCTAAAGAGGTGGCAAAAGCAATGGCAAACAAACCACAATCAATAGTATTCGGTTGTCGCTGAACACTTGGAAACTGAATACATGACTCCGATAGATACGGAAACAAGGCTTTTACATATATTTTTTGCGATTTTCCTAGAACACCAACAAGACTATCGTACACACGCAGTATTCCATTAATGTAATAAATACAACTCCAGTGCCCCACTAATCCCACGTCACCGTCATAAATTACTTGAAGGTGCGTCTCATTTTTAGGTACAGGTTCAATCAGTTCAGGGTGTTGAAATAATTCTAGCTCACGCGGTCTAAATGATGTGCACCGAAGTAACTTTTCATGAAATGCGCGAACCACATCATCTTCGATATAGTTATTATAATTCAGAATGTAGGAAAACGTATTATCTAAAGTATCCATTGTTAGATGATATACAATAAGCTTTAGAAATTTTAAAAACCTGCTACGAAACACTAAAATTTGCACCAAAAACAAAGGAATTTATATTATTGGGGGATTTATTAGTACGTGACCGGTTTAATAGCACCTATTAAACCAGTATACCTACTTACTTATTTTTTATAATAGGTACAATTCAATATTAAAAAGTCTCAACGCCAAATTCGACTTGCGAAAGAAGTAAATGGGAACGATGAAATTCTCTTAGCGCGCACAAGTGACAACGACGTCTGCCCTCACGTGTCTGCCCGTTCGGGTCGACGCGGTTAGCTATCTTATCCCCGCTCCCGCGCGAGACCACGCCCCGCAACTCACGCGCTGCAGCGCAGCGAGCGACCGATCTTCTTGAATCGATGTAATAATAATCTATAGGATTAACGCGTTTTAAAAATATTGGTTCGATGGATATGTTTAACCTATTATTACTCAACAATCACATTTGTAATATTAAACTTTATCAAATGCACAATGTATTTAAGGTACATTACTGGATAAGGATTAATGGCGTATTGCTTGAATAAGCTAATATTTCTCGTAAAAAGTACCTACATTATAAAGATTTTATATCATCGCGGATTTTAAAAGGTGTACAATACTGTAGTATATTTTTTGATCTATCTTATAAGGTTCAGCCATCGTTTTCAGTGTAAGCACAATAACTTAACCAAAATTACAGTTAAATCAACCTATCTCAAAAACTATAAGAGATACTTTGATCAAACCAAAAATCGTTGAAAGAGTTAATTAGCATGCATCACCTCTATTTTTTTTAGAATTTTATACCCCGTAGTTATAAAAATAGAGGGGGGGGGACATACTTTTTACGACTTTGAGAGCTGATATCTCAAAAACCGTTCACTTTAAGAAAAATGTTTTTTAGAAAACTTTATATCATTTTAAAAGACCTTTCCATTGATACCCCACACGGGTATGTACATCGAAAAAAAAATTTTCATCCCTCAGTTACATGTATGGGGGGCCCCACCCCCAATTCTTTTTTTTACTATTTAGTGTCATAATTTTGTAGCGGTTCATACAACACATATTCCCATCAAATTTCATCACTGTAGTACTTATAGTTTCCGAGTAAATCGGCTGTGACAGACGGACAGACGGACAGACGGACAGACGGACAGACGGACAGACGGACAGACGGACAGACGGACATGACGAAACTATAAGGGTTCCGTTTTTGCCATTTTGGCTACGGAACCCTAACAAGCAACGTTTAGGACGTGGAGTTGAGTAGAATGCTGAATGTGACTATATCTAATTTCTCATTTTTCTCCTAGACTGCAAAAGGCGAGCTTTCCTTCGAAGACGTGGAGTTCCGTTATCCAACGCGGCGTCACCAGCCCGTGCTGCGCGGGCTGCGGCTGCGGCTGGAGCCGGGGAAGTCGCTAGCGCTCGTCGGCGCTTCTGGCTGCGGGAAGTCCACGCTTGTGCAACTGTTGTTGAGGAGCTACGACCCTGACGCGGGATCTATTGTAAGTGGATTGTTTTAACGCTTTCAACTCAAGTACAGCATGGAAGGAATATGCTACTTGTCACTTGTGTAGCCAGGGTCGACAGATACAGTTCAGATACAGCCATTCTGATGCCGCCGATATCATATAATTTATATAAAATATCAGAACTAGTTCTATTTCTCCATCAAAGTTGCAACTTCCAACGCCGGCGACATCTTCAGATATTAATGATCTTTAATGATCCCATTTCTTATTAGTACTACTGCAACTTCTGTTATAGCAAAGACCTATTCTTTCAGAACGGTGCGGTGGAGTAGTAAACGTCATTTACTTTGGATATTTTCCTCCATAAGGACAAGTCCCGAGTTCTTCTAAGACTTATATCCGTAGTAAAACGGCAGACATTATCTGATTAAGTAACCTTTCCAAGGAGAGTAAATCTCTGCATCGTTCGTTCGTTTCAGCCGAAAGACGTCCACTGCTGGACAAAGGCCTCCTCCAAGGATTTCCACAAAGACCGGTCCTACGCCGCCCGCATCCAGGCACCTTCACCAGATCGTGGGTCCACCTAGTGGGAGGCCTGCCCACACTACGTCCTCCGGCTCGTGGTCGCCATTCGAGAACTTTACTCAATACTCAATACTGCTTCACCACATTAGCATTTAGGTCTTACAATTCAAGCAGATCAATGTGGACCCAGTTAGGGCACAGCAACCTTTGGAAGGAGGCAGAACGATCTCAGTAGTTTATATCGATTAAATTTAACCGGTTGAGTATGGTGGAAATGTCAATGTTTTCTTTCCTGACTGATTGCCTGTTGTTTACCCCCCACAGAAACTGGACGGGCAAGACATCAAGTACTCGTTAACCCTTCGCCAGCTGCGCGCGCAGCTTGGGCTCGTCGCGCAGGAGCCGGCGCTGTTCTCGCGGAGCATTCGGGACAACATCGCTTACGGGGACAACTCGCGCGCTGTCCCGTTAGAGGAGATTATAGACGCCGCGCAAAAGGCTAATGTGCACGCTTTCATCGCTCAATTACCACTGGTAAGTACTAGCTTTTGACTGCGACTTCCCTCGCGGAGTTTAAGGGACAACATCGCTTACGAGGACAACTCGCGAGCTGTCCCGCTGGAGATCATAGACGCCGCGCAAAAGGCTAACATGCACGCTTTTATTGCGCAACTACCACTGGTAAGACGAGATTATCCTGTCCTGCTAATATTACAAAGTCACTCTTACTCGGAACTTCCCTCGCGGAGTATACGGGACAACATCGCTTACGGGGACAACTCGCGCGCCGTCCCGCTGGAGGAGATCATAGACGCCGCGCAAAAGGCTAATGTGCACGCTTTCATCGCTCAACTACCACTGGTGAGACAAGATTATTTTACCGTACTACAAATATTACAAACTAGCTCTTACTCGCAATTCGCTCGAGGAGTGTAAGGGACAACATCGCTTACGGGGACAACTCGCGCGCCGTCCCGTTAGAGGAGATCATCGACGCCGCGCAGAAGGCTAATGTGCACGCTTTTATTGCGCAACTACCACTGGTAAGACGAGATTATCCTATTCTATATTAATATTACAAACTAGCTCTTGCTCGCGACTTCGGTCGCGGAGCATACGGGACAACATCGCTTACGGGGACAACTCGCGCGCCGTCCCGTTAGAGGAGATCATCGACGCCGCGCAAAAGGCTAACGTGCACGCTTTTATTGCGCAACTACCACTGGTAAGACGAGTTTTTCCTATTCTATTTTACATTACAAACTAGCTCTTGGTCGAGAAGTATAGGGGCCATATCGCGTATTGCTGCCTTGTCTAGCATAAAAAAATGTCTGATTGATTGCATCGAATTATACGCCTTATGGTGGAGTCTTTCGCTAAAATCATGATCAGTCTCTAAATGTTCACTGCTTGAAATCGAAACCATAGAATCCGCTCATATTTTACTTCATACCACTGTAGTACAGGCTTAGATGATAGCGTTAAAATAATCCTATCACCTTTCCCCAGGGCTACGACACGGAGCTAGGATCCGGCGGCGCGGCGTTGTCAGGCGGACAGAAGCAGCGCGTGGCCATCGCGCGCGCTCTGCTGAGGGACCCGCGGGTGTTGTTGCTGGACGAGGCCACCTCCGCGCTCGACGCCAATAGTGAGAAGGTAAGATATCTTAGTCATTCTATAAAAACTTATGCGAGGCCAATGTGTAGCGTTTCTGCTCTGCTGGCTGTGACCTTAGCAAAACCTGAAGATCGTAAGTAGGTAGTTGATAAAGTACCTAAATAACAACAAGGGATCTTTTTAAGGGTTTCAGGTGACTGCTATAATGAGTCTGAACATCATCTAATGGTTCAGTGATGACGTTGAAAATAGGTTTCAAAGACTTATTGACAGCATGTGAGCCATAAAAACACAACCAGTAAAGTCTTTAGATCCTCTTTTTCTAAGAAATTAGGGAGTCGATAGCTCAAACCAATAATAAACCTACTTTTTCAGACGGTGCAAGCAGCCTTGGAGGTGGCCTCCGCGTCGCGGACCACCGTGATCATCGCGCACAGACTCGCCACCGTGCGGAATGCGGACACCATCGCTGTTATAGACAAAGGTATCCATCTTCATTGTTATACCAACAGAAATTGGAAAATTCGTTCAGATGAGATTATGAATCGTCTTCATGTTCATCCAAGTCCTGTAAGTAAGTGGCGTAGTGTGTCCACATCACTGTCACTTCTTTACACCTTCTTCTTCTTTTGTTTATGGCTTGATCATTCTTCACAGAGTAATTTATCCATTGAAATCTGTCGAGTCACGATAATATCTAGACGACGCCTTCCTGTTTCTCTGAAGTACCGACTTCTCTATTTCACGCTTGCTTATTATTTTTCTGACATACGCTCACAACTGCACTTGCTGACTGAAGAAGCTTGAAGAGAGTTAGACGGGTCTTTAAGCTAAGTTCTGGACCTTCAAACCCCATCCTTATTTTATACACGTCCTTGACTAACGCCCGTGTTCACAAACGATGCTTGCTTAAGTGAAGCAGCAAATCGAAAGCACGGAGTTGAATAGAGCTCTGTGATTGGTTCGTGTGTCACCCTGTGCATCCAGGCGCACTGTGAGACCTCATAGTAATGCGTAAATGACACTAATTCTTGCTGTTTCAGGAGTGGTAGCAGAGAGTGGCTCCCACGAAGAACTAGTCCGAATGCGAGGTATGTACTGGGACCTCCTCAAGCAACAAGGCCCGGTCGACAGCGCGTGAGCCGCCATAACGCGGCAGCCATCTTGTGTCACGTCTAGACGCCATCTTGTACGAGATGGCGTATGTCAGGCAATTTTTGCGTAGTCATTTGGTACTTTTAGTTCGACGGTTTCACGACAAATAAGCGATGCACTAAAACGTGTGTTGTCGTTTAAGTACAGAGAAAAACGATGTAGAAAACGCAGTAGTTAGATGATACTGCTTGTAGAAAATACAACATGCCATTCCTCTAAATTACACTAGTATAATTTTGAATTATTACATCTTACTAGAGTACCTATAGACTTTTTTTCTATAAACGATATCTCATGGATTACAGAGACTATATAATTTTAAACATATTCAGAATCTACCTATGAGATATCGCATTTAGAATAGAGTCTAGAACATTTCTCTTCTTCTGTAAAACATCTGCGTAAAACAAGATTTTTGATTTTTAACAAGGTGAAAAATTTTAACTGTGGCACGTTTTTGTCCAAAGTAACAAACAAATGTAGCTGAATTATTTGTGTAAAGTGTGAAATAACTATATTATTTCAACTGTTGTTTTAGAAACCATGCAGTAAGTTTTATTTTAAACACAAATTCGTAAATTCACATTCGTGTTTGTTTACAATTGTCTACTAAAATGACAGACTAATTTGTAAGTTTTGCTATTTATTTTTAGGGATCCCAAATTAGCAAGAGAGAGCTATATTTATGTGTTCATAAGCTCAGCAAGTTAGACCTTAGAATAATTGTTAGAATAATTTCAGCACAAATTTAAAAGTGACAACGAATTTTTGGTTTTTAACTGACCGATTCTGAAAATCTGTAAATCAAACTAAATTTGACAGCTGTCTTTAAATATTATAGCTTTATCATCTGTGGAAACCTGTCAAACTTAGTTTAATGTAGAGATAAACACGTCTAAGAATCGACTCATATTATAATAATTGTTTTAATAATAATGTATGAAGAATAGTCTGTAATTATGATTTTTCTTTATTTTCTTAATAAAAGATAATAATATTCCTGTATTAATATGCCTTTTAAGTGCCTGAATAGACGTAGTTTAATAAAGTATTAGAATTCAAGTTAAAATTACTTTGTTATACAAGGTAGCTAGCACCTTACGTACTTAGTTGTGCAGTCAGCGTCGAATAGTGCGTGACACTTGAAGTAGCCAAAATGTTCGCAAGTCGCAACACGTCTTTGTTACAGATTATTCCACTTTGTTCACCTGGGTGATATCATCTGGATGAAGAAAGTGGTGATATCACCCAGGTGAATTGCTACACCTGGAAAATGAAGCTAGGTGAAATGATCTTGAGGTGAAATGAGGACACTTTCTTCGCCCAGAACACAGTGAAATAATAATCCTTTGTTATAATTTGAATAAGGTTGTGAAACTTTTTTGGTCACTGGGTGTCACGAATTATTTGACGCTGACCTACTATAATGCAAAAATTATTACTTCTACATGTAACTCAAAACCAAATAGAGTTTAAGTATTAAATCTGTGCTTGTAATATAAATAAGCTATTTAATTATGACTGTGATTATTTTTAAGCTATTTAGTAGATAAATGCAAACTTTCGAATAATATTTAAATTTAATATTAAGTATTAATTTGCTGTGAGAATGTTGAAAATATAAAAAGTACGTAACTAGAAAAAACATGTTTTCAAGACCTATTATTAGACCACATTATAGGCCATTATTCTAAAACAAAACTTATAAGTCGATTCAAAAAACCTTAATAAAGTCTAGATTCTAAAGCCCGGTCGCCGGCACGTGGTAAGTACACGCGCGAACGATAAGGATGGGTAGCTTGGGGTCATTGGACGAAATTCTACGTGCTCGGCTACCGGACTATAACCAGGCCAATTTCAGAGTTGTTTTAGAATAAGAGCCATAATGTGTTGGTATCAGATACGATACAAATCTTGTATCACAAGTGAGAATGTAATATTTTCAATGTCGTGCATGTCTTATAATGTTTGTATTCTAGACGTTACAATTTTGGTTTAAAAGCAAATTGTTGTCAATTACTAGTTTAATTTATTATTTTTAGGAAACAATTGAAAAGTGATAGCGAAATAAAATAAATTGAAACGGATTCAATGTTTTATTTAAATCAACAAATCAACTATCTAATAATACATTTCAATTGGAAGAAAATTCGTGTTTAGTGTTGAAGAAATCGAGTACGGACGACAGCATATCAAACTTTAAAGCGCTTAACTCAGCCAGTGCCAGCATGGGAGCGGCGCGGGAGGGGGACATTTAGATATTACTAGCGGCCGCCCGCGACTTCGCACGCGTGGATCCCGTTTTACCCCCCTCATCTATCTTACGCGGTTTAGATTTTTTCATACAAATGTTTTTTCCTGCTAACTCCCGTTCCCGTGGGAATTTCGCAATATCCTGTTGTAACTAAGCTTTTGGTTTACTAAGGTACCTGCATGCCAAAATTCAAGCGTCTAACTTAAGTGGTTTAGATTTTTCATACAAAAGGATTTTGCCGATAATTCCCGTTCCCGTGGGAATTTCGGGAATTCCTTTCTTAGTGCACCTCTACGGTACCTAAGCTACGTCCCTTCCAAATTTCAAGTGCCTACGTTTAGCCGTTTAGGCTGTGCGTTGATCTGTCACTAAGTCAGTCAGTTTCTCCTTTTATACTATATTTAGATTAGATAGAAGATAGATAGATAGATTAATTATAGATTATTTAGATGACATAACAGCATACAAATTTGAAGTCTCGCTGACGTTTTAGCGTCACAAAAACATCCTCTCGCGCCGTTTCTATAACTCAGGCACTGACTGGGTTAAACCCTAGATGTATAGAATCTTATACAGTGGCAATAGCCGCTGTTTTGCAGCAAAAAGTAGTTTGATGTACTGTCAAATGTCCACACTATTGTGCATTAAAGTCTCAGTTTTTCTAACTAATATTATTAAAATTCTAAACCGATTTTGATATTGGGATTCGTTTGTTACTACATGAATTATTTCAAAAGTCTACCTACACTACTTAGAAATTGACTATCTACTTAGTTTTAAAATTTAAATACCTACTCAACAAACTTGGACCTTTTTCCATTTACAATGAGCTTTAAATTGAATTAACTACGATCCGTCGAGAATTACACGCACACTATTCTAAAATAAGAACAAAAATTAATAAAAAAAATGAAAATAAAATTACACTCCAAGGTGACTAATATTTCCATCGTTTCATAATTCCTATTTCTTTTATCACACATATTGAGTGCGTGTGTTCATAAATTTCTCGACGAATATCTAAGGCTAAACCTAAGGCCACTCAATTCGATGCACAGACGACGGCACATTGAGTTTACAATTCATTCAGTTGCAATATTTATACTTTTCTGATGTACCGACGACTGGACGATGTTCTAAAAATTTTTTAGATTTAGGGAAGGTTATCACAACCAAACGCTGTTTGTTTATAATTCGAATTAAACTTTCAGAATCAACCACAAATAATGGTTCTACAATCATAATAATTAAAGTATAGCCTGACCAGGAACATAAAAACCCTGGCATAGAGGCGCGTCAATTGCATTTGATAGTGCAACACTGAGTACAGTCGTACCTGTGTTAAATTAATAGGCTAACTTTATGTACGAGGATTCAGGATTACGGGCTAATTTGATATTTTCATGAATTAACGAAAAAATATTATTATAGGTAACCTGGTGTAAATAAATTAAATGAAAACATCAATCGAGCTAGTAGGATTTATTTTATTATTCATCAATAATCAAATTCAGAACTTGAATATTCAACTGCAATGTTTGCTCATGAACGCTTCAAACTCGGTACTTCTTTCCCAATTCCATAAAATTCAACACTTAGAAAGTGACAAAAATTTTAAAATAGGTAGTTGAAACAAACCACAACTAATTTTCATAGTGGACTGTACTATGTGATAAACATGTCAGTGAATTTGACAACCTTTGTCGGAAACATTATTCAATGAAAATATTGTCCGAACCCTTAGTATTTCTCTTCGACAAATACTTTAACACATTGTAAACCATTTTTCTTTCACGACTATAAAAAGATTTTAGCAATTTAATTCACAACCGAGCTACTCAAAACGACTAGATCAGTTTAAAATGAAACCTTTAGAAAACCGTAGAACTGCACTCGATCTTATATTTTTATTTAAATTAATAAATGGAATTGTTGACTGTCCACATCTTCTATCTAAACTCAATATTAAAGTTCCCTACAAATATCCTAGATATCCAATCAAAATCCTGTGTCCGCCCTTCAGAAAAACGGTATCTGGATCCTACTCCCCAATATCTAGACTCTGTAAATTGTATAATGAGTACAGCACTGAACTAGACTTATTTGGCATGTCGATTAATAAATTTAGGCGTCAAGCACACTTATTAGATAAGTAGATCAATGTCTCCAGTAACATACCTACTATTACTTTTATTATGCATGCTGTGTTTGCCCATTTCATATATTGTACAATTAGAAATTAAGTTAGAATTTAGTAATATAATACAAGTATTATTGTACAATTGTTGGCAGACCAATAAAATAAATAAATAAATAAATAAATAAACAAAATCAATTGCGCACATTTAAAATAAAGTTTGTTTACACTTTGACAGCAATAGACTGACATGCAAGGTGACATGACAATGAAGTTTTCAGTTACTGTTGCCATTAAAAGAAATTAGTACCATTAGTTTTCCGCAACATGGCGAGGGTTTTTATGTTCCTGGTCGGGCTATACCTTTATCACGAGAATAAAATACAATGAGGATAACGGGTCAACTACCTCATCATAATCGAGCAACCCATAACTACGGGAAAGACCAAAGGCCATCGCGGCGAGGGTAGTTTAAAAATTGTTCTAAAATATATAAGGGTTCGCGCGCACGGGTGACTTTTGTCGCCCTCACTGTCACTGTCAAAAAACAAAAGTGACGCATGCGCGCGATTCCTAAGTAGTAAAATCATAAGTCAAACCATGCGCCATCACTGCGGCAAGGCGTCATAGTCCTCGTCGCGACTATTATGCGGGTAGTCGGCGCCCGCGCAACAAATGTCAATCGTGCGAGCCTTATGTAGTAAAATCATAAGTCAAACATACGCTATCACTGCGGCAAGGCGTCACAATCCTCGTCGCCATTATTATGTGGGTAGTCGGCCATCACTGCGGCAAGGCGTCATAATCTTCGTCACTAAGCGGGTAGTCGACCATCACTGCGGCAATGCGTCATGATCCTCGTCGCCATTATTATGCGGGTAGTCAGCCATCACTGCGGCAAGGCGTCATAATCTTCGTCACTAAGCGGGTATAGATGACCCACGCTGAACTGTCCCACCAAACTCAATGACAGGGGGGCGCTACCATCCTTCAACTGTATGGTTTCCAACATGGCAAAAATCGGAACCAGCGATCCGGTAAAGACGGTGGCGCCCCGCTGTCAATGTCATGCATAGGACAGTTCAGTATTTTGGAACTATAGTCGGCCATCACTGCGGCAATGCGTCATAGTCCTCGTCGCCATTATTATGCGGGTAGTCGGCGCCCGCGCAACAAATGTCAATCGTGCGAGCCCTAAGTAGTAAAATCATAAGTCATACATACGCTATCACTGCGGCAAGGCGTCACAATCCTCGTCGCCATTATTATGTGGGTAGTCGGCCATCACTGCGGCAATGCGTCATGATCCTCGTCGCCATTATTATGCGGGTAGTCAGCCATCACTGCGGCAAGGCGTCATAATCTTCGTCACTAAGCGGGTATAGATGACCCACGCTGAACTGTCCCACCAAACTCAATGACAGGGGGGCGCTACCATCCTTCAACTGTATGGTTTCCAACATGGCAAAAATCGGAACCAGCGATCCGGTAAAGACGGTGGCGCCCCGCTGTCAATGTCATGCAACTCATGCATAGGACAGTTCAGTATTTTGGAACTATAGTCGGCCATCACTGCGGCAAGGCGTCATGATCCTCGTCGCCATTATTATGCGGGTAGTCAGCTATCATTGCGGCAAGGCGTCACAATCCTCGTCGCTACTATGCGGGTAGTCGGCGCCCGCGCAACAAATGTCAATCGTGCGAGCCCTAAGTAGTAAAATCATAAGTCAAACGCACCACATCACTGCGGCAAGGCGTCATAATCATCGTCACTAAGCGGGTAGTCGGCCATCACTGCGGCAAGGCGTCATAATCTTCGTCACTATGAGGGTAGTCGGCCATCACTGCGGCAAGGCGTCATGGTCCTCGTCGCGACTATTATGCGGGTAGTCGGCGAGCGCGGCGGCGAGCAGGGCCTGGGCCGGCGCCGCGAACACCGCGGGCAGCCGCGCCAGCCCCGCCGGCGCGCACTCGGTGGATGACTCCCAGCCTGGGAGGTAAAAGACAAGATAAGATAAAAGACAATGCCGGAAATTGGCGTCTTTTTTTTTCGCGCGGCCATCAACCAAACCATGTTTTTTGGAAACAAAATAGTGTAATAAACCAAACTTACTATGGCATGTATACCTTTTAACTCAGTCTGAACTGAGTTACGAGCATTAGAAGTTTGATGATTTACATACTAGATTTGCTTTTTGCGCGCAAGTTTTGTAAGAAATTGCAACATTTCCTCGACCTCGGCCTAAAAACAGTTCGGCAGGAAATAGCCCAAAACAGCCTGAAATACCAGGAGAAGCTGACCGCCCATGTTAACAAATTAGCGCACGCTCTGAGTGGGGAAGGCGCTCTTCAACACACCCGGCTAAAGAGAAATGACATACCGAGCCTACATAAAAGATTTACCACCTGACATCAAGAGAGTCGTGTGAAATGAATTTTCATACAAGTATGGCTCTCGAAGAAAACATAATCTGAGGAATCAACCAAAGAAGTGGCTTATTGTTGAAAAAACAGATTGCCATGAAGCAGAATCATCAAAAAAAAAAAGAGCTCATGAAGCACTTTCAAGATCAGTAACTAGTTTATTGATATCTTGTATAGTTTAGAAATAATCGAGTGAGATCACTTATCGTTTCCACCCTGTATACAGAGATACTTATTTATACTGTTGTACAAAAAACTTCTTAGGAAAAAAAAGAATCTTGTCATCATCATCATCTCAGCCACAGGACGTCCACTGCTGAACATAGGCCTCCCTCCCCCAATGCTTTCCATGTTTCCCGGTTGGTAGCGGCCTGCGTCCAGCGCCTTCCTGCTACTTGTAGTTGTAGTAGAAGAATCTTGTAGTTCGTGTTAATAGATACAGGCAATTTCTGTAAATAAAGACTAATAGCATTGATTCCCAGATGTCAATATTGTATTGTCTAGTGATATAAGTAAACAAGTTACGAAAGTTAAGGATACTGAGAAATAGTTTCTACATTTACTTACAACATTGTTAGTTTCTAGTGGCGAGTACATAGTCTCCTACACCAGACCCTCTCTAATTTACCAACAGTATAAACATATTACCACTCCTTTGCGTCGCGCAGTCGGGTAAAAAGGGAAATTTTATACGCCGGCTAGACAAATTAGAGACGCTTAAAACTTCGTCACACCAAGCCGTCTCCCAGCCACAAAAACATAACACTCCTTCTGGCGCAGTCAGGTAAAAAGAATCAGCGTAAAAATGAAAATTACAAACTCACCCATATGCAGCGCCTTAGGCACAGCGCATAGGGCAAGTGTTCGCGCGCCACGCGGCGCCAGCACTCGGCAGCAAAGCGCTCGAGCGCCTACGCTCCACACCGCTGAAAAAACGTAAGAAAAACATTTGTTTTTGCGCTTTTACACACGATCACACGGTTTTATTGAAATAAAGAAAAGTTAGTTTTTATTATCTCAATAGGTCACATTTCATCAAACGTTGCACAAAATAATGGAAGAAACCCTTTTAAATAAGTCAGCCAATGCTTTGAATTCGACACAATCATCATCACACTAGGATCTGATAGTCCAGTATTCATCATCATCATCATTTTAGCCACAGGTTGTCTACTGCTGAACATAGGCCTCCTCCCCCAATGATTTCCACATCGCCCGGTAGTCTAGCTTTATAATCACCGAAAAGATCACATGCAATTAATTGGTTTTACATTCTATAGCCTGACCAGGAACATAAAAACCCTCGCCATGTTGCGGAAAATTAATGGTACTAATTTCTTTTAATGGCAACAGTAACTGAAAACTTCATTTTCATGTCACCTTACATGTCAGTCTATTGTTGTCAAAGTGTAAACAAACTTAAATGTGCGCAATTGATTTTGTGAATTAAATTGCTAAAATATTTTTATAGTCGTGAAAGAAAAGTGGTTCACAATGTGTTAAAGTATTTGTCGGAGAGAAATAGGTAGGCTAAGGGTTCGGACAATATTTTCATTGAATAATGTTTCCGACAAAGGTTGTCAAATTGACTGACATGTTTATCGTATAGTACAGTCAACTATGAAAATTAGCTGTGGTTTGTTTCAACTACCTATTTTAAAGTTTTTTTGTAACTTTGTAAGTGTTGAATTTTATGGAATTGGGAAATAAGTACCGAGTTTGAAGCGTTCATGAGCAGACATTGTAGTTGAATATTCAAGTTTAGAATTTGATTATTGATGAATAATAATAAAATCCTACTTGCTCGATTGATGGTTTCATTAAATTTATTTAAACCAGTTTACCTGTTTTATAATATTTTTTGTTAATTTATGAAAATATTAAATTAGCCCATAATCCTGAATCCTGATACATAAAGTTAGCCTATTAATTTAATAAAGGTACGACTGTACCCAGTGTTGCACTATCAAATGCAATTGACGCGCCTCTATGCCAGGGTTTTTATGTTCCTGGTCAGGCTATACACTCTTTACAAATACAAATATTTTATTTATGCAAACACACCGTTTACGCATACACCTTCACTCTCGAAACTTACCTATAACGAGGGTAGTCAGCACGTCTCCCACGTACAAGCTACCCTCCGCCTCCCTCAATCTCTCGCAACAGTCCACATAAAGCAGCGCTAACGCCGACACCCGCTCTATCGTCCTCGGGCACTGTAACTCGCGCGCTTTCGCATCTCTCTCATCCCCGCTCTGGGAAGCTGTTGCGACATCTTTAACGCTATCATGCGAGCGTCGGAAGCGGGAATGTATGGCGCCCGCTGTGAGAGGGGGCAGCGTGCACAGGGCGGACCACAGGGACGGGCCTAGCGCCGGGATGGGGGCGCGCCCGCACTGGGGACAGTTTACAAAATACACGACTACCCGCACACATTGACAAGGCATCAACAATGGCACAATTATTTTAACATTGAGTTGGTTTGGTGGGTACTGCTACAAAGACATCCGATAATTTTGCATGCAAATACAAGAGTACAAACTACAACACATAAAGTAGCACAAGTACCTAGTCTAAAGGTGAACATTTACGGTTCATCCATCTACAACACTGACATTTTAATTTATGATGCGACGGTTCAGCTTCACAAAATGTCACAAGCAGTCTTAACACAACAATTTGGCTTTATTCAGAGTTGAGGCGTGGGCGTTTCATTGTGCCGTAAAGTTTGTTATAATATTAGCGTCTGTTAGGTGACCGGTGATGATTCAAAGCCCGAAACACGTAAACTCCAAAACCCAAGGGCCCGCGCCTCCACTCTGAATGAGGTATGAAAGAAAATGGCACAAAAAGCAGTCTTAAAACAATTTAATTGCAACGTCCGAGGAAACTCACAATAACGAACATAGCAGCGGGTGCAGCAACAAGCGACGCGACGTAACTACCCGCCAGCGCCGCCAGCGCCGCGCCCGCGTCGCTACACGCGCTTAAAGACAGCCATGCACAAGGTGCGCCTACGCACGACACCAGCGCTCTGCGGAAAAAGTACCAATGGGTCGAAAAGGAAAAGATATGAGCGCTTTCACATTTAGGCGATTTAGCAGTGCGACAAACGCGCGACAGACTGGACTTTAATCAGCCTGGTATCCACACCCGCATCAGCTAAGACCCCCGCGACCAATTTATCGCGCTCACGGCGCCTCAGCAAGAACTAAACGCAGTTCTAGCTGGTACATGAGAGGTAATCTAAAGACAGTGCGTAGAATAAGAGATGCGACTGACCCCATAATCAGCCTGGATGCAGGCCGCTACCAACCGGCCTTTGTGTAAATCATTTTGGAGGCCTATGCTCAGCAGTGGACGTCCTATAGGTGAAATGATGATGATGATGATGACATACCCCATAATTAGCCTGCTATCCACTCCAGCATCAGCTAAAACCCCTGCTGTAACCGCAGCGAGCGCCGGCGCCACTATATGCGCATGGGCCGCGCTGATGGCGCCCCAGCGGGCGATAAACGCAGCATTGCAATAAGTATGAGAGGTACTCCATATTTAGCGACTTTATACGTGAAATAAGAGAAGTCACTGACCCCATAATCAGCCTGGAATCCACTCCAGCATCAGCTAAGACCCCTGCTGTAACCGCAGCGAGGGCCGGCGCCACTATATGCGCGTGGGCCGCGCTGATGGCGCTCTTAGAACTACAACGCGGCTGCAGATATGAGAGGTACCTAAGTGCTCTGTCTTCAGTGACTCTTTAAGTGAAATAAGAGAAGTCACTAACCCCATAATCAGCCTGGAATCCACCCCAGCATCAGCTAAGACCCCTGCTGTAACCGCAGCAAGCGCCGGCGCCACTATATGCGCGTGGGCCGCGCTGATGGCGCCCCAACAGGCAATACACGCAGCATAGCAGTAAATATGCGAGCTACTACATCTTTAGTGGCTCTATACGAGGTATAAAAGTAGCCACTGACCCCATAATTAGTCTCGAATCCACTCCAGCATCAGCTAAAGACCCCTGCTGTGACCGCAGCAAGCGCCGGCGCCACTATATGCTCATGGGCCACGCTCACGGCGCCTCAACAGGCAATACACGCAGCATAGCAATAAGTATGAGAGGTACTCTATCTTTAGTGGCTCTGTAAGAGGAATAAGAGAAGTCACTGACCCCATAACCAGCCTGGAATCTACTCCAGCATCAGCTAAGACCCCTGCTGTAACCGCAGCAAGCGCCGGCGCCACTATATGCGCATGGGCCGCGCTGACGTCGCCCTTAGAACTACAACGCAGCTGTAGATATGAGAGGTACCTAAGTGCTCTGTCTTCAGTGACTGTAAGTGGAATAAGAGAAGTCACTGACCCCATAATCAGCCTGGAATCCACTCCAGCATCAGCTAAGACCCCAGCTGTAACCGAAGCGAGCGCCGGCGCCACTATATGCGCATGGGCAGCGCTGATGGAGCCCCAGCGGGCGATACACGTAGCATAGCAATAAGTATGAGAGGTACTCCATCTTTAGCGACTCTATACGTGGAATAAAAGTAGCCACTGACCCCATAATCAGCCTGGAATCCACTCCAGCATCAGCTAAGACCCCTGCTGTAACCGCAGCAAGCGCCGGCGCCACTATATGCGCATGGGCCGCGCTGATGGCGCCCCAGCGGGCGATACACGCAGCATAGCAGTAAATATGCGAGCTACTACATCTTTAGTGGCTCTATACGAGGTATAAAAGTAGCCACTGACCCCATAATCAGCCTGGAATCCACTCCAGCATCAGCTAAGACCCCTGCGGTAACCGTAGCGAGCGCCGGCGCCACTATATGCGCATGGGCAGCGCTGATGGCGCCCCAGCGGGCGATACACGCAGCATAGCAATAAGTATGAGAGGTATTCCATATTTAGCGACTTTATACGTGAAATAAGAGAAGTCACTGACCCCATAATCAGCCTGGAATCCACCCCAGCATCAGCTAAGACCCCTGCTGTAACCGCAGCAAGCGCCGGCGCCACTATATGCTCATGGGCCACGCTCACGGCGCCTCAACAGGCAATACACGCAGCATAGCAATAAGTATGAGAGGTACTCTATCTTTAGTGGCTCTGTAAGAGGAATAAGAGAAGTCACTGACCCCATAACCAGCCTGGAATCTACTCCAGCATCAGCTAAGACCCCTGCTGTAACCGCAGCAAGCGCCGGCGCCACTATATGCGCATGGGCCGCGCTGACGTCGCCCTTAGAACTACAACGCAGCTGTAGATATGAGAGGTACCTAAGTGCTCTGTCTTCAGTGACTGTAAGTGGAATAAAAGTAGCAACTGACCCCATAATCAGCCTGCTATCCACTCCAGCATCAGCTAAGACTCCTGCTGTAACCGCAGCAAGCGCCGGCGCCACTATATGCGCATGGGCCGCGCTGATGGCGCCCCAACGCGCGGCCTGACGAGGCGCCGTCGCGCGGCGCCCCGCGCAGAAATACACGCAGCATAATGGCAGGTAGGAGAGGTACTCTGTCTTTAGCGGACCTGTATGAGAAATAGGAATATGTAGAAAACTTATGCACGATCGTGCGGTAGCAGTCTTGAAAACGAACACGCACGTGCGTGCTTGAACGTCTTTGAATAAATAAGATTTTTTTCAATATTTTGAGTAGGTACTCATGTCTTTATCGGCCTTTTACGCACAAAAGGAATATGAGACTAGCTTCTGAAGCTCATTTAAATTAAATAGTTTGTTTAACTACATCAAGCATTAATTCATCCTAGATTGGAGCCAGATACTAAGTATTTCTTGTCTATTTTTGTTGCATTTTAGATTATCTATTTGATTATAAGTTTGAATTTAAATTAATATAAAAGCCTTTCATTTTCCTTGAAAGTTGAAACAAAACTAAACAAACCCTGTTGTATTATTAAACCTCCCACCTAAAACTACATAAAAAGCCTATTTTTGCCTAGCCTGCTTTATTAATCTAAGCCTAGCCTAGACTATTAAAACACTTTAGTTCTACAAAATCTACAAGATAAATTAAGAATGATAGTAAAAATCGGTATTTTAGCTTCATTTTACTACGGAACTTATCAAAATTGAACGTTCAAAGTTTGAAATGTATTTTTCAGTGCTATTGAAATGTAACACTTGATTTTGTATGGTTTATACATTTGTTATTTGATTCTATGAAGCTATTTCAAAAAGGCATAACGTGATAAAGAATTTCTAAAATACTATGCACTAAAATGGTCTAGTTGCATCATCTATTTAGGTAAGATTATTTGAAAATTGATGAAAAGCTGTGTCTAAATTTAAGTTGACTCTTGCAATCGTATTAAAATATTTAAAAATGATTAATTCTTATAAAACTTGCTTTTCATGCAATGTTGTTGGGAAAATTGAATATGTTGTTTATAATTGAATGGACTTGCTCGTGGCTCACCTAAGAGGTGCAGATATTATGATCAGATAGCAGCGAGCTTGCCCAAGCAACATATGGTGTTTTAATCAGTGTTTTGAGTGCATAGAGTTACTTTTAGTCACAGTGATGGAACAGAATACTTTTTTAAACTAAAACCTAGCCTTTAATTGACTGCTCAGTGCCGAAACTTGTATGATGCGGTTAAATTTCATTGGTAAAGTTGTGTAAAAGATTTTGTAGTTTAAGTTTGTAAAAAGCTTAAGATAAAGTTGAAGAAAATATTCAATTACATGGCCAAATGTGTGCAATGCGTTCTAGAATGATCTAATCGTGAACATGCAGTTTTTTGCCTCCGGGAGCGCCGAATCTTGGTGAGAGTACTGCCAGCAGCATTGACGTAAGGACACCAAGTATCATCCATCGTTTTTTCAACTCCTCCCACAAATCTAGCTTGTAATCGTTTTTGTTATTGTTAAAATATCTCTTCTCGCAAGTCACCAGCTGCGTAGTCACGGTAACACAGTCCATTTCTGGTTAAATCACTGAATTAAGTAGCTGAAACTCTATAACACTTTTACACCAATTTATTCAACTATTTTAACTAACAGTATGTGCAGATGAAGTGAAGGAAGACACAGAATTGCAGGGAATTGCACCTGTTTTACATTTTAAAATAAAACTTTTAAGAAATCAATTAATTTTGTGTTGAAAAATTTAAAATGCCGCGCATCTGCAATGCCGTAACGTGACGTCAATGACAATTGCAACGTTCCATTCTTTCTGAATATTTTAAACTCAAAAATCTGTTCTTGTTTTAATTTCTTTATTAAATAGTGAAAAACCATAAAATTATGATTATGATTTCAATAATATAATGTTCATTACATACAAAGTAATAAGTAAATAAATAAAAAGTAACATGAGAAAAAGTTTATAAATCGACAACAATTGGATTGCAGATTGGAACGTCCATCCATATGCCAAAGTCAGCTGTCCCATCTGTCACATTCATTTGTCATTTAATTTTGTAAAAAAATCCGAAAACAAAAAATACAGTTTTTACTGTGTAATGTGTTATCAATAACACAGTTGTATTTTGAATCTTCGCCAGTTGCCTTCGAATTTATAAAATGCTGTCTCTCATAGTGCGACAAGCCGGTGCCATCGCCAAAAAGAGTACTCCACTTTTGAGGTTAGAATGTTTATTTTGGTTTCATTTACTACGAAATTTTGAATTTGTTTCCAGTTTCTTTACTTTCATTGAAGTTTGTATGATTCTCAATGCCTATTATTAGTTTGCTAGCTTCACATTGTTTCGTTTCATGCACTAACAGAAGTTTCTATAACTTTCAGTTCTGTGCGCCACAAAGCAGCCTACGAAGGCGATGGCAAGACCACAGTCCGCGTTATAAACCAGGAGCAAGATCTAGGACTTATGATCGACTCATACGCTACGGTAAGTTCGATTTTAGATCTTGTTTTATGCATCAAAAGGTTGGTATTTGACTGCAACCACACCTGATGTTAAATGAGATGCAGTCTAATGTGTTAAGTAAATGGCATTCATTCTCCCCTTGAAGAGACATCGTTACTGCTACTTTACACCACCGAAACTACAGACCCAGTAGTTTATTCCAAATCAGGCCACTGGTGAAATAAATACCTTGGTGTAAAGTGTAAGAAAAACTATTTATGTCTTGTTATGTATGCTATGTAGGTAATGATTTTACTGCAATTCTTTTCAGTATGGCTTCAGATTGAACAATGGCATCACAGTCCTGGGGCCCATGGCTATATTCCCCAGGTAAATATCTACTTCTAATATTATAGAGGTTAAATTTATGAGGTTGTAATCTCTCAACCATCTTATGAACCAACTAAACAATTTTTACAGGACAGTGCTTTCATGGCAAGTGGGCAGCTCCGAGGAAATCACGGAGGAGTCACTGCGACTGTTCAAACTGCTGGAGCCTAAAATAGACCTTGTGGTGAGAACATCTTACTAATATTATAAATGCGAAATTTTGGATGACTGGATGTTTGTTACTCTTTCACGCTAAACTACTGAACGGATTTTGATGAAACTTTACAGTATTATTGTTTATAACCCAGAATAACATATAGGCTATAATTTATGACGATCTGTGACAAATGTCATGCGGGTGAAGCCATGAGCAAAAGCTTGTTAGAAAGATAAAACACTTCTTTCAAAAACAAGAAAATAAATTTACAATGACTCTTGTTTAGTAAGCTAATTTTCCAAATATGAGAGTCTTCTTAGTGCTTTAGTACTCACCACTATGCGCCACTGTCTAGTAAGGTCCTATCACTCGCTAACTGGTAGGTAAGCGTAAATACGGAAACCATCACGGCCTCTGCCCAAACTGCCGTCGTCACCCGCGCGAGTTTTTAGCGCAAGCAATGTATTAACCCACATCCACCCACAAAGTGGACCGACGACCTGATAAAGGTAGCAGGAAAGCGCTGGACGCAGGCTGCTACCAACCGGGCAACATGGAAAGCATTGGGGGAGGCCTATGTTTAGCAGTGGACGTCCAATGCCTGAAATGATTTCGTCCAGAATACTACTACTATATCGTACTAGCGGCCGCCCGCTACTTCGTACGCGTGGATCCCGTTTTACCCCCTTTTCCCGAATTTTCTTTGTTATAAACCTCACGGAGCCCGAGACCTTTCCAACGAATGCAAAACCGTGCAAATCGGTTCGTGCGTTCTGGAGTTATAGCGTCAGGGAGGAAAACCCGACTTATTTTTATATAGTAGACTATCGTTTTAGCGCTCACCAGTTGGCGCTATTGTAGAGTAGTCATGTCAATCACCAGTGGTGCCAACAGTTATGTATTACGATAGCCCTCATTATGGAATTTTTTCTCTATCCAGATAATGGGCATCGAAGCGAACGACCGAAGTATCATGGGCCCGGTGTTCCGCGCCGCGAAAGCCAACAAGCTAAACGTTGAGATCCTGCCCACGGAACACGCCTGCTCTACGTTCAACTTCCTGAATGCTGAGGGACGGTAAGCCTGACAATTCGCCTTATTATTATTATTGGTTTTTGGGCCTTCGTTTGCGCCAGCTCGACCAAGTTTGATCTATTGTGGCAGCCCTTGTCTTTAGAGTTCACTGCTTAGTCCCGTTGAGTCTATAAATTTCCAGATTCTTTGGAGCGTGATATCTGCTATCTCATCCGGGTGCATGATGTGTCGCCCCAGATGGATACTTCTTTTGCTCATAAGCGGGCCGCATGGGCAGAGAACATGCATGGCCGTTTCTTCTTCTGTATGGCAGAATCTGAACAGGGTTTCATGGGTCATGTTCATGTTTTTGTGTTTCAATTCACCTTGTCACAACCACTGACAATGTTGTATACATGATACGAGCTGCGTTCACTTTGACTTGACCGCAGACTACAGAACGCATCATCATTTCAGTCACAGGACGTCCATTGCTGAACATAGGCCTCTCGAATGAAATCGTACACCAAGTACCAGAAAGCGCAGCGTAAGATGTCCACCCACAAGGTGGGCTGACGACCTCATAAAGCTAGCAGGAAGGCAAATCCTTGTGTAACTGACCCTGACTTCGTATCGCCTAACATAGATATTGGGCATGGGGCATTGATATGATGAGGTGAGGTATATTCATCATCATCATCATCATTTCAGTCACAGGACGTCCACTGCTGAACATAGGCCTCCCCCAATGCTTTCCATGTTGATCGATTTGTAGCGGCCTGCGTCCAGGCCAGGGTTGTTACCTTTACGAGGTACAGTCCTATCAACTTAAGCTGAGAATTGCATTTGTGTGAGTGATCGCCAAAAGTACAGTTAGTAAAACACATACAAATAAAATTAATGTTTTATTAAACGGAACTCCATAAAACACTAGCTACCAATTGGGCCGATGTAACGACACTTGACACATCCTTTTAAATAAATAAATAAATAAAAACAGGTCCTCGTTCAGCATATTATTATTATGCCAATTGCCAAGGCACGAAGTACCTCGACGCTGATATTCTGCGAGCACCGTTTATAGAGAGGGCGTCCAGCCAGCCTTACAAAATACAACAAAAAGACAAATGAATTTATAAAATTACAAAATAAAANACTACGAAATTTTGAATTTGTTTCCAGTTTCTTTACTTTCATTCAAGTTTGTATGATTCTCAATGCCTATTATTAGTTTACTAGCTTCACATTGTTTCATTTCATGCACTAACAGAAGTTTCTATGAATTGCAGTTCTGTGCGCCACAAAGCGGCCTATGAAGGCGATGGCAAGACCACAGTCCGCGTTATAAACCAGGAACAAGATCTAGGGCTTATGATCGACTCATACGCTACGGTAAGTTCGATTTTAGATCTTGTTTTATGCATCAAAAGGTTGGTTTTTGACTGCAACCACCCCTGATGGTAAGTGTGTTACATACATGCCCAGTAAATGCCTATATACAGGGTGGAAACGATAAGTGATCTCTCTCGATTATTTCTAAACTATACAAGATATCAATAAACTAGTTATTGATCCTGAAAGTGCTTCATGAGCTCTATCAAACGGTATTAATAATAGGTTACAGAATAAACTGGATCTATCCGAAACTTCAATGTTTCCAGCTTCCATACATTTGGTAAAGGCACATTATTTTAAAAACTACATATGATATCGTAAAACTGATTACTGATTCTAAAAGTGCTTCACAAGCTCTATCCAATGGTATCAATAATAGGTTACAGAATAAACTGGATCTAACCAAAAATTCAATGTTTCCTTCTTCCATACATTTAGTACTACCACAGTCATGACACTCATCTCTTGACAATATTATAGCAAGTAAAGCCTAAAACCAATGTTTTTCATTAATAATTTAAAATAAGAATACAATTTACGAGTTTATTTTAAGTATTTATTATTAAATTAAAAAAATTACACTTCTAATATTGTGTGTCTGGCATACATTTAGTATGGAAGCTGGAAACATTGAATTTTCAGATAGATCCAGTTTATTCTGTACCTTATTATTGGTACCGTTTGAAAGAGCTCATTAAGCACTTTCAGGATCAGTAACCAGTTTTTTAATATCTTGTATAGTTAAGAAATAATCGAGTGAGATCACTTAACGTTTCCACCCTGTATTCACTCTCGTCTTGAAGAGATATCGTTACTGCTACTTTACACCACCAAAACTAGACCCCATGGCTTAATATAGTTTCTTCAACCCTAGTGATTCCAAATCGGGCCACTGGTGAAATAAATACCCTGGTGTAAAGTGTAAGAAAAACTATTTATGTCTTGTTATGTACGCTATGTAGGTAATGATTTTACTGCAATTCTTTTCAGTATGGCTTCAGATTGAACAACGGAATCACAGTCCTGGGGCCCATGGCTATATTCCCCAGGTAAATATCTACTTCTAATATTATAGAGGTAAAATTTTGAGGTCGTAATCTCTTAACCATCTAATGAACCAACTAAATCTTAATTTTTACAGGACAGTGCTTTCATGGCAAGTGGGCAGCTCCGAGGAAATCACGGAGGAGTCGCTGCGACTGTTCAAACTGCTGGAGCCTAAAATAGACCTTGTGGTGAGGATCATACATGTTTTTGAAAGCCAGTTAACACCACTGGTGAGTAAGGTCCTGTCACTTGCTCAAGGCTAGACAGTAGCGCCACCTGGAGAGTTCAGCGCTATGAATAAAGCATTATGCAATAGTTAAGCACTATGAATAACCACCAGTTTGGCACCACTGTCAAGTAAGATCGTACTTACGCAAATACGGAAGTTATCTGCTAAATTAAATGGTTCGAAAATGAGTATGAGTAGCGCACTCGGGTGCCCGCCTATCGCACCTACTGGGTGCGAATAGGGATGTTTCCTGGGTAAAAAAAGCAAGAGTTTTAATTAGTCCGTCAGTTAGCTTATCAAAAACTACTCGACACGTATTTTTCACTTTTTAAAACTAATGAAAATGTAAAGAGAAAGCGTGCTAAAGAAAAGGCCCCTGACGTCAGTGAGTGCGTAAAAGTGCAGCACTTTATGACGTCGCGCGGAACTTCAACGCACTATAACTTTGTTATTGTTTGATTGATAATTAAAAATATACGTGTCCAATATTTTTTTATATTAAAATTGATGGACTAAACATTTTTGTTTAGAAAACTAGCCTATTTTAGTGGAGACCCTCAATGTATTAATTAAGAAAACTTTTCCCGCTGTTTTTGTCCAGAATACAGAATGAGTGCTATCATTTTAGCGCTCACCAGTTAGCGAAACTGTAGATTTAGGTTACTGTCACTTGCTAGTGGCGAAAAAAGGGATACCAACTATCATTTCTTCTCCTCTAGGGCTATTGTGTTTCAAGGACAATCACAATCGCACTCACAAGAATGGCGCCACTAATCGCCAGTGCCAACAGTGGGCTGAGTGTGAGTTTACATCAAACGCGCTCACTGTATAAAAAAATCAGTTTTTGAACGTTTCCCGCTAGGGGCGCTGTACAATCCGTCATACATTCATTTTTTGACGCGTTCACTAGTGAGCGCGTTTGATGAAAACTCACACTAGGCCCTCAGTTAAGTATTACAACGATAGCCCTCAATATGAAATGTTTTCTCTATCCAGATAATGGGCATCGAAGCAAACGACCGCAGCATCATGGGCCCGGTGTTCCGCGCCGCGAAAGCCAACAAGCTTAACGTTGAGATCTTGCCCACGGAACACGCCTGTTCCACTTTCAACTTCCTGAATGCTGAGGGACGGTAAGCCTGACAATTCGCCTTATTATTATTATTGGTTTTTGGGCCTTCATTTGCGCCAGCTCGACCAAGTTTGATCTATTGTGGCAGCCCTTGTGTTTAGAGTTCACTGCTTAGTCCCGTTGAGTCTATAAATTTCCAGATTCTTTGGAGCGTGATATCTGCTATCTCATCCGGGTGCATGATGTGTCGCTCGAGATGGATACTTCTTTTGCTCATAAGCGGGAAACATGAGCAAAGAACATGCATGGCCGATTCTTCTGAATGGCATAAATTCATAAAATTCATTTATTTATTTTTGCAAATAGGCTTTAAAAAAGCGCTTTTACACGTCCCAATATTAACCCTACCACTGCTTCGGGACAATAAATGGGCCAGTGCTGAGAAGAAGCAGCGCAAGAAACTCAGACACTATTGTCAGCCTCCTTTTCAAGGTTTTACAGTCTTTAAAATATACAAATTATAGTCATAAGTATTGATGCGAGCTAGGTAGTTAAACATTCCAAACATTTTTATCTTTTACTAGCTGACCCGGCGAACTTCGTACCGCCTTAGCGTAGAGATTTTCTTAATATTTTTTTCCGTAAGAACCATCCTTGGACTTCCACAAACATTTAAAAAAAAGAATTATCGAAATCGGTTCAGCCGTTCACACGTGATGCCGTGACAACGCGAAACGGGTTTCATTTTTATATATATATAGATATAATCATCAACTTTATAGTAGCCCTTTTTCATTAAGGTGCTTTTGATATGTGCTTTAAATTTATGAATGGGCAATTCTACAACAGTTTGTGGTAATTTATTGAAAAGTTTAATACATTTCCCCATAAATGAAGAATCAGAATCAAGGCAGAATCTGAACAGGGTTTCATGGGTCATGTTCATGTTTGATTTGTGTTTCAATTTGCCTTGTCACAACCGATGACAATGTTGTATACATGATACGAGCTGCGTTCACTTTGACTTGACCGCAGGCCACAGAACGCATCATCATTTTAGTCATAGGACGTCCACTGCTGAACATAGGCCTCTCGAATGAAATCGTACACCAAGTACCAGAAAGCGCAGCGTAAGATGTCCACCCACAAGGTGGGCTGACGACCTCATAAAGCTAGCAGGAAGGCAAATCCTTGTGTAACTGACCCTGACTTCGTATATTATCAACAAAAACATAGATATTGGGCATGGGGCATTGATATGATGAGGTGAGGTATATTCATCATCATCATCATCATTTCAGTCACAGGACGTCCACTGCTGAACATAGGCCTCCCCCAATGCTTTCCACGTTGATCGATTTGTAGCGGCCTGCGTCCAGGCCAGGGTTGTTACCTTTACGAGGTATATTCAGGTATAGTCGAGGTATAGTCGGCCGTTTGGTGTAGTGGTTCGAAACGGACTACTATTCCGGAGGTAGCGGGTTCGATTCCCGCACAGTACAAACATTTGTGTGCATGAACATATTTGTTTGTATTGGACTGGGTGTTTTCTATGTATAATAAGTATGTATTTACAAAAAAAAAGTATTTAAGTATGTTTATATCCGTTGTCTAGTACCCATAGTACAAGCTTTGCTTAGTTTGGGACTAGAAGCGCAGTGTTAAATGTCTAAGGATATTTTTTTTTTGTCTCCGGCACTTTTTCGATTTGGTTAAAGTACCTAATAATGTGCACACAGTTTTTATTGAACTTCGAAAGTTCTGAGCTCCAAGGGCGTTTAGTTGCAGTCTGCTAATGGATACAGTCTGCTACCAAACGTGAAAAGAGAGAGAGATCCAACAATACGTAGCTTACAAGCTATGTTTTGTTGATCCCCTTGAGTTGATGGACTATTGAGTTAATGAGGGCTATGAACGTGACGATTGGTTGGGATTTTGTTATATTATTTATTTATTTATTCAAACCGCCATTTTGTTCCAGATGCGTGGCAGCCGCACTCATCCCACCAACTAGCGTGCAAATGAACGAAGACGATCAACTGCGCACGTCGATGCACTACGCCAACGTATACGAGAAGGAACTCTAGTAGACTACGCTGAAGGCTTGTTACCTCCTGATAGCCTATCAGGAACATATCTGACAGATAAACTACAACTGTTCAATGTTCATGACCACTTGCATAGCATTTCCATAAGGGCACGTCGTTAGTCACTATGGACTTCACCATGATAGCCTATCAGGAACTTATCTGACAGATAAACACCTGCATAGAATTTCCATAAGGGCTCTTCGTCAGTCGCTAATGAAGTCCATGATAGCCTATCAGGAACTTATCTGACAGACAATCTACAGCGTTAAGTTTTAGGCCCATTTGCACTGAAAGCTTGTTTCCGACTCCCTGATAGCCTATCAGGAACATATCTGACAGATAAACACCTGCATAGAATTTCCGTAAGGGCTCTTCGTCAGTCGCTAATGAAGTCCATGATAGCCTATCAGGAACTTATCTGACAGACAATCTACAGCGTTAAGTTTTAGGCCCATTTACATTGAAAGCTTATTTCCGACTCCCTGATAGCCTATCAGGAACTTATCTGACAGATAAACTACTGCCGTTCATGTCCACTTGCATAGCATTTCCATAAGGGCACTTCGTTAGTTGCTATTGAAGTCCATGATAGCCTATCAGGAACTTATCTTAGAAATAAACTACAGGTTTTCAGGCACTTCACTACGGGTCTTTCATCACTCGCTGATAAAATTATCAGAGACTTATCTATCAGATAGCTTATTTGTCAAGTGGATATCGTTTAGTTGTCAAAAGTGCGTAAATTTTTATATGGTCAATAGACACAGCTAGTGTTCATCATATAGCTGAATATTAAATTATTGATTTTGGTTTTCGTCAATTACTGAATAATTCATAATTCATAATTCTTTATTGCTTCATTTGGTGAGAAGGTCTTAAGCTAATACATACGTAAGTATACATCCTCAAATGAACCCTGACAGGGTATTACAATATTTAGTTATTAATAAAATTATATCACTAAAATTTAAGAAGAAATACTAAAAATAAATTATGCATGCTTAAAAATTTCATAATCCAATTCATAACATTTAAATTCCAGTTCATTATTTAATGTCAATACTAATAATCATGTTAAAATTAATAATATGTTCAAAATAATAATATTAATAAAAATAGTATTACTCAATGGTTACAATTTGTCGTCATAATACTCCTTTAAGCAATAATATGCCTTACTTAATAACAATTCTTTTAATCTTTGTTCGAAGTTTTTACCTTGGAGGGTTTTGATTGAGTTGGGCAAGTGGTTATAGATTTTAATTGCCATAAATAGTGGACCATTGTTGTACAGTGTCAAACGGGATGGAGGCAGTACTAAATTATTTTCTCGTCGAGAGTTTTGTTTTCCAGGTAGGTCACCAATTTTTTTAAAATATTGGGGATATTTTTTCACTAGTCGCCCTAACTCAAAGATATACATACACGTCACAGTGAGAACCTTTAAGTGCACAAATATCTGCCTGCATGATTGTCTCGGAGCTGTGTGTGTTATGATCCTAAGGCAGCGTTTCTGCAGGATTAGTACGGTTTGTACGTTAGTAGCGTTGCCCCACAGTACCACTCCGTACCTTATCCAGGCTGCGGCATGACTATGATACGCGGTAAGTGCACACTCTACGTTTGTACCCTTTCTGAGTTCGCGCAGCGCATATGAGAATCGACTCAGTTTACCCACTAAAGTATCAACATGATTCTTCCAACTTAGAGTCGCGTCTATAGAGATACCCAGCAGCTTAAAGTCTTTGACTTCCTCGATGTTTTGTCCATCGTGAGTTAAATTAAAGGATATTCCCGATCTTTGATATGGC
The DNA here is from genome assembly GCF_004193835.3 of Ostrinia furnacalis. Lineage (NCBI taxonomy): Eukaryota > Metazoa > Arthropoda > Insecta > Lepidoptera > Crambidae > Ostrinia > Ostrinia furnacalis. The sequence goes on from NW_021134478.1 coordinate 124,215, forward strand.
CGGAACTGCATCAATTTGGTTTTCTCAATATTTAGTGTTAAGCCTATATCTTTTAAATGTGATTTAATTTCATGAAGTGCTTCTGTTAATGTGTTATTCAGACTGCTCAAATTATCGTAACTGCAAGAGACCAAGAGTGTTGCATCGTCTGCAAATAGGACCACTTTGTGGCGTACCGCAGAGGGAAGGTTATTGATGTAAATTAAGAAAAGTAAACATCCGAGCACGCTTCCTTGTGGTATAGACCCTGATACTAGCTCTGCAGGAGAGCGAACCTGACTAATAACGCGCGTTGTTTCGTGATAATGTTGCACTTCAACAAGTTGCTTTCTTTGGCTTAAATATGAGGCGAGCCATTCTTTTGCTACCCCACGAATTCCGACGGATTGTAACTTTTGTAAGAGTACACTGTGAAGGACCCTGTCATAAGCTTTGGACAAATCCATAAAAATTGCTACGGCGCACATATTTTTATTTAGAATTTGTGCGGTGTGAGTGATCCTAAATAATCGTCATAACTTTGGAACGGGACGTGCAAGGAATTTCTGAATTTGTTAATAGTTTTAACATATTTTTAACAATTTTTCAATACTATAAAAAGAAGTGGAAAGGCTTTATTTTCTGAAATAAACATGTTGACGTTTTCTTAAAGCGTGCGGTATGAGTGCTCCTATTTATTGGCCATAACATTTTTATCTTAGGTTTAACAAATTTTTAAACTTCATCGCAATGTTTTAACATATTTTAAGTAAAACTTCCTCGATTTTTGTTAAGATTGAAGCAAGGATCACTCAATCCACATGCACATGATTGTCAGTACCGAACTAACCGTCAGTATAATGATGGGTGACCGTTTCTTCAACTGTCCTCTTCATATTATCAGCATGTAGGTAGTCCCTTCATGACGAAGGACACTATCAGGATGGGTGACCGCCAACTAGCCTAAACAACCTTTCGATCTTGACCAAATGGGTCTGAAAGTACCTGGCTGTCATAGTTACTAAGGAGATGTCACCACACTGCTAGAAATATGGAATGATATTCTCAAGTAATTCACCTTGAAGTACCAGGCGCCTATACATTGTTAGGAGTTGGCCGTTGCGTACCGTCAGAAATCGTCGTCATCTGAAGTAGCACAGTCGCCTGTAAAATCTAGGTCCTAAGGTTGATTATCCTCACCTATAAGAAGGTAGCTCCGACTCCGAACTGCAGGCCAGGCGCGGAGACATCGGCAGCGGAAGCCTTGAGAGGCACGCAGTAGTTGAGCTCCAGGAGTTGCTTTACATATCAAGAGTAGGATGGGTGACCGTTTCTTCAACTGTCATCTTCATATCATCATCATGTAGAGTCCCTTCATGACGAAGGTCACTATCAGGATGGGTGACCGCCAACTAGCCGAAACAACCGTTCGATCTTGACCAAATAGGTCTAAAAGTACCAGGCTGTCATAGTTACTAAGGAGATGTCACCACACTGCTAGAAATATGGAATGATATTCTCAAGTAATTCACCTTGAAGTACCAGGCGCCCATACATTGTTAGGAGTTGGTCGTTGCGTAGCGTCTTCATCTGGAATAGCAGACCTTAATGCTATAGACATAAGGTTCACATCCTCACCTATAAGAAGGTAGCTCCCACTCCGAACTGCAGGCCAGGCGCGGAGACATCGGCAGCGGAAGCCTTGAGAGGCACGCAGTAATTGAGCTCCAGGAGTTGCTTCACATGTCAAGAGTAGGATGGGTGACCGTTTCTTTAACTGTCATCTTCATATCAGCATGTGGAGTTCTTCATGACGAAGGTTATCAGGATGGGTGACCGCCAACTAGCTTAAACAACCTTTCGATCTTGACCAAATGGGTCTGAAAGTACCAGGCTGTCATAGTTACTAAGGAGATGTCATCACATTTGGCAATCATACTTTCAAGTAAGTCACCTCGAAGTACCAGGCGCCCATACATTGTGAGGAGTTTCCCGCTCTGACTCTTGCGGAGCGTCATCACCTGGAATAGCAGACCTTAATGCTATAGACATAAGGTTCACATCCTCACCTATAAGAAGGTAGCTCCCACTCCGAACTGCAGGCCAGGCGCGGAGACATCGGCAGCGGAAGCCTTGAGAGGCACGCAGTAGTTGAGCTCCAGTCTCGCCGCGCGACCCACGCGTAATGCGACGCCGGCGCCGCAAGATATACGCACGGCAGATAACGCTTCTAGGGTGGACAAGGTGCTCTCCTCTGCGAAAAAATAATATTGATAAAAAACTTTTTTAGGGTTCCGTAGTCCTGACAAGGAACCCTTATAGTTTCGTTATGTCTGTCTGTCTGTCCAAGGTTTTGCTTGGAAAATATTGACACTAGAGAGCTGTAATAGGTTTTTTTGTTTTAAAGTAGGTTTTCCTATAGTGCCACCTGCGGGTTCCGTCATTATACCAAAGTACTCATCAAGATGAATCAAACGAGCCCAAACTCGATGGGGTAATGTCGTTTTATTGCAGAGATCCTCAATACTCAATATGTTTATCGCTTCCTTAAGTACAGTCGCAGAATGAAAAGGTTCGTCACCTTAGTGTCGGTTTTCGCTTGCACTAGGTACTGTAAGAATCAAACCTGCCAACATAACAGTGCAAGAAACAGTGCTGCTAACATGTAAATAAATATGACGTTTGCTAACGAAAAAGGTTTTGCTTGTTTATTTTTCTATCCCATCAGTGCAATGTTACAAAATGTATTAAAACAACAACAAAATGACATAATCATACCATCACACCTAGGCACCTGTGTTCCCCGAAAGGCTAGGCAGAGGTGTACGACGGTACACCCACAGTTCGCCGGTATGTTTAGGTCCCATGTAAGGCACAAATCGAAACTCCGAGCTGCTGTTGGGAAATTTCACAGAAAAACGCATCAACACTTTGCTCGACCCGTGAATCGATCGCTAGAGGTCCTGCCTCTAGCACAGCAGTTGCGCTTAGGACCGCTAGGCTAACAAGGCAGTTAAATATAAAATAACAAGCAAAAGTTAATGAAAACTACGAATAAGTTTCTTAGCATTTATTTTTAATAACGGGTATAACCACCATTAGCTTCAATCACACATTGTAACCTATTTCTCATGGAACCCACTAGACGAGAGCATAGATCCGTGCCTCTAGTGTCTTCCCAAATAATTCGGCAGTGGTTTTCTAAAGCCTCTTTGGTCCTTTCATTTCTATTGTCCCATCGCTGTACCATTAAACCCCATAAGTTTTCAATCGGGTTTAAATCTGCAGATCTTGCCGGCCAGGGTATCACCACTATATCGCTATGCCTGTTGAACCATTCATTCACAATACGAGCAGTGTGCGTGCGAGCATTGTCCTGGACATATCTGACTTCCGGAACCTCATCAGGTGGATACACGGTACGGACACTTGGTAGCATACTGTCTTCTAATACAGACAGATAGTGTGTTGCGTTTGCCCTTGACGGAAGAAGAACGAGCTCGCCTACTCCATCCGCTGACATCCATCCCCATATATTGGCCGAGATTCGCCCAGAACTGAAATTGGGCACTACATGGTCTTCCGTATATCTCGTATTATTATATCTCCACAAATTAAGCCTCCCATGTTGGTTCGACTGAAAACATTTTTCGTCTGTAAATATAGTGGTACTCCAATCGAAGTCTAAATAAGTCTGTGCAAATCTTAAGCGTGCTTCCTTATGAGCCGTTGTCAATGCAACTTTTTTCACGTGTCGTCTGTAATGTAATCCCATTGAGTGTAATGCGTTTCTTATCACTCTTGGACAAACATCATATATTTGGGCGAAATGATTCGTAGACACAAAGCCGTTTTCTTCATATTGTCTTCTCATGTCTGATTTTTGTGCGGCGTTGAGAATAGGACGGCGACCAGAATTATTGTGACGATGGTCGACTAGTGCGCCTTCTTCGCCATGTCTTCTTATCCAGAATCTCATACTATCTCTGGTCACATTTAGATGACGTGATATCTCGGAGATGTTATAGCCAGCTTCATGTTCGGTAATAATTGCTGCTCTTTCTTCAACATTTAAAGGTCTTGGCATTATAAAATAGTTATTTATGATAAATTATGAAAACAATTTTGCAATGATGACATTGACCGATTGACAATAGTTTTTTTTTATTTAATAGAAATAATAATGGCAGGTTGAACCAAGAAGAAGGTTTTAGTTTATCAATCATAATCTTCTTGACAAGACAAATCGTCAAACAACTTTAATCTGAATAATTTTGAACTTTACTGACGAACAGTTAAAGATTATTTTTTCTAACTCGAGATTATTCTGTAACATAGTTTCAAAAGGTAATATGTGCTCACGATTCGTTGAAGGAATCAATTTGAAAACTGACGAACCTTTTCATTCCGCGACTGTACATTTAGGTGTTACATATACATACTTGGAGATCATTAAGGATTCCTATGGCTACTTTCCAGCTCCAACATCATGATCATTAGGTCAGCTCCACGCCATCATAATATTGAGTTGTCACGCGATTTACATATTCAGCTCAATAAAAACTAAATGACCTGATGATGATTCTAAGAGGTACCAGGACAGCATAGCACTAAGAAGTTGGCAAAAGAGTGGAAGTAGAAGACCCAAGGTACCTGAAATGGATGGAACTAACACGTAGGCCACAGTAACATATACAGGCGCAGTAGGGAGTAGTCACCTTCCTGCAGGCCTGGCTGTTCAACCGCGCCGGCGCCGGCCTCACGGACCGATTGAGACGACAGTGCTTTGGAAACTACCTGCACCAGGTAACACGTAGGCCACAGTAACATATACAGGCGCAGTAGGGAGTAGTCACCTTCCTGCAGGCCTGGCTGTTCAACCGCGCCGGCGCCGGCCTCACGGACCGATTGAGACGACAGTGCTTTGGCAACTACCTGCACCAGGTAATACACAGGCCACAGTAACATATACAGGCCACAGTATCAGATAAAAGCGCAGTAGGGTTTCTATAGGCCTGAGACGACGCTGCTTTGGCAACTACCTGCACCAGGTAAGACACAGGCTGCATCACGCCACATATGCAGGCCACAGTATCTTTGGAAACTGTCTGCACCAGCAGGACAAACCTTCCTGCAGGCCTGGCTGTTCATCCGCGCCGGCGCCGGCCTCACGGACCGCCTGAGGAGACAGTGCTTTGGCAACTACCTGCACCAGGTAATAAACTAGGCTAGAATAACTAGGCTACAGGAGGGTGGAGTCACCTTCCTGCAGGCCTGGCTCTTCAACCGCGCCGGCACCGGCCTCACGGACCGCCTGAGGAGACAGTGCTTTGGAAACTACCTACACCAGGTAATTTAACCGCCTCTGTGGTCNACTCACGCGTCAAAGTTCAAAGGTCCGTGCGCGCGCTCAGTGACTGTGCGCATGCGTGACTCACGCTGCTGCCGGCCGCCGTTACACCGGGGCGAGCGCGATGAGTAATGTAAATAGACCGTTCCGTTGAGAATTTAAGTTTTTGAAATGTTTTTGCTTGTAGATTGAGAACCGTATCACATTTTGATACACTTTTTGCACCACTGTATAGCTTGCTTAATTGTCTACACAACTGTATATAGTGTCACTTAAAACTTAAATTTTTTCACTATGAAATTTGATGAGAAGTGCAGAGCAAGTAGTAACGTGCCTGCTTTCAACGACCGCCGCGAGCGCACACCAATACTGTTGAACATAAAAAAAAACTGTATTTTATATCATCTTCAGACAAATTGTAGTTTTGACTAACTATTAAATATACAAATTATAATTGTGATGTGATAATTTAAACAATAGTTTAATTCTGGAGTTGAAATTGTAAATAGTAGCATAGGTTATTTTATTTAAATAAATTGTTAATTAAAAATGTTGGTTTGTTTACAAATAAAAGGAATATAAAAACTTAAAATCTGTATATTAATTTAATAACAACACTATACTATTTTTACAACCGGTGACTTCACTAGAATTTAGATTTTACGGGCACATAAATACTTGGCTGTTTGTTTCCGATGTCATGATGCTTGACTTGGCTGACTTGGCTCCATGTCTGCAACAAACAAAGGGATTTAATATGGTGTAGTGTTGCTTACTCACTTATCGACACTACTTATAGTAAAGACAAAACTAATAGTCTATCGATATGTGTACATCACTATTGATAACGGCACAACATACTATCGATAGTTTTGTGATTTTAATAGCATTAACCAAATTATAGTATCGATAGTTTTTTTCTGTCGATTTTTGCAACACTATCGATTGTCAGTACCTAACTAACCGTCAGTATCATGATGGGTGACTGTTTCTTCAACTGTCATCTTCATCAGCATGTGGAGTTCTTCATGACGAAGGTTATCAGGATGGGTGACCGCCAACTAGCCTAAACAACCGTTCGATCTTGACCAAATAGGTCTAAAACTACCAGGTTGTCATAGTTACTAAGGAGATGTCACCACATTTGGCAATCATACTTTCAAGTAAGTCACCTCGAAGTACCAGGCGCCCATACATTGTGAGGAGTTTCCCGCTCTGACTCTTGCGGAGCGTCATCATCTGGAATAGCAGACCTTAATGCTATAGACATAAGGTTCACATCCTCACCTATAAGAAGGTAGCTCCCACGCCGAACTGCAGGCCAGGCGCGGAGACATCGGCAGCGGAAGCCTTGAGAGACACGCAGTAGTTGAGCTCCAGGAGTTGCTTCACATGTCAAGAGTAGGATGGGTGACCGTTTCTTCAACTGTCATCTTCATATCAGCATGTGGAGTTCTTCATGACGAAGGTTATCAGGATGGGTGACCGCCAAGTAGCCGAAATCGCCTTCTATCTTGACGAAATGGATTCTAAAGTACCAGGCTGTCATAGTTACTTAGGAGATGTCACCTCTTTGCTAGAAATATGAACTGATATTTTTATGTAAGTCACCTTGGAGTACCAGGCGCCCATACATTGTTAGGAGTTGGCCGTTGCGTAGCGTCAAAGGTCTCATCATGTGAAGTAGCAGACCCTATAACCTTTACTCCAATAGACATAAGGTTCACATCCTCACCTATAAGAAGGTAGCTCCGACGCCAAACTGCAGGCCAGGCGCGGAGACATCGGCGGCGGAAGCCTTCAGAGGCACGCAGTAGTTGAGCTCCAGTCTCGCCGCGCGACCCACGCGTAATGCGACGCCGGCGCCGCAAGATATGCGCACGGCAGATAAAGCTTCTAGGGTAGACATCGTGCTCTCTTCTGTGGAAAAATAATATTGATAAAAAACTTTTTTAGGGTTCCGTAGTCCTGACAAGGAACCCATATAGTTTGGTTATATCCGTCTGTCTATCCAAGGTTTTGCTTGGAAACCATTGGCACTAGAGAGCTGTAATAGGTAGATTTTTGTTTTAAAGTAGGTTTTCCTATAGTGCCACCTGCGGGTTCCGTCATTATACCAAAGTATATCGTCATCAAGATGAATCAAACGAGCCCAAACTCGATGGGGTAATGTCGTTTTATTGCAGAGATCCTATGGCTACCATCCAGCTCCAACATCATAATATTGAGTTGTCACGCGATTTACATATTATTATTCAGCTCAATAAAAACTAAATGACCTGATGATTATTCTAAGAGGTACCAGGACAGCATAGCACTAAGAAGTTGGCAAAAGAGTGGAAGTAGAAGACCCAAGGTACCAGAAAGTTGATGATTTGTACATAGATGATGGACAGAATATTTGAGGAAGTACCAGGACAGCATAGCGTCTCAGATATCGGCATAACAGTGGCAAGAGAAGACCTAAGCACCCAGGAAGTACCAGGCTATCATAACTGTGCAGGAACACTTACCGGGGTGCGCCAGGCAGCCCATGTTGAGGAAGGCGTGGCTTCTGAACAGCGCCGCGATGCCGTTGCGAGCGCTCGCGAATGGTAGCGGCCCGAACACGTGCAGACCGGCTGCCCAGTACGTCTGGAAACAAAGAATACACGAATGTAGACAGGCAGATTCAATTAGACAGCTAGATTTAGCGCATAACTGAGTCAGCGTCTGAGGTAAAGCGCGGAAGAATTTTTTTCTGAGGTCAAAAGTCAGCGATCCCGATCACATCCCCAAGCAGGCTCTGGATTGGAACCTCCAAGGAAAACGCAAAAATGGTCGCCCCAAGCAAACTTGGCGGCGCACTGTAGCAGACGAGGCGAAAAAATCGGCAAGACCTGGAGCGAGATCAAACGCGAAGCTCAAGACGGAACGCGATGGAATACTGTTGTGGATGCCCTTTGCCCTATCTAGGGGTCAAGTCTAAGTCAAACGTCAGCTAGACTTCAGATGATGACGATAGGGTAAGGACTCCTAAATATGACGTATGCTTACACTGCAGTGCACCACACTTCTTTCAGGAAGATGAACTGATGACCATAAACTATGGACCCCTAGGACCCAAAGAATGTAGACGTGTCTACTGATCCCACCATCCGCCATTTCATCATCACGAGGACCAGGCTCGCAGATAAAGCAGATGACGATGAAGAGGGGGCCCTAAGAAGAATGCAGCTGTAACCTCCTACCTTAAGTAGCTTCTAGGACGCGAAGGCACCTGATGGTGGTGATCACTGATGGCCACAACATTCTAATGCCCGTATTCACAAACATTACTATGAGGTCTCACAGTGCGCGTGGACGCACAGGGTGACACACGAACCAATCACAGAGCACTATTCAACGCTGTGCTTTCGATTTGCTGCTTCACTTATGCAAGCATCATTTGTGAATATGTGTAAGAGGTACCAGGGCAGCATAGCATCTAAGAAAGTGGCTTAAGTGTGGAAGACGTAATGTTAGCGCTGACTCAGTTGGCATTAGGGTGGAGCCAAGTACCAGGCTATCATAACAGCGCAGGAGTGCGCCAGACAGCCCATGTTGACAAAGGTGTGGCTTCTAAAGACTGCTTGCTTGCTTCCTAAAGGGAATCCTAGAAAGCGAGAAATATGCTTACCTTGGCATCAGTCTCGCAGTAAGATCAATGCAATATGACCCTTAAGAGCAAGGAATAAAGACCACTCACTCGTCCGCCAGTGGCCTGCCCGTCGCAGTGCGGTCCTACGCCGCGCTGTCTGAAGCCCCGCAGCGAGGTAGGCCCGCCCAGGAAGAAGTGGTCACAAACATTACTATGAGGTGNATAGAACTAAGACGTTGGAATAAGAGTGGAAGTAGTAATAAACCCAAAGTACCAGAAAGTTATAGACCCATTTCTGCAATGGAGACTATATGACGAAATGATGATGATTTGTACATAGATGATGGACAGAACAGAATATTTCAGGAAGTACCAGGACAGCATAGCGTTAGCGTCTCAGATATCGGCATAACAGTGGCAAGAGAAGACCTAAACACCCAGAAAGTACCAGGCTATCATAACTGTGGAACACTTACCAGGGTGCGCCAGGCAGCCCATGTTGAGGAAGGCGTGGCTTCTGAACAGCGCCGCGATGCCGTTGCGGGCGCTCGCGAACGGTAGCGGCCCGAACACGTGCAGACCGGCCGCCCAGTACGTCTGGAAGCAAAGATACACGAATATAGACAGTGCCTGAGGTAAGTCACGGGAGTGTTTTTGTGACGTCAAACGTCCAGCGAGACTTCAGATGATGACGATAGGGTCTTCTTCTTGTCGTGTCGACAACACACCTACACAAAGTCATTAAATCTTCCTGCGTGTAGTTGTTTGGTCAAACAGGGCGGGACATCATGTAAGGACTCCTAAATATGACGTATGCATTTCTTGCAAGAAGATGAGCTGATGACGACAAACTATGGACCCCTAAGATCCACAGAATGTAGATGTGTCTACTGAACCTGCCTGCCGTAGCCTTTTCATCATCATGAGACCCAGGCTCGCAGGAAGATGAGCTGATGATGATGATGAAGTGAGAGCCCCTAAGAAGAATGCAGCTGTAACCTCCTACCTTAAGTAGCTTCTAGGACCCGAAGACACCTGATGGTGGTGATCACTGATGGCCACAACATTCTAATGCCCGTATTCACAAACATTACTATGAGGTCTCACAGTGCGCGTGGACGCACAGGGTGACACACGAACCAATCACAGAGCACTATTCAACCCTGTGCGTTCGATTTGCTGCTTCACTTATGCAAGCATCATTTGTGAATATGTGTAAGAGGTACCAGGGCAGCATAGCATCTAAGAAAGTGGCTTCATTTGTGTGGAAGACCTAATGTCAGCGCTGTCTCAGTTGGCATTAGTGTGGAGCCAGGTACCAGGCTATCATAACAGCGCAGGAGTGCGCCAGACAGCCCATGTTGACAAAGGCGTGACTTCTAAAGACTGCTTGATTGCTTCCTAAAGGGAATCCTAGAAAGCGAGAAAATTAAATATGCTTACCTTGGCATCAGTCTCGCAGTAAGATCAATGCAATATGACCCTTAAGAGCAAGGAATAAAGACCACTCACAGGTCCGCCAGTGGCCTGCCCGTCGCAGTGCGGTCCTACGCCGCGCTGTCTGAAGCCCCGCAGCGAGGTGGGCCCGCCCAGGAAGACGTGGTCGGCCAGCTTGGAAGACCTTTGGTATACGCTTACCCTGACACCTGTAGCAAGAAGACCCACCCTCTCGCTGCATGAGGACTTACCGGGAAGATGAGCTGATGATGATGATGAAGCAAGAGCACCTAAGAAGAATGAAGTAATCACCGCCCTGCTTTCAGTCAGTATTTTGGAAGCCAGGATGCCACCTGATGATGGTGGTCACAGATGGACTAATTCCAGGAGGTACCAGGACAGCATAGCGTCTCAGACAGTGGCTTAATGAGTGTGGAAGGAAAAAGTCTCAATGTTAGCGCTGTCTCAGTTGGCATCAGTGAGGAGCCACTTCGGAGCCAGGTACCAGGCTATCATAACTGCGAAGGAGTGTGCTAGGCGACTTCTGAAGAGTGCGTGCTTAGGCCCAATGCCACGCTCCCTAAAGGGCATCCTAGAAAAAAAGAATGATTTATTCTTACCCGTCACCCGTCGCAGAACACCTCGCTGCCTTAAGACGCCCTAAAAGCCTACTTAAATCACTCACTCGTCCGCCAGTGGCCTGCCCGTCGCAGTGCGGTCCGACGCCGCGCTGTCTGAAGCCCCGCAGTGAGGTGGGCCCGCCCAGGAAGAAGTAGTCACAAACATTACTATGAGGTCTCATAGTGCACGTGGACGCACAGGGTGACACACGAACCAATCACATAGCACTATTCAACGCTGTGCGTTCGATTTGCTGCTTCACTTATGCAAGCATCGTTTGTGAATACGTGTAAGAGGTACCAGGGCAGCATAGCATCTAAGACAGTGGCTCAATAAGCGTGGAAGACCCAATGTTAGCGCTGTCTCAGTTGGCATTAGTGTGGAGCCAAGTACCAGGCTATCATAACAGCGCAGGAGTGCGCCAGACAGCCCATGTTGACAAAGGCGTGACTTCTAAAGACTGCTTGCTTGCTTCCTAAAGGGAATCCTAGAAAGCGAGAAATATGCTTACCTTGGCATCAATCTCGCAGCGATGACAGTGCAATATGACCCTTAAAAGCAAGGAATAAAGACCACTCACTCGTCCGCCAGTGGCCTGCCCGTCGCAGTGCGGTCCGACGCCCCGCTGTCTGAAGCCCCGCAGCGAGGTGGGCCCGCCCAGGAAGAAGTGGTCACAAACATTACTATGAGGTCTCATAGTGCGCGTGGACGCACAGGGTGACACACGAACCAATGACAGAGCACTATTCAACGCTGTGCGTTCGATTTGCTGCTTCACTTATGCAAGCATCGTTTGTGAATACGTGTAAGAGGTACCAGGGCAGCACAGCATCTAAGAAAGTGGCTTCATGTGTGGAAGACCCAATGTTAGCGCTGACTCAGTTGGCATTAGGGTGGAGCCAAGTACCAGGCTATCATAACAACGCAGGAGTGCGCCAGGCGTGGCTTTCGCCCAATGCCACGCTGCCTAAACGGAAACCTAGAAAGGAAGAATGACGTGTTCTTATCCTGTCACCCGTCGCAGAACACCTCGCTGCCTTAAGACGCCCTTAAAACCTACTTAAATCACTCACTCGTCCGCCAGTGGCCTGCCCGTCGCAGTGCGGTCCGACGCCGCGCTGTCTGAAGCCCCGCAGCGAGGTGGGCCCGCCCAGGAAGAAGTGGTCACAAACATTACTATGAGGTCTCATAGTACGCGTGGATGCATAAGGTGACACACAAACCAATCACAGAGCATTATTCAACGCTGTGCTTTCGATTTGCTGCTTCACTTATGCAAGCATCATTTGTGAATATGTGTAAGAGGTACCAGGGCAGCATAGCATCTAAGACAGTGGCTCAATAAGCGTGGAAGACCCAATGTTAGCGCTGTCTCAGTTGGCATTAGTGTGGAGCCAGGTACCAGGCTATCATAACAGCGCAGGAGTGCGCCAGGCAGCCCATGTTGAGATATGCCGTGGCTTCTAAAGAGTGCTTACTTGCTTGCTGCCTGAACGGAATCCTAACAAAACGCCTCAATGTCACTGCATGAAGGAAGACGCCCTAAAAAGTTGCAGAGTGGCCCGAAACTCCTGGCTGCTGGAACCTTCTAAGGAAGATGAGCTGAAGATGACCATGAAGTAAGTTTTAGGAGGTACCAGGACAGCATAACTGCGCCTAAACAGAAACCTAGAAAGGAGGAAATATGTCCACTCACTCGTCCGCCAGTGGCCTGCCCGTCGCAGTGCGGTCCGACGCCGCGCTGTCTGAAGCCCCGCAGCGAGGTGGGCCCGCCCAGGAAGAAGTGGTCACAAACATTACTATGAGGTGTCATAGTGCGCGTGGACGCATAGGGTGACACACGAACCAATGACAGAGCTCTATTCAACGCTGTGCGTTCGATTTGCTGCTTCACTTATGCAAGCATCATTTGTGAATACGTGTAAGAGGTACCAGGGCAGCATAACGTCTCAGACAGAGGCTTAGAAGGAGAAGACCCAATGTTGGATCTGTCCAAGTTAACATTAGTGTGGAGCCAAGTACCAGGCTATCATAACAGTGCAGGAGTGCGCCAGGCGTGGCATCTAAAGACTGCTTGCTTTAACACCACGCTGCGAAGAAATGTGATGTGTTCTTACCCTGTCACTAGGGCATGAATATCGGAATCTCGGAATCTCGTAATATCGGAATCTCGGACTGCTAGATCCGATATTTCAATTCCGATATTGAGCGATCTAATATCGTAATATCGGAATCAGATAAAAGTTTTAATTGAGATTTTAAACAAAGCGTTTAAACTCTCCACAACCTGCCACAAAGCCCAAAAAGTACATGATTGGCAAAGACCAATGATTTTCTCATGTCTTTCACCATCACTATTTATGGTTAATTTAACTTGTTCTAAATAAATTTTAGCATTTGTCATAGGTACTTGGTCAACAAAGAAAGACATCTCAACTCCTTTTCAAACATTAATTTTACTGGACTATGGAGTTCTGCGTACTATGTGCCTTGCCCATTGCCACTTCTGCTTACTAATTCGTCGGGCTATATCAGCGACTTTAGTTAGTTTACGGAGCTGATTAGATCTCGTAAAGAAACACCAAGCTTATCCCTCTCCATAGCACGCTGTGCCATAAATTCAAAGGCCACGTTTTCGAGCCATATATCATCACTGGTAACACACACTAATGGAAGACTTTCATCTTCGTATTCGACGATTTACCTCTTTCTCGAAATTGCATCTAACTACCTAGCTAGGCGTTTGTCCGAGATAGACATACTTACTTGTCAACAATCTCGAGAATTGACCTCCTAACCGAAACTGGGTAAGGGGCAACATGGACATTCGACTAAAGCTTCGTTTTTTCCATATTATACATACTTTACTCTTCGAGCATTGTGATAATATCTTGCAATGGTTCTGCCTTAGAACGCAAAACAGACTGACGATGAGGCAGCAAGATTCTGAAGTGGAGGCCACGTACCGGAAAGTGGAGCGTAGGACTCATAACCACAAGGTGGACCGACGACCTCATAAAGGTAGCAGGAAGGCGCTGGATGCAGGCCTCCACCAACCGGACATTGTGAAAACAGCATCAGAGCCTGTGTTCAGCAGTGGACTTCCTATGGCTAACATGATGATGATGGCTCGTGGTTTTGTGAGTCAAAAAGGAACAAATTACAAGCATATTCAAGNCGTCTCAGACAGTGGCATAAGTGTGGAGATTTGAAGACCTAAGATACATTAGTTTGGAGCCAAGTACCAGGCTATCATAACAGCGCAGGAGTGCGCCAGGCAGCCCATGTTGAGAATGCCGTGGCTTCTAAAACGTGCTTACTTGCTTGCTGCCTGAACGGAATCCTAGCAAAACGCCTCACTGTCACTGCATGAAGAAAGACGCCCTAAAAAGTTGCAGTGTGGCCCGAAACTCCTGGCTGCTGGAACCTTCTAAGGGAGATGAGCTGAAGATGACCATGAAGTAAGTTTCAGGAGGTACCAGGACAGCATGACTGCGCCTCAACAGAAACCTAGAAAGGAGGAAATATGTCCACTCACTCGTCCGCCAGTGGCCTGCCCGTCGCAGTGCGGTCCGACGCCCCGCTGTCTGAAGCCCCGCAGCGAGGTGGGCCCGCCCAGGAAGAAGTGGTCACAAACATTACTATGAGGTCTCACAGTGCGCGTGGACGCACAGGGTGACACACGAACCAATCACAGAGCACTATTCAACGCTGTGCGTTCGATTTGCTGCTTCACTTATGCAAGCATCGTTTGTGAATACCAGTAAGAGGTACCAGGGCAGCATAGCATCTAGACAGTGGCTCAATAAGCGTGGAAGACCCAATGTTAGCGCTGTCTCAGTTGGCATTAGGGTGGAGCCAAGTACCAGGCTATCATAACAGCGCAGGAGTTCGCCAGACAGCCCATGTTGACAAAGGCGTGGCTTCTAAAGACTGCTTGCTTGCTTCCTAAAGGGAATCCTAGAAAGCGAGAAATATGCTTACCTTGGCATCAGTCTCGCAGTAAGATCAATGCAATATGACACTTATAGAGCAAGGAATAAAGACCACTCACTCGCCCGCCAGTGGCCTGCCCGTCGCAGTGCGGTCCGACGCCGCGCTGTCTGAAGCCCCGCAGCGAGGTGGGCCCGCCCAGGAAGAAGTGGTCGGCCAGCTCCGTGCCGAACACGTCGTGCAGGACGCCCGCCGCGCCTGATAGTTGAACCACCTGGAATAACAAAATATAAATTAGTGTTTTGTTTACCTGTGTGTTTATTAGTGTGATATTACCAAGAGACAAGGCGGCCTTACCAATGGACAAGGTGGTCTTACCACGAGACAAGGTGGTCTTCCCAAGAGACCAGGTGGTCTTACCAATAAACTAGGTGGTCATACCAATAGACAAGGTGGCCTTACCAATAGACAGTGGTCTTACCAAGAGACAAGGTGGTCTTACCATGAGACAAGGTGGTCTTACCATGAGACAAGGTGGTCTCACCAATAGACAAGGTGGTCTCACCAATAGACAAGGTGGTCTCACCAAGAGACCAGGTGGTCTTACCACGAGACAAGGTGTTCTTAGCAAGAGACCAGGTGGTCTTACCACGAGACAAGGTGGTCTTATCAAGAGACAAGATGGTCTTACCACGAGACAAGGTGCTCTTCCCAATAGACCAGGTAGTCTTACCAAGAGACAAGGTAGTCTCACCAATAGACAAGATAGTCTTACCAAGAGACAAGGTGGCCTTACCAAGAGACAAGGTGATCTTACCAAAAGACAAGGTGGTCTTCCCAAGAGACCAGGCGGCCTTACCAATAGTTCAGGTGGTCTTACCAAGAGACAAGGTGGTCTCACCAATAGACAAGGTGGTCTTACCAAGAGACAAGGTAGTCTTACCAAGAGACAAGGTAGTCGTACAAAGAGACAAGGTACTCTTACCATGAGACAAGGTGGTGTTACCAAGAGACCAGGTAGCCTTACCAAGAGACCAGGTGGTCTTCCCAAGTCTTCCCAATAGACAAGGTGGTCTTCCCAAGTGACAAGGTGGTAACTCACCAGCGTATCAGCAACAGGCACATTCGCCTGCGCATGTAACTCCGTCTTGAGGTGCGCCACGCCGCCGCCCAGCCCCGCCAGCTCGCTCGCGAACTGAACCCACGACCCGCGGGTTGGAAACACGCCTTCGTCGCGGTGGTCTACGGACACTGTGCGGCGGACGACCGACTACAGGGGGCCTGGACTACCGCCGAGCGAGACTGGCGGCTTAAGGAGACCACAGGCTGTCTTAAGGACAGCTTAGGCGGCCTTTAGGAAACCGCAGGCCGTCTTAAAGACACCTAAGGCGGTCTTAAGGACACCTAAGATACTGTGTGGCGGACGACCGACTACAGACGGCCTGGTGGCTTGGGACTACAGATGGTCCCTAGACCACGAGAGGTCCTAGAGACCACAGGAGGTCCTAGAGACCACGGGTGGTCTTAGAAATAGAAACCACAAGAGGTCATCGAGACCACGGGTAGTCCTAGAGACCACGGGTGGTCCTAGAGACCGCGGCTGATCTTCGGGAGATCGCAGCTGGTTTTAAGATACCACAGGTCATCCTAAGAAGACCACAACTGGTCTTCAAGAGACCACAGGTGGTTTTAAGAGACCGCAGCTGGTCTTTAAGAGACCACAGGTGGTTTTAAGAGACCGCAGCTGGTCTTTAGGAGACCGCAGCTGGTCTTCAAGAGACCACAGGTGGTTTTAAGAGACCGCAGCTGGTTTTTAAGACACCACAGGAGGTCCTAGAGACCACAGGTCATCCTAAGGAGACCAGATGATCTTACCGAGTGAACAGGTAGTCTAACCATTTTTTTTTTTTTTTTTTCGTCAGGAAATGCATGAAATTGCATACCCACTGGCCCGGGGGAACCAGTGGGTTATGTAAGGCTCTCCCTGCCAGATGGGCAGGGCCTACTCACTAAAACCTGACGGTGTCCTCCCGAAGTCTTTGGGACGGTGCTGCGAGTTATTGTCCGAGCTAGATGGCCTAGACATTCTTTCGCGGCTCCGCCCCAGACTGTGGCTCGCTCTGTTTGAGCAAGCGACAGGTAGTCTAACCAACAGACAAGGTAGTCTCACCAAGAGACAAGGTGCTCTTCCCAAGAGACCAGGTACTGACCAGCGTGTCAGCAACAGGCACATTCGCCTGCGCATGTAACTCCGTCTTGAGGTGCGCCACGCCGCCGCCCAGCCCCGCCAGCTCGCTCGCGAACTGAACCCACGACCCGCGGGTTGGAAACACGCCTTCGTCGCGGTGGTCTACCGACACTATGTGGCGGATGACCGATTTCATTTGAGGGCCTGGTAGATACAAGAAATTTACATAGTTTAATCATTATCAAGTCAATTGGGGTTTAACACAAAACAGACGATTTTTATCGAGTGTAACAGCGCAGTGTGGCGCGGACGGATAACGGGTTTGCGCACGAGCGATGCTACATTATACTACATTACGAATTTACGAAACGTAAACATCTGAGACTGCAAGTACGAAACCTCTAATGGTTAATAGGCCGCCGATCGCAATTGTCAATGTAAAATAACTTTTTAAAAAAATNAAGAGACATGGTGGCCTTACCAAGAGACATGGTGGCCTTACCAAGAGACATGGTGGCCTTACCAAGAGACAAGGTGGTCTTACCGCGAGACAAGATGGTCATACCAAGAGACAAGGTGGTCTCACCAATAGACAAGGTGGTGTTACCAAGAGACAAGGTGATCTTGCCAACAGACCAGGCGGTCTTACCACGAGACAAGGTGGTCTTCCCATGAGACAAGGTGGTGTTCCCAATAGACCAGGTGGTCTTACCAACAGACTAGGTGTTATATTACGAGACAAGGTCATAACAAGATACCAGGTGGTCTTACCACGAGACAAGGTGGCCTTACCACGAGACAAGGTGGTCTTACCAAGATACAAGGTGGTCTTACCAAGAGAGAAGGTGGTTAATCTTACCAACAGGCCAGGTTGTCTTGCCTTACCATGAGACAAGGTGGTCTTACCAATAGACAAGGTGGTCTTCCCGATAGACCAGGTGGTCTTCCCAAGAGACCAGGTACTCACCAGCGTGTCAGCAACAGGCACATTCGCCTGCGCATGTAATTCCGTCTTGAGGTGCGCCACGCCGCCGCCCAGCCCCGCCAGCTCGCTCGCGAACTGAACCCACGACCCGCGGGTTGGAAACACGCCTTCGTCGCGGTGGTCTACGGAGACTATGTGGCGGATGACCGACTACAGGGGGCCTGGTGGCCTGGGACTACAGGTGGTCCGAGACAAGGTAGTCTTACTAAGAGACAAGGTAGTCTTACCAAGAGACAAGGTGGTCTCACCAATAGACCAGGTGGTCTTACCAACAGACCAGGTGTTCTATTACGAGACAAGGTCATAACAAGATACCAGGTGGTCTAACCAAGAGACAAGGTGGTCTTACCACGAGACAAGGTGGCCTTACCACGAGACAAGGTGGTCTTACCATGAGACCAGGTGGTCTTCCCAAGAGACTGATCTTACCAACAGGCCATGTGGTCTTATCAAGAGAAGATAGTCTTACCAATAGACTAGGTGGTCTTACCAAGTGACCAGGTGGTCTTACCAAGAGACCAGGTGGTCTTACCAAGAGACCAGGTGATCTTACCAACAGTCCAGGTGGTATTACCAACACACCAGGTGGTCTTACCAAGAGACCAGGTGGTCTTACCAAGAGACCAGGTGATCTTACCAACAGTCCAGGTGGTATTACCAACACACCAGGTGGTCTTACCAAGAGACAAGGTACTCACCAGCGTATCAGCAACAGGCACGTTGGCCTGCGCATGTAGTTCCGTCTTGAGGTGCGCCACGCCGCCGCCCAGCCCCGCCAGCTCGCTCGCGAACTGAACCCACGACCCGCGGGTTGGAAACACGCCTTCGTCGCGATGGTCTACGGAGACTATGTGGCGGACGACCGACTACAGACGGCCTGGTGGCTTGGACTACAGATGGTCCTAGAGACCAACAGTGATTCTAAGGAGACCTGATGGTCTTACCAAGAGACAAGGTGGTCTTATCAAGAGACAAGGCGGTCTTACCACGAGACAAGGTGGTCTTCCCATGAGACAAGGTGGTCTTCCCAATAGACCAGGTGGTCTTACCAACAGACCAGGTGTTCTATTACGAGACAAGGTCATAACAAGATACCAGGTGGTCTTACCACGAGACAAGGTGGTCTTACCATGAGACAAGGTGGCCTTACCAAGAGACAAGGTAGTCTTCCCAAGAGACAAGGTGGTCTTCCCAAGAGACAATGTGGTCATACCACGATACAAGGTGGTCTTACCAAGAGACAAGGTGGTCTTACCAAGAGACAAGGCACTCACCAGCGTATCAGCAACAGGTACATTCGCCTGCGCGTGTAACTCCGTCTTGAGGTGCGCCACGCCGCCGCCCAGCCCCGCCAGCTCGCTCGCGAACTGAACCCACGACCCGCGGGTTGGAAACACGCCTTCGTCGCGGTGGTCGACGGAGACTATGTGGCGGATGACCGACTTCATTTGAGGACCTGGTAGATACAAGAAAGGACAATGACCAAAAGTGGTCCAAATGTCCACCACTAATGAGACCTATATTGGCTTATATTCCATTAAATAGAGATTAACTTTCAGTATGGGACCAAAAAAAAATAAGCTGTCAGTAAAAAGTTATGACCGTATGAAAAATTGTAGTAGTTTACACGCTAATCTCAGGAACTACTGCTCTGATTTGAAAAAATATGTTTCTTATGGATAGCCCATATATCAAGGATGGTTTTAGGTTATATAACATCACCCTACAACCAACAGAGGCGGAGCAGCGACCACCCGACCATAATTCCAATATTGTTGTCTTTCTTCTGAGCTTATTTTGTTTTTCTTTTAGCGAGAATCTAACACGGCACACTAAGCGACATGACATAACATGCATAGATTAATCCAAAATGTGCGATGGATAGAATGATATCAAGAACATTTTTCGGATGAAAAGGTGAAAAACATGACTTTTCATTCAGTCATAACTTTTTACTGACAGCATATTTTTGATTGCGGTTTGGTTATAATGAATCAGTATTTAGTAGACTATTTTACTACATAGGTCTCGTTAGTGGTGGACATTTGGACCACACTCCATACATTTTTGGTCATTGTCCTTTACATACTTTAATCATTATCAAGTCAATTGGGGTTTAACACAAAACAGACGATTTTTATCGAGTGTAACAGCGCAGTGTGGCGCGGACGGATAACGGGTTTGCGCACGAGCGATGCTACATTATACTACATTACGAATTTACGAAACGTAAACATCTGAGACTGCAAGTACGAAACCTCTAATGGTTAATAGGCCGCCGACCGCAATTGTCAATGTAAAATAACTTTTAAAAAAAATGAAACCGACTTCAAATGCGTGAACACAAAAAAAAACTAAAAATTAAAAATATTGCGTATAAAAAAGTTCATCCCCAATTTTCCACCCTTGGGGGTGAAATATTTTCTTCAAATTCGCATGAAACCACCCTTTTGATAATACCTATTCAACAAAAAAATAATCGTTCAAATTGATTTATAATCGGCGGAGATATTGCGTATAAAAAAGTTCATCCCCAATTTTCCCCCCTTGGGGGTTGTTTTTTCTATTATTAAATTTAAATGGGACCACCCTTGAAGTATTACCTATACGCCGAAAAAAGATTTGTTCAAATCGGTTCATAATTGACGGAGTTATCGCGTAACAAACATAGAAAAAAAACAAAAACATACGGGTCGAATTGAGAACCTCTTCCTTTTCAACCGACTTCAAAAAAGGTTTTTGTTGAATAGGTATTATCAAAAGGGTGGTTTCATGCGAATTTGAAGAAAATATTTCACCCCCAAGGGTGGAAAATTGGGGATGAACTTTTTTATACGCAATATTTTCAATTTTTAGTTTTTTTTTGTGTTCACGCATTTGAAGTCGGTTTTATTTTTTTAAAAAGTTAATTATTTGAAGTCGGTTGATAAAGATTTTTCTGTAAAGACAATACTAAATCGGCCGATTCTTCAGACAAATTAACTTTTAGTTGGCTATCAGCCGACTAAAAGTCGGTGGTCTGCTCCTAGACTTAAGGTGTCATCTACCCTACTGAATGAACTGATAACTCACCGCTACTCTCGCGTACTCGGAAGCTCGTGGTCTTGCTCAGGACAGAAGTATCACGCACCAGTCCTTCCCACTGGATGTTGTGTTTCGTCTGCAAGCAACGGACAAATCACATGAATATTTTCAATTTCCACTCGGTGAACTGACGATCTGGTGAAGGTCACACTAATGAAAATGGTTGGTTAAAACGTGTAGTAATTTCTAATCAAAGCAACTGGAAAAGTTTACATTATCGCTAGCGAGTGCGTCAAAAAAATATTTGAAGATTTTAGTGCTTGAGCTAGGGGCGCTACTATAAGGCCCAGAACACACGGTGAAACGAAACTGCGACTTCTAGTTACTTTTGAGTTGCATCTAAGTTTCTGCCATAGATTCCGTTGAGAGACCACACATGACGCGACCAGTTTGACCAGTTCAAATCGGTTTCAAACTGCATGGTCGCGTCATGTGTGGTCTCTCAACGGACACTCTCAACGGTATCTAAGTTTCATACAACTCAAAAGTAACTAGAAGTTGCAGTTTCGTTGCAGTTGCGTTTCACCGTGTGTTCTGGGCCTAAGAGTTAGTTTGTTTGGTTGAACGCGCTAACCTCAGGAACGACTGCTCCGATTTGAAAAAATATTTTTGTGTTGAATAGCCCATTTATCAAGGAAGGTTTTAGGCTATTTAACATCATCCTACAGCCAACAGGGGCGGAGCAGTAAAGATAAATGTTGCAAAAACGGGAAATATTATTCAAACTATTTTAACGCTACGAAGTCGCGGACATAGCCAATCTAAAAGCCGAACGTCCACCGCCGGCTAAAGTAAATGAAAACTAAACTCAGTGAACTTAGCTAAGCTAAACTAGAACTACGTTGTCCGTCCACCAATAAATAAGCTAAAACAACGTTAGTGATGGTCAGTTTGCACTAGAACGTCGAGTTAGCCGAGCTAAATTAGTTCCACTAGGCCCAGTTTTTTGATTCATAGTTAAAATAACTAATTGTTAAATTTTGCCACTAATGGTTAAATATTCACAAAATGTTAACTAATAGTTAAAAAATGTACTAAAAGTCAAGCTAACCATTGTTCGAAAAACATTTTTTTCTGATATTCAACTACTTGTCATTTGACATCTGTCAAATTTGACTATTGGTTATTTTAACTACGAATCAAAAAACCGGGCCTTAGCTGGGGCATTTCACGTAGCTTAGCTGGCATAGTTGGCGGTGGACGCACATGTATGAAGAACTGGCTCAACTATGCGAGCTAAGCTAAACTAACTTAGTTTAGCCGGCGGTGGACGTTCGGCTTTATGGTATGACTTCGACTCACCGCCTGCGCGCTTTTGAAGGCCAGGTCCAACAATAGACCGCGGTCCAGCAGTCGGTAGCCAGACCAGGGGTACTCGTGGTTCTGCTGGTACACCGTCGCTGACACCCTGCGGGGATCAACCATAAGCTGTAGTGAATACGACGACGAAACACGTGTCTTTAGTTAGGGTTAGATCGTTTTAGTCACGAGAGCTCTCGAGTTCGAATCATACAGGTACAGTTCGCGAGGCGTAAGCATTTGTGTGAGGGCACATAGGTAGTGTAATGCCCGTTTTCACCATTAATACCTAATTTTTAAGTGACCCCTATGGTAACACATAACAGGAATTTTGTTTTCATACAGGTCACTTAAAAATTAGGGATAATGGTGAAAACTGGAATTAGTGTGACAGTTTAAGCTACCGCTTTTTGGCAATCGGTTTGAGGCGCAAGTCACGTCTGTTATTACACTTCACCTCTTGTACTAGTAGCAGCGGCTGCGCCAGAGGAGGGTTATTTAAAAGTTTTTTGTCCGACTCTACTTTTGGTGATCACTCAAAGCTCAGCTTACGCCTCGCGAAATGTAGAGAAATAAAGGTAAAATAGCTGTCATTCATAAAGCTTATAGGTAGTCCTCTTCATACCTTATGTTTCATCCTATAACCCTGTCTAATATCCCTGTCACGTCGTTTGCCCATCTCACCCTTCCCATATCCCATACCTCAGGCACTGACTGAAATTAAGCGCTAGACCTACATATAAGATGATGAACTGTTGCATACTCACACGGGTACTAAGGGCTTGTGCGGGTAGGGCTTGGTGGCCTGCAGGCTGAAGTTGGAAGAGGATCGGTAGCCCATGCTGTACTCGGCCGCGAGGCGTTCGCCGCGACCCGCCACGTTCGGCATTTTCACGCCTACCCTCAGAAACGATAAAAAGAAAAATATGTTTTAGACTCCCTGTAGATCACAGACTTTTACAACATGGTGCTTGACTCTTGAGACAAGCTAAATTACACCATATTGTTAATGACATTGAGCATAAATTTTTTAAAATACCTTCGCGAATTAAACCTTCTGTACGTAGTACTTATTATTATTCTGTGACTGTAGTACATAAATAATGGGCAAAAGCACTAGAAGTAAATTCTTAACTTCACAAAGAAAGAACCATAATTAATATGTACGATTCACAACGTCACAACGTTCGTAAGCTTCAAAATAATTTGTAAATATATTAATCATTCCTCACCTAACACCAAGTTGCCCTCGTTTTCGCTGACGGTGGTGTTGACGCCTCCCACGATGCGGGACAGCTCTTTCACTTGAAATGTTACCTGCAAAAAATTCATTTGCCAAATTCACTTCAAAATCGTTCAAGGTTTCCATGGTTCTCAATTTGATAACGATTTGGGGGGTCAGGATACGGACATGGCATATGAGGGACCAGAGCTCCCCTAAAAATAGCCCTAGATCATCATCATCATTACAACCACAGGACGTCCTATGGCTGAAATGATGATGATGATAATGAAGGGATGGGACTAGCCGGCTCGAAATCCGAGAAACGAGGGTTCGAATCCCGCCGCCGCTCGACTATTGTGGTGAGCTCACTTGTATCACAAGCATATTTAGCTTAGTACGAGGGGTTAACGGGACAGTAATACAAATCTATACTAATATTATAAATGCGAAAGTAACTCTTGTCTGTCTGTCACGCTTTCACGCCAAACTAATGAACCGATTTTGGTGAAATTTGGCATAGAGACAGTTTGAGTCCCGGGAATGGACATAGGATAGTTTTTATCCCGGTTTTAGAAACAGGGACGCGCACGATAGTTTTTCTGTGACAGACAAAATTCCACGCGGGCGAAGCCGCGGGCGGAAAGCAAGCAAGTAGAAATATATAAAAATCAACAAGCACAGCAATAAATAAATAAAATAATACCTCGAGCCCCTCGGGCGTGGCGCCGGGCCCTGAAGACACGTCGATGAAGACCCCGATGTCTCGGAAGCACCCCATCGCGTCTAGAGCGCGACGCACCTGCAGGGAACAAATAATATTGAGCTATCACATTGGGCAGTTAAAATAGTAAGACACGGGTCTTAACGCGACGTTTATTAATGAGTTACATTAGAGGCCATCCATAAAGTACGTCACACGAATTTCATGATTTTTTGACCCCTCCCCCGTACTTGTCACAGGTGGTCACATTTCTAAGACCCCCCCCTCCCTAGTGTGACGTCACATGTTTTGCAATTTCACATCGAAAAATTATTAAATTAACAAAAAATAGCAACAAATAGAAACAATAAAATCACGCGCGAGGTACGGTGCGTTTGGCAGCATTATAGGCCAGTAGAATTAGATTTTAAATCTGAAATAATTCCTACAAAAGATTTTATTGATTTAATGGCTTCATTGGTTGCCCATTAAAACTCTCCTAGGTTTTCGACTTCGACGGAGTTGTGCTTAGGTGGTGGGGGTATTTTTTAGTTTAATTTATATTTCAAATTACGCGATTAGTACCTCTAGATATATTAGATTTTGAAATGTGATGTCACGAAACTTAGGACCCCTCCCACCCCTTGTCACACCATGTCACACTTTGTCGACCCCCTCCCCCCCTCTTTACGTGTGACGTACTTTATGGATGACCCCTTATGTACTCACAGCTTGGACGTTTCGGCTGCGATGCTGCAGACCCGTGTCTTACAATTTTAATTGAAATGGAACGCGAAAGTTTAAAATCTTACATTGGGCAGTTAACTGCGCACCTGACAGCCATGTCGTCACATTGATACTTTTATATGGACGGGACGAACGCGGGGAGGTTCGTACGGGACTATTCCCACCGCTGCAACTCCTGTGTAGCCAGGATCTACAGCTTGACCGCCAATAACCCAGCCAGTGAAGGTCTAGTTTGTCCCGGGGAAAGTTAAACTGTCATTGGACCCGCAGCGAAATTAATCAGAAGAACATAGGAGTTCGAAATTAAGGTTCGACTTCGTGGAGGTGTGTGTGAGTGCGAGGGAAAGTTGTATTGCGGCGCGGTGCGCAGTTCCACCAGTTAGGATCACGCAAAACTAAAGCCTGGTCCGTGAGCACGTAGAATTTTGTCTAATGACCCCAAGCTATCCATCCTTATAGCTCGCGTGTATTATTATATTGCTGTCGCGCTCGCACACTCACTGCGGGCGCCCGTCGCACAGTCGCGATAGCAATATAATTACGCGCGAGCGATAAGGATGGGTAGCTTGGGGTCATTGGACAAAATTCTACGTGCTCACGGACCAAGCTTTAGATTGTCGTGGGAAAGGGCCCTTATACACTTAAGGGCAAAATACAAATAGATATGTAAGGAAGTATAATGCGTACCACTTGACGCTTAGGACTTTTATAACGACGACGTCACCAAATATGACCAACAACGCAACAACGTCATCTAGAATAATGCCCAAAGGGTATACTGATCTTTTAGCAGTAAGCTGGCCCTTGACAGTACAAAAAGCAAAAAACATTCATAAACCCTCAGAATTCAAAGTATCCCCTTAAAGTTCAAATTGTCCCCTAAAAACATTCCTACTAGTAAAGCAATTTATGTTTCAACCTTTAATGACATGAAACTAAAGCTCAAATCACTATAAGTATACAAGGTCTACCTTATGTGCCCTCATGATGACGTCCTCGAAGTCAGTGGCGTGGAACAGCTCGTCGACGGTGCTCTTGATGATGTCATCCTTGGTCCGGTTCAGTCCGTCCACGTGGACTCTGTCAACACGGGCCTGCGGACAAAATAAAATATTTTATTAACAGACTGAATTTAAGCTATGGTATGGGCTAATTTTACATACTTTCTATTCTAATCCTTTTGCATGCTTGCTTATATTTAACAATTTGATTGTTATTCAATCAAAAATTTGTTGAACATATTAAATAATTTTGCCTTTGGTTTTCTTTTGTGTTATCCTGTCTTTCTAGGTACCATGACACCACATTACGTAGTTACCAATAAGTAACCTTGACCATGTTTTTAGATTGTTTAGACAACTTATAAGATAAGTGGTAAGTAAAGTTTAGATATTTCATCCCATCATTTCATATCTATTTTTGTCATCATATAAAACTTACCCTAACTCCGTCCAGCTTGATGGTGGGCTTGGGTATGGGCTCCTCATCCAACTCGATCGGCTCGTCAAACTCGAACAGCCCGCCTCCCACCTCCCCTGAATTGTCGGCTGCCTGTGAACGTGAAACACATGTAATTCTGCAATAGTTCGTTCATTTGTTTCAGCCAAATTATCGCACCTTCGGTAGAACAAGGGCACAATTGTCAAAAAATGCAAAAATGAGTTAAGTATGCAGAAATACTTTAAAAATGTGTAGCTAATAATTAATAGCTCTCCTGTAAAATTGCAAAAAGTGCAATTGTGCCCTTGTTCTACCGAAGGTGCGTTATGTCTTATACTAACTTGAAATCTCTCATTATACTAACTTGAATATAAGTACAAATGATAGCATATCAGGCTGAATAAGATTTTGTGATAAAAAAGTACAGTATTATAATTATGCTGTCAACAGAACACACATTTACAAAAGCTGTTTTTAATGAGTATGATAGTGCTACCACTTCCACTTTACTTGATCGGTAACTATACAAAATCAACCAGCTGATGCACTGAAATGTATTTGTTTTACTCATTATTAAACTCATTGGCATGAAATACTAAAGAAAATTGTAACTTGCACACTTTCTGAAAATACTTTTCAATAAGTATTTGATAGCAAATTAAATAAGTTTATAAAGATAACTATGAAAAAATAACCTATGAAATTAACCAATACAAACAAAAATATAAACCAAACTTTACCTTTGCATGAACAGTTCCCATGTTTTATTATTAAATCCTAGTTTTTGCAGACTATTCCCCAAGCACAAACCTATTTATTTGTAATTTTGAATTTTTTATTTTGAATTACATAAAAATACAAAATTTGACAGCACTCGACAAGACTGAACAAACATGGCAACAACGTTTCAACTATTATGATTTTTCAAAACTTTTTCTTGACTATGTAGAACTGAATTTTAACTAAAAATCAAGATTTATTAAATTAAAACATTTCTTAACAAAAAACTACTGCATAGCGACCGCGATCAGCTAAATTAATATCCAAAAGAAGAAAGTAATCAATCAGCTGATTATGTTTTTGTTAATGGCAATAATGTAAAGTCATGTATTTTAGTTCTACACATAATATGTTTGGGATAAAGTTTATATAGCTGATTGCAATAAAACTGCAATGAGAAAGTTGAATTTGTATGCTTCAAATAAAATTGTGACGCTTTTTCTGATACAGATTAGTATTTATTTCTTAATAAAAGTCGATAATAAGAAATTTTAAAACAAATCATCGGAACAAAAGCATGGTAACGGAACGTCATTGGTTGTCATCATTCTGCCTAATTTTATTACATTTTGAACTCTGCTGCTTAGGTGTTACGACCGTTTATTTAATTTGATACAATTGTTGTCAAAACTTTAGTTTGGAAGCTAGCTGCTGCTGAACGCATTTTTGGAAAAGCGCGGGAAACGNCTATAACATTTGAACACCGCCGGCTAAAGTAAATGAAAACTAAACTCAGTGAACTAAGCTAAGCTAAACTAGAACTACGTTGTCCGTCCACCAATAAATAAGCTAAAACTAAGTTAGTGATGGTCAGTTTGTGCTAGAACGTCGAGTTAGCCGAGCTAAGTTAGTTCCACTTAGCTGGGGCATTTTACACAGCTTAGCTGGCATAGAATAGATAGATTTGTCGGCCGTTTGGTGTAGTGGTTCGAATCGGACTACTATTCCGGAGGTTGCGGGTTCGATTCCCGCACAGTACAAACATTTGTGTGCATGAACATATTTGTTTGTATTGGACTGGGTGTTTTCTATGTATAATATGTATGTATTTACCAAAAAAAAAAAGTATCTAAGTATGTTTATATCCGTTGTCCAGTACTCATAGTACAAGCTTTGCTTAGTTTGGGGCTAGCGGCGTAGTGTAAAATGTCCAAGGATATTTATATATTTATATTTATAGTTTGCGGTGGACGCATATGTATGAAGAACTGGCTCAACTATGCGAGCTAAGTTAAACTAACTTAGTTTAGCCGGCGGTGGACGTTCGGCTTTATGGTATGACTTCGACTCACCGCCTGCGCGCTTTTGAAGGCCAGGTCCAACAATAGGCCACGGTCCAGCAGTCGGTAGCCAGACCAGGGGTACTCGTGGTTCTGCTGGTACACCGTCGCTGATACCCTGCGGGGATCAACCATAAGCTGTAGTTAATACTTATTCATGGGTGTTCAAAGGACACCAAAGGGTCACTTGGAGTCCACTTTGATCCAGGTGATCAAAGTGAAACAGACCATATACACGTATTTTTAGTTAGACTTTTTTTTTTGCAGAACATGGCAGGTATTTGACCGCAATCGCACCTGATGTGAAGTGAGATGCAGTCTAGAATAGTACATACATATCTGCCCTGTAATTGACTATTCATTCTCACTTTTAAGAGATATTGTTCCTTCCAATTTACACCACTGAAACTACAGACCCAGCAGCTTAATAAATTCAAATTCAAATTTTTTAATATGGATTTTACTGGCCCTAAATTAAGCATGCATAGACCTACTGGGACCTGGGGCCACTCGGGCAGATTATGAGCTAAAAGAGAGTCGCAGAAAATAAAAACAACTGAATAAAGTTTCAGTGTTATAATTTTGCTATTTTATTAGGTCGCTGGCAGGCCCTTGGTGCACCCTTGTCCTAAACGAATGAACTGGTGATGATGATGAAGAGTGTTGTATACTCACACGGGCACCAAAGGTTTGTGCGGGTAGGGCTTGGTGGCCTGCAGGCTGAAGTTGGAAGAGGAGCGATAGCCGAGACTGATCGTAAAGTACAGTTACACATACTCAACAGTGGCATGCTTATGTGTTATCATGTCAAAAGCATACCAGTATTGAGCAATTGCTCTACTCAGTACATGTCGACAGATTGCTATTACAAATACAAATACAAATAAGTTTATTGTGCATAATGTTACAATTTGTACAAACCGAAAAATAGTTAAATAACTAACTGTATCTCTTATTTAACTTAAAACCAATTTTAAAGCAATACAATTTTATTAGAAAAATGTAGGTAGGTACAGAAACACAATCCTTTACCTTCCGTACTAGTACAAGACTGTGTTACGGCAAGGTAATGATAAAATCGTCCTAGGCATAAGGTACATTTTGCAATGCGTGCGTTTGAGTTTAACGCTGGCGTTAAATATTGCTAACGGTAGAATTAAAAACATTCGGGTGAGGTGAACAACTTTGCACAGTATACGCAAGGCGTAAAGATAAAACAAATAAACAGAAACTTAAACTATTATGAGTCAATCTATTTTATTATTAATAAGCATGCTCATTTCGAGTTGTTCGAAGTTGGTTAACTTATTTGAGACGCGCCCCCTTTCCACCATACAAAAAATTCCGCGCCCCCCTCCTCCAGTCAAGATTATTTATTGGTCGTATCGAGCAGTCTGGAATGCATTCCCTCAGCGGTCGCAGGTTTTTTATACTTAGTACATAGATCTGCTGTTGAACTAAGATGAGGAAGTGTTTGAGGCATACTCACACGGGCACTAAAGGTTTATGCGGGTAGGGCTTAGTGGCCTGCAGGCTGAAGTTGGAAGAGGATCGGTAGCCCATGCTGTACTCGGCCGCGAGGCGTTCGCCGCGACCCGCTACGTTCGGCATTTTCACGCCTACCCGCGGAAACAAAAAGAAAAATATGTTTTAGACTCCCCGTAGACTACAAACTTATAGTCGGCCGATAGTTGGGCACCTTCACGCCTACCCTCGGAAACGATAAAAAGATAAAATGATTTTTTTTTTTACAAAAATATACAGGGTGCTAAAAAGTAAGTTAAGTACGGCCAACTAGCAGCAAAACAAAAGGTCGATACGACTGTCGAGTTGACAATATATTCTGTCTCTTCCCATCTTGTGTATTTGTCGTAATGTCTCGTTCTCCCGCCAAAATATGTCAAAGTCAGACGGGTTCACCCATGACATTGGGTTTGTTCACATTTGGTATCGCTTCTCGTTGGCCGTACTTTAAGTAAGTACGAGCCATATGAAGGGGGTAGTTCTGAATACTTGGATGTCCCCCCCAACAACAACAAAAAACATTGATTTATTGAACTTTGGACACATAATAGCGAATGTTTAAGAAAAAGGACGAAGTTTAATGTTAAAGTGTGGAAATCAAAAATTGGAAAACAATTGAATTTGTGTGTACACAAAAAGTATGAAGAGAGATGCACCTGATAAATGCTAAAAAGTACCAGAAATCAATCCTCAGCTTCACAAAGAGCCAAGTCCATTCACAAAGAAATGATTTCCAGTATAATGTGGAGACCCATAGTCCCATTGCTTCAACAATAATTATAATTCCTCACCCAACACCAAGTTGCCCTCGTTTTCGCTGACGGTGGTGTTGACGCCTCCCACGATGCGGGACAGCTCCTTCACTTGAAATGTTACCTGAAAAAAATTAATATGCCAAATTCCCTTCAAAATCGTTCAAGGTTTCCATGGTTCTCAATTTGATAACGATTTGGGGGGTCAGGATACGGACATGGCATATGAGGGACCAGAGCTCCCCTAAAAATAGCCCTAGATCATCATCATCATTTCAACCACAGGACGTCCTATGGCTGAAATGATGATGATGATAATGAAGGGATGGGACTAGCCGGCTCGAAATCCGAGAAACGAGGGTTCGAATCCCGCCGCCGCTCGACTATTGTGGTGAGCTCACTTGTATCACAAGCATATTTAGCTTAGTACGAGGGGTTAACGGGACAGTAATACAAATCTATACTAATATTATAAATGCGAAAGTAACTCTTGTCTGTCTGTCACGCTTTCACGCCAAACTAATGAACCGATTTTGGTGAAATTTGGCATAGAGACAGTTTGAGTCCCGGGAATGGACATAGGATAGTTTTTATCCCGGTTTTCGAAACAGGGACGCGCACGATAGAGTTTATCTGTGACAGACAAAATTCCACGCGAGCGAAGCCGCGGGCGGAAAGCAAGCAAGTAGAAATGTATAAAAATCAACAAGCACAGCAATAAATAAATAAAATAATACCTCGAGCCCCTCGGGCGTGGCGCCGGGCCCCGAGGACACGTCGATGAAGACCCCGATGTCTCGGAAGCACCCCATCGCGTCTAGAGCGCGACGCACCTGCAGGGAACAAATAATATCCCATCAAAAACAATACTTGTCAAAAAAACCAAGTCTCGCAACTCAGTTGTTCTACGGTAAAAAGTTGTGAGATCCATGTAATACCAAGTCCAGGCCAGGAAATCTTTAACGTTTTACATAAATGGGTCATTCCACAAAAATATGTCAACTCTTAGTCCGCGCCACATTTCACATGAAATATTTGTTAATATTTTATTCCAAAATTGTTAAATAACAGCTCGCAATGTGCTTTATTCATCACCCATTTATATTTTTTGAAACTATTTTTAAAACAT
The DNA here is from genome assembly GCF_004193835.3 of Ostrinia furnacalis. NCBI lineage: Eukaryota > Metazoa > Arthropoda > Insecta > Lepidoptera > Crambidae > Ostrinia > Ostrinia furnacalis. The sequence goes on from NW_021134478.1 coordinate 156,287, forward strand.
CTTAAATTCCTTTTGAATGACCCAAAACGTCATTCCCTAGGCATGTCCGTACTCCAAAAGTTTGTGTTTTGGGACCCACATTTATAAAAACATCAACTTTATCCTTTGTTTTAATTAACGAATAATCTACTTAAATGTATATTACACCAAATTCTATTAATATTTTGCGGTTTCAATAAACAATAATTTGATTTTCTTTAGTTGAAAAAGAGTCTACAGTTTTTAGCGTCATTCCCTCGCCACGCACTGATTTTATAATTTTGCGCTTTAATATGTATTTAGAGTGAATGACATTTAGTTGAGTTTAAAGTACGATACGAAGTTATCCTCAGACCATACTGGCTTTGCGGTAGCCGTTTTTTGAATAAGTGCAAACGTGCCAGTTGTTGCGGAAACATGTGTTAATCCAGTCACTTCGTCAGTCCCTAGTTGAGTAGCTTTATTGATTATAATAGGAAATTGTATATAATTTAATAGTATTTACGTGTGGTTTTTTGGCTATTTTCGGCACATCGTATTAAGCATCTTATAATATAAAGTTAATCTGCATTTGTGTTAAGTTTTACTCTAAATCGTCAGTCCCTAGAGCGTCAGGCCCTAGCTTTAAATGGCACTTGGGACTAAATTACTAGTTAGGGAATGATGTTTTTTATATAGTGATAATAACAAAACAACTACATTATGTGTATTAACTTATCTATAAATGTTAAGGTTATAAGTTTTATACTTTATTAGAAGTCATATAGGAGTAATGTAGTATGAAAAAGTTGAAAATTGTAATTTCTCCTAAAATAAAGCATAAAGTGACTGGCCCTTTTAGACATAACATAATTAATTAATAAACAATAATTTACACTAATAAAGTATTCAAAAGCATCTTAAAAAAGTTACGGACAAAATGACGTCGAAAATATACAGATTTTTATGGAATGACCCAAATATATGGACTTGGCCATCGCACTAAATAATTTAATTTACACGTGTTTTCATGCGATGGCCAAGTCAATATATTTATGTAAAACGTTAAAGATTTCCTGGCCTGGACTTGGCATTACATGGATCTCACAACTTTTTACCGTAGAACAACTATGTTGCGAGACTTGGTTTTTTTGACAAGTATTGTTTTTGATGGGATCTCATTTCTTTTTGTATTTTGTAGACAGCAGTTATGTATCTAGAAAACTGGACCGAAATTGAAAAATTTTACTCGACTTGGCGATTGCACTACCGCACAGTATGTTATGAGACTGTATAATCGGACATTCTCATTTATTTGATGAACCGTATAGAGCTCAGTTATACAAACATGATAGTAAAACTCCCGTTTGAAAATTCCAAGTAGTTTTCGCGGTATAAAAATTCAAAGTTACCTATTTTTTTACTTCAAAATTATGCAAAAATATTCTCACTCATTAACTAATAACATTTAATTCATAATTGTTATAATACTTCATAGAGCTCTTAAAACTACACGTAATAAGCGTATTAAGTGCTTCGTAAACGCATTCAGTTAATTAGGAAAAATGATTTTAGTGATTTTTGTTTTTATTTTTTTTCTCAATTATACCTTAATATATGCAAACATTTTTAAAGTCAGTGAGTGACAAAATTAAGTAACTTTGACCCGTTATAATTCTTAAACTACTGGTTCAAATTGAATGAAATTTTAAATATACCGTGTCTTTACAATGCCTGCATAGCTAATGAAAATTCAGCCTTCTAGTTTTATCCACAACGAAGTTACAGGCGGTCGAAAATGGCCTGAATTGCTTCGAGAAAAGGATGGTACGGCCGTGCTCGACTTGGTGGGGGCACTGCCGTGCCCCCAGATTAATTGAGCTATCACATTGGGCTGTTAACTGCGCACCTGGCAGCCGTGACGTCACATTGACGCTCTGATATGGACGGGACGAACGCGGGGAGGTGTGTACGGGACTATTCCCACCGCTGCAACTCCTGTGTAGCCAGGATCTACAGCTTGATCGCCAATAACCCAGCCAGTGAAGGTCAAGTTTTTCCCGGGGGAAAGTTAAACTGTCATTGAACCCGCAACGAAATTAATCAGAAGAACATAGGAGTTCGAAATTAAGGTTCGACTTCGTTGAGGTGTGTGTGAGTGCGAGGGAAAGTCGTATTGCAGCGAGGTGCGCAGTTCCACCAGTAAGGATCACGCAAAACTAAAGCCTGGTCCGTGTGCACGTAGAATTTGTCTAATGACCCCAAGCTATCCATCCTTATAGCTCGCGTGTATTATTATATTGCTGTCGCGCTCGCACACTCACTGCGGGCGCCCGTCGCAGAGTCGCGATAGCAATATAATTACGCGCGAGCGATAAGGATGGGTAGCTTGGGGTCATTGGACAAAATTCTACGTGCTCACGGACCAAGCTTTAGATTGTCGTGGGAAAGGGCCCTTATACACTTAAGGGCAAAATACAAATAGATATGTAAGGAAGTATAATGCGTACCACTTGACGCTTAGGACTTTTATAACGACGAGGTCACCAAATATGACCAACAACGCAACAACGTCATCTAGAATAATGCCCAAAGGGTATACTGATCTTTTAGCAGTAAGCTGACCCTTGACAGTACAAAAAGCAAAAAACATTCATAAACCCTCAGAATTCAAAGTATCCCCTTAAAGTTCAAATTGTCCCCTAAAAACATTCCTACTAGTAAAGCAATTTATGTTTCAACCTTTAATGACATGAAAGTAAAGCTCAAATCACTATAAGTATACAAGGTCTACCTTATGTGCCCTCATGATGACGTCCTCGAAGTCTGTGGCGTGGAACAGCTCGTCGACGGTGCTCTTGATGATGTCATCCTTGGTCCGGTTCAGTCCGTCCACGTGGACTCTGTCAACTCGGGCCTGCGGATAAAAATAAAATATTTAATTAACAGTTAATTGCACTTGAGCTATGGTTCAGGTGTTTATGCATACTCTATCTATCTAGAGATAAAAACTATGGCCAAATTTTTTATTGATATACCTACATAGCTGGTCTGCACTAAACATTATAACTTTTTCTATATCTTTCTATATTTTTTGTCCTTATATTTTAACAAGTTTATTGTTATTCAATCAAGAATTTATTGAACATATTAAATAATTTTGCCTTTAGTTTTCTTTTGTGTTATCTTTCTAAGTACCATGACACCACATAGCAACCATGACCATGTTTTTAGATTGTTTAGACAACTTAAGAAAAGTGGTGAATAAAGTTTACACCTTTTACATACTTATTTTTGTCATCATATAAAACTTACCCTAACTCCGTCCAGCTTGATGGTGGGCTTGGGTATGGGCTCCTCATCCAAATCGATCGGCTCGTCAAACTCGAACAGCCCGCCCCCCACCTCCCCTGAATTGTCGGCTGCCTGTGAATGTAAAACACATGTACTTCTGCAATAGTTCGTTCATTTGTTTCAGCCAAATTATGTCTGCTGCTGGACAAAGGCCTCCCCCAAGGAAATACTAACTTGAATATAAGTGCAAATGATGGCATATCAGGCTGAATAAGATTTTGTGATAAAAAATTACAATATTATAATTATGTCAACAGAATACACATTTACAAAAGCTGTTTTTAATGAGTATGATAGTGCTACCACTTTACTAGATAGTTGATCGGTAACTATAAAAAATCAACCAGCTGATGCACTGAAATGTATTTGATTTACTCATTATTAAACTCATTGGCATGAAATACTAAAAAAAATTGTAACTAAAAACATGCACACTTTCAGAAAATACTTTTCAATAAGTATTTGGTAGCAAAATAATTAAGTTCTCAAAGATAACTATGAAGAAATAACCTATGAAATTAACCAATACAAACAAAAGTATAAACCAAACTTTACCTTTGCATGAACGGTTCCCATGTTTTATTATTAAATCCTAGTTTTTGCAGACTATTCCTCAAGCACAAACCTATTTATTTGTAATTTTGAATTTTTTATTTTGAATTACATAAAAATACAAAATCTGACAGCACTCGACAATACTGAACAAACATGGCAACAACGTTTCAACTATTATGATTTTTCAAAACTTTTTTTTGACTATGTAGAACTGAATTTTAACTAAAAATCAAGATTTATTAAATTAAAACATTTCTTAACAAAAAACTACTGCATAGCGACCGCTATCAGCTAAATTAATATCCAAAAGAAGGAAGTAATCAATCAGCTGATTATGTTTTTGTTAATGGCAATAATGTAAAGTCATGTATTTTAGTTCTACACATAATATGTTTGGGATAAAGTTTATATAGCTGATTACAATAAAACTGCAATGAGAAAGTCGAATTTATATGCTTCAAATAAAATTGTGACGCTTTTTCTGATACAGATTAGTATTTATTTCTTAATAAAAGTCGATTATAAGAAATTTTAAAACTTACCTCATCATCATCGGAATCATCGGAACAAAAGCCTGGTAACGGAACGTATTGCAGCGACATTGGTTGTCATCATTCTGCCTAATTTTATTAAATTTTGAACTCTGCTGCTTAGGTGTTACGACCGTTTATTTAATTTGATACAATTGTTGTCAAAACTTTTTTGGTTTGGAAGCTAGCTGCTGCTGAACGCATTTTTGTGTTTTTGCAGTGAAAATGAATCAAAAAGATATATTCAAGCTCTGTAAAGAGCAAGGCTGTTGCGATTCTTGCTGTTTACGGTTTATAGGTATTAAAAATTATAACTCCTATGAAAATGTAAAAACTTTCTGTGCCAAAGTAAGTATCCTTGTTTTAATGGATTTTTGTACCCTAAATATATAATTTTAAACAATTCTCAGCTTAGCAAGTTGTTAAATGAGTAGTTGAAGTCGTTTTACCTAAATATTTTTGGAAAACTTGTGTATTAATTTAAATATTTACATAAACAAATACATAACCTAAAATACAGATTTTCATGAATTTCAAACCGATTTAGGTAACAATACTAGTTATAACCCCTTAAATGCATGAAATTTTTATTAAATTGAATATGAAATCTGCTTCCAGTTTCACGATAAACCCACAAACGACCAAAACAAGCAACCAGATACCGAGCAAAAATCTTCATCTTCAGATGCCACCGTCACAAGTCATACTGACGACAAATCTACACAAAGTGTCACAAAAAACGAAGCATTAAATCAGAATGATGTGGAGATGGACGCTGAGGATGAATCGAATAAAAATGACGTTGAGATGGTCACTGAAGCTGCTAATGGCAATGGAGAAGACGTAAATAATGGTACGGGGTCTCCTCAAGCGAAGAGACGCAAGCTCGCAGTGTGTGGGACGTGCCTAGGCTTGTTAGAAGAGGATGGGTGGGCGGAAAGCAACGCAACGGTCAAAGAGGTGCTGGATAAAAAACAGTCAGTTGAATTACAATACAGTACTTATTTAAATGGTTTTTAAGGTTCCAGTCCTAAATATAATTAAAGGAACTTAATTTTAGTTATGCCTCACTTTTACATTAACATTGTATGCTAATCTGACTATCAAGGTTCATTTTCTCAGAAATGGCATCATGAAAACAAACAAAAAAGTAAATAAGTGTTTATTTCTTCAAAATCACAAATGTACAATTTTATTTTAGTGTACCAGTCTCTGCACTACATGCTTGTATCACAGTGGCCAGAAAACACAATTTTCATTAAAATTATATTGACATCGGTTTAAATAGCTAATAGTATAAGATCCCGCTATACAACGACCTTCACCGAGATGCTTATTTGATGAAACGTATTTTATATTCAATTTAACATGTCAATAATTATATTGCTTAAGGGTTGCCTAATAAATTTCAGTCCAGGATATGATTAATTAATCATTAAAAAAAGTTTTATTTTTAAATATTTCATCGGTTTGATTATTAAACAAACTCCATACCAATCGAAAGTATGAAGCCCATAGAATATGCAAACGTTAGGTTGCCTATTCTTTTCCAGTCATAACTCTCGGGTTGCCAGGTATAAACAGGTAAATTGATAGAGCATTTTGCATCGGTCTGATAATTTAATCAAATATAAATGAAAATAAAGATTATTTCATTATGAACACGGTGGTATAGGGTTGCCTGCGAAAAATCAGTCCTGAATGACGGTTGTCGAATTTTGTAAAGTGAAATTAAAACTGAAAGGTGACATTTTTCGAGTAGTTGGCAACATTTGGGAAAGACGAGTTGTATGAGGCGTTTGTGTGTCTTGTCAAGAGGTGTCGCTTGGGTGAAGAAATTTCTCCAGTGTTGCCATGCTTTCGGAGATTTGGTCCAAAAATGTCGAAAGTGGAAATAACGACTTCCGGTCAAAAATTTGGATGACGCCTCCTGCAAAAGGGTCGTACAAATGACATTTGAATATCGATTAAATTTACAGATTATTGTCTATGACTCACAGGTTACGGCACTGATGTGTCAGAGACAAGTCATAGACAATATGGAGATAACACATGATTTTAAACGTCAAGTCAATTTGACAAGTCTCACAAATTTGTATTTTGCTAAAATATTTGTTTCAAAGATTGATTTCAAACTTGTATAAACGTGAAAATAAAGTTGGTTTTATGGGCTTGTTAAATAATGTGTATGATATTATGAACACGTAAGTGATTATGGTGTAATTGTGTATGAAAGCGTTTGTTTACATCTCTGCTGGATTCTAAAAAATCAAGGTATACCTAATCACGCGGACCGCGGCGGAGCGCGGTGCAGTGTGATAATCGTCGAAGGTGGTGACGACTTTAAAAAAAAAATTGCCAGAGTAAGTAATGTTTGAAACGTTACCGCAGCAAAATCTGTTTTTTTCTAATAACTTTAAAACTATCATTTGAACGAATTTTGCTATTAGTGGACAAATTACTGCTCACGATGGACTAATTATCTGCTATACTCTCGATTCTCTAAAGTACAACATTTTAAAAAAAATTACTGCGGTAATGCACTCAAATGATTGGGGAAGGCCTAATGTCACGGTAATTAGTATCACCGTGTATTCATCAGTGAACGTCCTTTGACTGAAATGATGATGATGATCAGGTAATGCTCCTTTGCAATAGCTATTTTGGCACTCATGCATACCTACTTGTATGATGAAGCACAAGCGCAAGCGCCGAGAAACAGAAAGGTTTTTAAAAGTAGATCACTTAAAATACAAATAATTTGATTTATTCAGTCGTAATAACTAGGAGTATTTAAATTTAAATATCCAGTGCAAATAAGCCATTTTGGACCGCCGTAGATTCTGGCCAACTTAGATTGATGGTTACATCTATGTGGTTTGATGTATCTTCTTGTTTCTGGGCCAGTCACTAAACTTTTCATAAGTTTAATATTGTTCCCAGTTAAATTTCCTTCAGAAAGTTGCTGCAGCAGAGGAATATATTCAGGTTTCGATAATTCGTTTGATATCCGGTACATCTGAAATGTATCAATAAATTCAATAATCGTAAACAATTTAAATTATAACACTATGAGCTATTATTTAATTACTCACAACTAATTTTAATTGACTATTAGTCAACGGAGTGTTAATAGGCCCCAGTAATAACACGCTACTATTCCTCTCAAGACTATCTGGATCTACAGATATAAGTTCATCGCTTCCATTACTTTTTATTTCATCATTGATAATTAAAAACATATGCTCATTTCTTTCTGTTTTACTGTCTAGTGCGTTAACATTATGTCCTGCGTTAGCAGGCACAAAATCATTTACGGGTTGATACTTGGTCACCTTATTAATATGTCTCGTCTTTTTGCAGCACAGTGTTTTTAATTGCGACACCAAAACATCAAAAAGCAATTCTTTCTTTTCTTCGTCTTCTGTAGTCTTTTCATCCTTATCCGTTTCGATAGGGCGGCTATACAGTATATTGCTTAACTTTTGAATAGCAACATAGTTAGGATCGGCATCTGCTTTAAAACTGTAAGGATACACTTGTTTATTATCCAATTTAAAAAACGCTATTTGTGATTTATTCTTTTCTGGTACAGTTCGGAATCTTTTCTTGACACTGTTTTGGGTATCGAAATCATTGTTTACTTCTCGAGGTGTATTGTCTACATTCAATTTGTTATCCTTTACGAACTTAGAATCAAATGCCAATTTTACGATATCTTTTAAGTCATACTCATTCTTCTTCGGCTGTTCGTTTAATAGCTTTATCAGTTCGTCGTCTGATAACTTAGAGAGCAAGTAAGTTACTTCGTTATCTAGGATAAAAAATGATCATTAAAGTAACTAACTAGTCACATAATAATATCGTTTAAAACTTTTATACCTTAATGGTTTAAATTGCTTTTAATGATGAGTTTAAATTACTAACTTACCAGAACTTTTGACGAAAGAAGTTTTTGGTAAATATTTCTCATCAGGTAAGTAGCCCTTCGATGCTATCATATCTACTACATCATTATTGTTAATATCGCTATTGGAGTCCATAAAATAGGAATGCTTGTTCAGCATCGACATGCAAGAAATCGATTGGATCTGTAAAAGGTTTCGTAAAGGTAGGTATATTAATATGTAGACAGGTAAGGTAAGTGCCCCCTACTTCGGTATATTAAGGCTCTTACGACTTTAACATTTTATTTAAAAATAACCAAGCATGATATCAGTATGAAAGCTTTTGTATGCTAAACTTTGGTCTTTTGACAGTAAGTTAATACATAATTTATAGTTATATAGTTTGAACTTTTTTTTATATTAATTTTTCTGCGGACCTCTTGTTTGGGTCCTGTTTCGTGACAAAATTTTGCTCTGTTTCTAAGTTCGTGAACTCATGTCCCCTATTTCGGGATAAGGTTTTATGCATACAGTTAGGATATTTTAATAATGATTAAGGGTTTAATAAATTTAAAAACGATAATAAAAATTTAGAATAAAATAAATATGTGAAATTGACGATATTACTTACCTGAAATATTCATAAGAAATAATGTGAGTCTAGTATAATATTTTGATTTGTTAATTCTAACAATATGTGAAAATATTTATATAACCATTAGAAAAAAATGTTATCCATAATATCCTTGAATCGGTAGTGTCACGAAATAGGCGACACCCGAAAAATAATATGTACGCTATTTCGTGAGTCAATTAATCGCAATTTTAAAGGAATTCTACGTTTTCATATAACTTTTTTCTAAGCCAAATCAATTGTCAAGGAACACATGAAACCACTATTACAAGTTTTATTTAAATGGACGTTCCTTCGCCTTTTTATAAGCTTAAGAAGTTGGAGCGCTAACCTTACGGTGAGAGCAACCTTTGCAAGCCGCACGGCTGTTTTTGGCTCTCTGAGAGTTTGAAGCTTCGTATTGCTCTCATTTTTGGCGCCACAATGTTGGTACTTGGTTTTTTAGATAGCTTAAATAATAGAGTTTTTGTAGTAATGAAGAATTTTTATAAATAATATTCCATTTGCTTATTATTTGAGCTAGAAAAAAAACTTACGAACTTACGTACTATCACGAACTAGTAGCCGCTTACCTTAGGTACCTACCTAATTATTTTGATTAAATAAATACATAACATACCCATAGCAGGCCCAAATATATGGTATGAAAATAGTTCAGACACGATATCATAATAATTGTTTCTAAAAAACACAAGTGAAGCAGTTTAATTTCACGGTTGAATTAAAATTCCCAATAAGCTAAATTGATGCTTGCATCCTTATTGCTTTTTCCATTAACAACTGCTCGTAAATTTTTTGCTAGCATGCGCGATAAGGCTCTATGTTGAAGAATAATTTGGTGTCTTTTTATTCGTCGTTTTAACCAATATTCCAAAACATTGATAATTATGGGCTTTGTGCGTCTTTCCGTTTTAAATAAGACTGAATTGGTACATTCGGTAACTCGAAAGACCAAAACGAAAAACTGGGGCACTCGTTAAATGAAACCTATCTCAGGCACACGGGACGATTCTCATCTCTCGTTCTCACCGCTGCCACGCCGCTGCAAGTGCTGCAACTCCTGTGTAGCCAGGATCTACAGCTATATTTAGCCAGACAAATCTCTTTTACTAACTACTTACTTATTCGCAAACAGTGGCAAGCATTGGTGGTAATAATCTTCGAAGCTTATTTTTACTCAAACTCCTTTTTTTCCTTTGCCTAATTACTTAAAGAACTATATTCGAATAATTGCCTCTCCATGATCTCTACACCGGGTTCTCAAAACCAGCGTAAACCAGTCTACTTTGTTAACAAAAATACACTTCTCTCGCGATTGTTTATCAGTCATAGACTTTATCAGTTACATACTCCATTGCAAGTTCTGTTTACATTGACGTATTAACATGATTTGGAGTATTTTACTGATAGTAGTTGTTGCGAGCGCCGCAGAGAGAAATACGTTTGTTAATAGTGCAAATTCGAATAAAATAATGGCTGTGAAATTACCAAACTTAATGAAGGCAGTTGGTCTTTACAAATACTTACCGATTTCTGATGTGAACAGTCTTGTAGATATAGAAGTGAAATTGCCGAGTCTCGGAAAAACGGACGTTCTGGTAGAGGTAAAAGCCACAAGTGTAAACCCGATAGACACAAAGCAAAGAGCCCCAAAGCCCAATATAGAAACCACGCCACGAATTTTGGGCTGGGATGGAGCCGGTGTAGTAGTCGCTAAGGGAGAAAACGCAAGTATACACAACATAGGCGACGAAGTGTTTTTTATCGGAGACTTGAGGAAGAATGGTTCTAACGCTCAATACGTTGCCTTAGATGAAATTCTGGTAGGGCCGAAACCAAAGAATTTCACATTTGAGCAAGCTGCTGCCATGCCGCTCACAACCGTGACCGCTTTCGAATGCATCTACGATAGAATGTTAATATCGGAAAAAGATAAGGGCAAGTCAATACTGGTTATAAATAGTGCAGGCGGCGTGGGATCTATAGCTACTCAGTTACTCAAAAATATTGGCCTTAAAGTGATTGGAACTGCGTCACGTCCAGAAAGCGAAGAGTATACGAGAAAACATGGAGCAGAAATCGTCCTAAACCATACCAAGGACTTAGAAGAGCAACTAAAGTCAATAGGATATGGAGCAGGCGTTGATTTTATTTTGGTGAACTACGATCCATTTCCATATTGGAACACCTTGATGAAAGTAGTTAAGCCTCAAGGTAAAATTGCTCTCATTGTTGACAGTAGCGGTCTGGTTGACCTAAGGCCTTTGAAAGATAAGAGTATAACATTAGTCAGTGAGATGATGCTTACAAAGTTGAAATATAATACTGAAGACCAGTTCAGATACCAAGAAATTTTAAAAACGGTATCAAAAATGTTTGGCGAAGGAAATCTGAATTGCACACTCACAAAGACAATGTCACCGATCAATGCTGCTAATTTGCGGGAAGCTCATAGGATCATTGAAGAAAAGAAGATGTTAGGAAAACTAGTCTTATCTGGATTTTAGAATTCTCAAACTAAGTAATTCACTCATAATTTTCATGTAATAGACTCTTCTGACTAATAGTATTAAATAAATTACTTGCAGATGGTTTAATAAGTGTAATATGCCTTTCATTTAATATAAAGAAAGAAAGAAAGAAACATTTATTACGATGAACATCACTTATACATGACAGAGAACTTATCAGAAAAAAAGACAGAAATACTTAGCACATAAATATTACAAGGAAATAAAAATTGAACTGAGCAGTGCTATCCTGTCGCAACAGCGATGCCCATCGCAATGGGACTCCACTCAGCTTAAGCCGTGGCCCACGGTGGGGTAGGCCCAGGTAGGCCATGCATGACAATGGTTTTCAGTGGGCCCCAATAGGTATAGATAATCCTACACATAATCTTATCGCATTGTTGCTACGGACTGTGTTTATGATGCTGCTACCTAGTCGCAACTTCGCAAGTAGATTCGTGTAATAAAAATGTATAGTCAGTAGATGACTATCCTGTATCCTCTGTCTTTCGCCGAGTCCGCACTACGGCTCAAGCGTCGCGTTTTTTAACCGCGTGATTTTATAACCATGTAAAACTAATGCAAGCGCCCGCGCTGCGGTTTTTTCCCGCGACCGATTTTAAAACCGCGAACAGCGCGCGAAAAATTTGAAAATCGTGGTCAGTTTAGCGGTTTTTATTCGCAGTGCACGGAGCACGTCGCAGTGTGTACGTTTCGGGCGGTTTCGCGGTGGCGGTTTTGCCGCTTGCGGAAAAAAACCGTAGTGCAGACTCAGCCTTTTATAATAGCTTTTGTGCTTAAATCGGAACGCATTCTTTTTTTTTTAGTTGACTTGACACCAACTTGACACTGACAGTTCGGCGGCAGCTGTCACTGAAAGGCGAACGAAGGATTTTGTTTTCCGTTTTTGCTTTTTCACTTGCTTGTGATTATTGATAAATAAATACAACAATATAAACTATGAATATTCCTTTCCCAGTGTTAACTCCTCGTTTAGTTGATTCTAAGTGGTTTAGTGCTGACAGCCCTGTTGATGAGGAAGCTGAATTAACAGCTCTAGAGCAAGCGAACCAACATTGGGTAGGTAGATTTTATTTTAATTAGGTATACACGGCTATACTTATTTGTGTTAATGTTTGGGTACTCAGGTACTCACTAAACATGGAATTATATCGCAGAATCAGGTTATTTCTGTTGACCATTTGTAAAAAGTCCGTAAACTAATTTGTTATATCTTGATAAATTCATATAGATATTGTTTTTTATTGTAGTTGAGTTCCATTGGCCAACAATACATGAAAAGAACTCCACTCGGAAAAGCTGATCCAGAACCTATGGAAGAAGAAGCTGATAGTGATGAGGAAGAAGGTACTCCATATTTTTTGGCCTTGCTATATAAATATTTGACTAAACATATCTTTGACTAATAAAACAGTACTTAAACTTACTATCATTATTTATTATATATTTTATTACAAATTATGTTTTTATTTATAGGAAATGATGAATCAGATGAGTCTGAAGAATCTCATGACGAAGATGAAGATGAAGAATTAAGGACATCTTATTCACCAGCCAGGAACAACAATGAATTAGAACCAGACAGCCTCGATGATCTCAATGATGCTCCAGAGTTGAATACATCTGACCAAAGCGCACTATATTAGAAATAAACTTATTCGAAAAAAAATATTTTTGTCTTAAATTCCACTGCCTACTAAATGTTTGTTGCATAAAGGATATAACATAGGAGTAATAATGAAGCCTCTATAAAATTTATAAATACACTTTATTAGTTAACTGTGATGGATAAAATATTACATTAAATTATGATCAGACACCAGTTACATTAATAACAACACTTACAACACGAGCAAGTAAAGGCTTAACATTATCTTTTGGTAGTGTGTTCCATTTGTTTGCTAGGCACTTTTCGATACCGCTGTGAGTTGATTTTTGCTCTGAAATAAAACAATATTCCATGTATTAAAGCCATAAAACTATTCAGTTTAAAATCGTGATTATTATTAGAACATGCTATTAACTAACCAGACAAGTTAGAACATTTTTCCATATCTAATGTGAAAAAGATTGCACTCTTTGCCACAAGTGGATTGTATTCATCGCAAAAGTAGTGGAAAGCCATGGCAAGACTTGATGGAATTTTATCAACATCTTTTACAAGCATCACCCCAGTTTTAGCCACATCATGGCGGAATTCATTCATAAGTTCACTGTGACTTTGCATATTATGAAGTTCTGAACTGTGAACAACTGTAGGCTGAACTGAAGTGCTGTCATTTCCTGCAAGAAACAAATTTCTGTTGAGTAAATTACACATATTGTGAAGCTAATAATAAATCATAGAGACATTATAAAATGTTAAGAAGAAATGACAGAAAATTAATACAAAAACTTAGAAGATCTTACGTAAAAATCGAGCAGCAGTTGTGGCAATCTCTTCAACTAAATTACTGAACTGCATAAAATCAAAGTTAACTGATTTGCCATTATAAACAAAGATGAATGAACCAGTATCATTTCTCTCTAGTATTGTTGAAATACCTGCAACAAAAACATTTCGATTCACTACATAGTTTTTATATAAAAAAATAAAATGTGGAGTAAAATAGGCACTTACCACTTTGTACTTCTAAAATGGAATTGTCATTAATTTTGTACTTCTCTCCTAAGTAATCCATATCTTTACGAAATTTAACTTGATCATAACTATTAATACTGCTCTTTTCTGTAAGTACTTTGTTGAAATCATTGTAATAAAATGCAGCTATTGCACCAATAATACCAAGAAGTAGTAGCGTAATAAAACTATAAGAGTTAGTCTTCTGCTTAATTTGGCTTTCATTGACATAGTCTTCATTTTGTAAATCAAAATTGTTGCGATAATTATATTCATCATTTCTTATCATTTGATTTGCTCTTGTCTCAGAGAATGATGTAGAGTTGTTTGCTTTAAAAAAGTCACTTGGCAGTGATTGGTGTGCATCATCGCTGCAATAATATGATGGAAGATTTGCAGGTAAAGATTTCGCAAGCAAATTGCTGCAATAAAAGACATTACCAGCTCATTTTAGTCACTAAATGTGTTGAAAATGTGCACTATCTATAAGTTACTTTTGTTTTTAAGAGTAATAAGCACTGTAAAGCTCAGAGAATGAATGTGCAGGAAGGATTTAAGTAGATCTTGTGTTAAATCAGAAATAACATGCTTTCATGAGATGGTAATGTGAAAATGGCAGCTGCTAAATAATTATTTAAATTAGTTGGCTTAATTAGCTAAATTTCTAAAAAATATTAGTAACCTTGCACCATAAGATATGATAAGTCCTTATACTATTACTATTAAAAAATTGTAAAAATATATTCTTCAATAAATAGTTGTGAAATGTATAGCGATACAAGGAAAATATTTGCTATAATCAAATTATTATCATAACTCTTCAATGATTAAAAATTAAGTCTAATTATTTAAAAGTTTCAGAACATACCTATCTGATTCATCATCATCTGTACACTCTTGGTTTGATATGCTTAGAGAGTTTCTCCTAATCTTCTTATTCCTTTTTCGTCTTAGTGGAACTGGACTGGTTTCACGAGTAAATTTGCTAAAATGTTGTTAATATGTTATTTTTATTATATTAGTTAAATCTAAGAATTAGAATGTAATTTCATTATCCTTATCTACCTCATGACATTATCAACTTCATCAGTTTCATGGCCACGAATGGATAATAATGCAGTTCTATCATCATTGTTTGCCTTTAGGCCATAACGCCCCATGTTATCACTGTAATTCGGGAAAATGCAATAGTTGTGCTGATGGATGCTTCTTCTAGCGGATGGTATATATGGAGATACCTCAGCCTGAAAAAGATAAAATTATACACCATAATAGGTTAGAAGATAGTAGGTAAATAAAAATCTAAATAGGTAATTACCATTAAGCTTAGATTAATAAAATTTTATTAATCTAAGCCATTAAGTTAAAGCTCTAACGACCAAGAAAATCGACAAACTCACTTCAACTTCGTCTTGATTATTCATTGAAATCTGACTTGATACAATCCACTTCTTTATTAACAATATTTACTACGGTAAATAAAATTATTACACTGGAAAATCACTGGATGGGTGGAAGAATATTCACGACGAAGAATCAATCAACAAAAGAAAGAAAGAAATCACAAACACGGACAAACAAACACATATAAACGCATCTGACAGATTGATTGACATTTTTTTTGTTTGATTCTTTCCAAATCCAAACAGACTAAGGTATAGTTCCAAAATACGGAACTGTCCTATCGATGACATTGACAGCGGGGCGCCACCGTCAATACCGAATCGCTGGTTCCGATTTTTGCCATGTTGGAAACCATATAGTTGAACGATGGTAGCGCCCCCCTGTCATTGAGTTTGGTGGGACAGTTCAGCGTGGGTCATCTATAAGACAATTTTATTGTCTCACTATGAACTAGTTCTCTGGTTTATTTATTAATACCGGTACTATTCCATTTTGGCATATTTACAGCACAACACTAACTTTCTTCCACTTTCCAGAGGTGAAGCACATTTTTATATTTTATATGTACAATAGGTACTGTTTTATACTTTTTACCACCTTTTACTTTTGTTTTGGTGATAATTTATTTTTATTAATTAGATCTAAGATGAAATTTGTGTCAAGCTGTCGTGTTTGTGTTGTGTTCTGTTGTTTGTTTTGTGAGAGTCAGCTTGTATAGATAAGAAGTAGGTACCTATTATAACTTTGCTGACATGAAAATTTAAAATAATATCCTAATTTGATATGATAAATATTATTACTTACAGTACTATTACGTGCTCTGTTTTTTGATCTGATTACAGTATCAACCATGCAACAAGTTAGATGCGGTTGGGTTACTAATGATCCAGTCTACATTCAATATCATGACGAAGAATGGGGTAAACCAGAATTCGATACAGAGAAATTATTTGAAATGTTATGTTTAGAAGGACAGCAGGCTGGATTATCTTGGCTTACTATTTTGAAAAAACGAAATAGTTACAGAGAGATTTTCCAGGGATTTACCCCCTCTAAAGTAGCCAATTTTACTGATGAAGATGTCAAACGGATTCTGATCGATGCAAGAATTATAAGACATAAAGGAAAAATTGAAGCCATAATACAGAATGCTAAAGCGTATTTGGAAATGGAAAAAAAAGATGAGAATTTTTCAGAATTTATTTGGGATTTTGTTAGTAATAAACCTATTATCAATAACTGGAGTGATATTAAAGAAATACCAACTAAAACTGCCGAATCAATAGCACTTTCTACAGCATTAAAATCTAGGGGATTTAAATTTGTTGGGCCCACGATTTGCTATGCATTTATGCAAGCTTGTGGTTTAATAAATGATCACACATTAAACTGTTTTGTAACAAAAAAAAATCGTGATAATTGAGAATAATTTAAAAATTGTGTTTTAGGTTAGGAGGTGGCCGAACTGGCCGAAAAAAATACTTTTAAATAAATTTTATTACTTTGCTCTAGCAACATTTGTGTAGTACATTTTTGAAAAATAGTAATGGCAACATTTCCGTGACGTAGCGCCTGTGATCGACAAACCACGTCTTTTTCGTATGATCGCCACTTTGGTTTACTTCATAACCTATCTCACACGTACCGTTTATTACATTGCGGACTACATAATGGCGGAACCACGTGAAAGAACCTTCCTCATGATCAAGCCCGACGGTGTGCAGCGAGGACTCGTTGGCACCATCATAGAACGCTTCGAAAAGAAAGGTTTTAAGTTAGTAGCCCTCAAATTCATGTGGCCTTCAGAGGAACTTCTTAAAAACCATTACAGCGACTTAGCGTCGCGTCCCTTCTTCCCTGGTCTCGTCAAATACATGAGCTCTGGACCAGTGGTTCCCATGGTATGGGAAGGTCTCAACGTGGTGAAGACTGGCCGTCAAATGCTTGGAGCTACTAACCCAGCTGATTCTCAACCCGGCACTATTCGTGGAGATCTCTGCATTGAAGTTGGACGCAACATTATTCACGGCTCCGACAGTGTTGACTCTGCTAACAAAGAAATCGCTCTCTGGTTTACCGAAAAGGAACTCGTTGGATGGACTCCAGCTGACGAAAAATGGGTCTACGAATAAAATATCAGCATTTATAAATTCCACACATGCGTGAATTCCATCTTAATTACTCTACAACCACATCGTGTGAGTAGGTATTATTTTTAAGTTAAACTGTGAAATTAAAATACTTTATATAAAAAGTTGCATTTCTTGTCTATTACCCTATTTCCGATTTTAAATAGTTAGTAGGCTTAGATTAATAAAAAAAGTGTCGAGGGCGATACCATCCACCCCGGTCTTCCCCCGCCCAGCCCCATTCGGGGTTAATTCTATGATGGGTATTTTTTTTATTTCCTATTCCCCACTGACTGCAGGGCCGGAGGAGTGGCGATACTAGCGAATAAAAAATATAATTGGAATTAATATGTACCTACCTACTTAATGAAATTCCCAATGTCTCCACTGGTGGGGACTGGTCCGCCCTGGGTGCCCAAGCATCAGGGGGTGACAAAATAATAACAGTCGCGCAGAGGGGGTCACGTCACGTGCGATTGGTATTCATATACCTCATGACTTAGTACTAACATATTTCGTCTTCGAACCAAAAGTCTTGGGGGGCACCAGACCATTTCTGGGTGTTTATTATAGACTTATGAGGTGGGGGGGGGGGGAGGTCGCCCCGGGTGCTAACCCATGCGACGCCGCCACTGATTACCGCAGCATTATAATCTCCAAGTGTATGTAATTTCAAATCAAAATGTGTACCTACCACCTATTAGTCTACTAATCCTACTAATATTATAAATGCGGAAGTTTGGATGTCTGTTACTCTTTCACGCAAAAACTACTAAACGGATTTTGATGAAACTACAGTATTATTGTTTATAACCCAGAATAACATATAGGCTATAATTTATGACGATCTGTGACAAAATAAATTTCACGCGGGTGAAGCCGCGGGCAAAAGCTAGTTTTTAATAAAACAAAGTAAATCAGTCTAGACAAAATTTACTATATTACCGATTCTTTACTATAAATTCAAGTCTAACTTACAAAATACTTAATGCATCACCTTGATGCAAAAGTTTTTGGATGAGCTGTACTTACTAACGGTTGAATGTACTTATTTAACATTAAAACAAAAGTACATTTTTCAAGTATTTTAATGCAAACATTTTTCGTAAGTACACCTCATACATTATAAATAAAAAATCACTATAGTATGATAAAAGTCATCATTGGATATGCTAAAATACGGGTTAGTCCCAACGTCCCCGGTGGATCTGCCCCGTCAACGGGGTGGATGGGAAAAAGTGTTTCAACGACCCCGGTAGTCATAGTCTTAGCGTTCAACGGGGTGGATGAAACACATCAAGTGTCAACAACCCCGGTATATCGTTTAACGGGGCGGATGGATCAAATCAAGTTTCAACCACCCCGGTATTTCACTAAACGTGACGGATGACACAGATCTAAAAGGTTCCACCTCGGTATTGCATACCGAAAATAAAACCTGTTAATAAAATATAAAATAACAATATGTAAATAATAATCAGTTTTATTTAACAGTTAAATTTAAAAAATCTTCAGCATAAAAGTAAGTTTAAATTGTCACAAAATATTATGGTCATAAACCTATAGATTACTTTTAGAATCACAGATGCGCAATTGCATTAATCAGTCAATATTAATAACACTAATAGTCTATTGTGATAAAAATTACATTAATCAGGTATTGATTAACAATAGTACTTAAACTACTAATTAAATAAATCATTAATAACGAAAAAAATTATTCTAAAATTGACATAAAAATATCACGGTAATAAATTAATATGATTATTAGTTTTAGAGTCACAGATGCGCAATTACATTAATCAGTCAATAAACACCTTAATGTTATTAAAAGTAACTCTTAAACTACTACTAACAAATAATAACAACAACAAAAAATCTAAAATTATTACAGAAATATAATAATTATTACTTTAGAATCACAGAGACGTAGTTACCTACATTGATCAGTTGTTGATTAACACTAGCGCTTAAACTATTATCTAATTAAATATATCATTAACAACAAAAGAATTATTTGTAAAATTGACACAAAATATAATTGTAAAAAAATATGATTATTACTTCTACATGGTGTTAGGTAAATGGGTATATGAGCCGACACTAGCCCATGCTAACATGGGCATATAAATGGTATGGTGGAATCAGAAAATTGATATCTTCATTTTAATTATTTTAATTTTCATACAAATCGCATTTTATAAAATTTATTTTGTATAAAAATAAAACAAAAAAAAAGGTGCTATCAAATTTCTGACTTCACCAAACCATTTATATGCCCATGTTTATTTAATTAGTACTTTAAGTACTATTGTTATTAATCAATACCTGATTAATGTAATTTTTATCACAATTGACTATTAGTGTTATTAATATTGACTGATTAATGCAATTGCGCATCTGTGATTCTAAAAGTAATCTATAGGTTTATGACCATAATATTTTGTGACAATTTAAACTTACTTTTATGCTGAAGATTTTTTAAACAGTGACTGTTAAATAAAACTGATTATTATTTACATATTATTACTTTTTATTTTATTAACAGGTTTTATTTTCGGTATGCAATACCGAGGTGGAACCTTTTAGATGTGTCATCCGTCACGTTTAGTGAAATACCGGGGTGGTTGAAACTTGATTTGATCCATCCGCCCCGCTAAACGATATACCGGGGTGGTTGACACTTGATGTGTTTCATCCACCCCGTTGAACGCTAAGACTATGACTACCGGGGTCGTTGAAACACTTTTTCCCATCCACCCCGTTGACGGGGCAGATCCACCGGGGACGTTGGGACTAACCCTAAAATACTAGATCACATAGGCTTCTAGAATTATTTTGAACTAAGTATATACAGTTGTGTGAAATATTACATGTTAATTTCGTCAATTAACTTCTAATCCAATGCCCTATTATTATATTTACACTGCTTACATTTTTTAACTAAAACAACAACAGAAACCTCCGCCCACATTCATAGGTGAAATAAAATAGGCGACCTTGCAACTTTTAATTACATCATGAACCCTAATGACTCAAGCGTAAAAATTATGCATAAACAGTTGACAATAATAGTAATCAAATCTCTCTTTTTTATAACAATGACTAAAATCTAAATTACTCGTCAAAATGGCAGTGTTCGCTGTTAATGCATGATTGCAGATGCACCATGATTTTATAATAATACCCACATTAGTTTAATTGTATAATGAAATGAATGTATTAATGGATTGGAAGTTTCGTCAATTTGATGCCTTAAAAGTGTGATAGTGTATTTACATTGATAGTTGAATGAAATTATAAAGCTAGCTTTCCATTTTCTGTAAACTTTTGGGTGGGATGAAATAATTTTAAATAAATCCTAGGTTCATAGAGTCTGCTCAGCATGATGCTCTACTTCCACAGCCGGCTGGACATTCTTCTGATCGGAGTTTTGTTGCTGAGTTGATTGTTGTTGATCTTGCTGGGTTTGCTGTATTCTAGATGGTAGTGGGGTCGTTTGTCCTATAGTGAAAATGAAATAATAAATGAAAATTGGCCCAGAAGATTTTGATTTCAATAATTTAACATGGTTTATAAGTATTTTCGTACCATATTTGTCGTGAATCCCTCTGTGCCGCTTGAGAGCGAACCGATCCGCAAAGGCCGCAGTGCATATGTCACATTTGAAGGGCTTCTCACCAGAATGTACCTTCGCATGGTTCTTAAGATGCGCTGCTTGACTAAACGCTGATCCGCACGTTTCGCATCTGATAACAAATACAATTTTTATATTATCAACATTATAGATAAGAGCATTATTAATTAACATTTTAATCGGATAAACAACCTGCAATCCAATTAGTTTGTATTGGCTTATTATAAGTAAAATATAGACTTGACATAAAATGGTGGGTATGGAATCCTAAAAGTGCAGATTACACTTTTTATTGCAAAATAGCATGTATTGCAAATTTGCAACTACTACACATTTACACAGGTACTAGATGTCTATACTAAAAGTAATTATCTTTAATTAACTTGTTTACATAATAATCATATAAACAAACTGCGCATTTAAATAATGATAACATCGGTCACAGTTAAATGATTATGAGTGTTGATAGCTCTGATTTAACCGATTGCAGGGAGTTAGACCGTATCCTTATCACAGTGAATTATCTCAATACCGTACAGTCTGACTAGACTAGTAGTTAATATGAGAAGTTTTTTATGTTTTACATGTAACATAATATTTTATAATACGTAATTATTATAGTAAGAAGAAACACAATCTGAAAATAAAGTTTATTTTTGTTTGTATGGAAATGTAATCATTTTCCAGTTATTGTGAAGTGGCCATATTAGTGCAATGCATTCATTCAAGGTTAGTTATTCTTGTTGCACACTTACTTGTATGGTTTCTCGCCGGTGTGTATACGCCGATGATTCCACAAGGTAGCGTGACGAGCGAATCCTTTGTCACAAACCTGTGCAATACAAAAATCTTGTTAATAAATTGACAATATTCAAACAATAGATTTGCAAGTTGTGAGGATACTCTTTCACGCAAAAACTACTAAACAGATTTTAATGAAACATTACAGTATTTATGTTTATTTTTTTATATTCCTTCAAGCGCCGCGAGACACAATATTAGATTAAATTATTTATTTATCAATCGTTACGCGGTCTTATGCGACCGCTTGGGGTTTGATGGATTAAACATCAGAATAACATAATATAGACTACCATTTATTACAATGATCTGTGACAAACTAAATTTCACATTTGTGTATGTTTGATTGAGTACATTATTTGCAAGCATACTTACTTCACACACATAAGGTTTTTCTCCAGAATGTGTTCTTTCATGATTCTTCAAATGTGGTGATTGTGAGAATTGCATACCACAGGTACTACATCTGTAAATAATACATAATTTACCAATTATTAATACTTTTATCAGCGCCATTACTCAGTTGTACAGTCGAAAGCACATCAGTTAATACATTTTCTTTACAAAATTGGTCTTATTACAAGCTTGATATGCTGTCGTCCGTACATTCGGTACATTTATAAAGCGGAATGAGTTTATCACTAACTAGCTTTCCGTCCGCGGCTTCGCGCGCGTGGACCCCTGAACCCTATTTTTTTCCAAAATAAAATTTAGCCTATGTTACTCGTGGATAATGTAGCTTTCGAATGGTGAAAGAATTTTTAAAAACGGCCCAGTAATTTTTGAGCCTATTCATTACAACCAAACAAACAAACAAAGTTTTCCTCTTTATAATATTAGTATAGATAAATTGTTTCTTACCTATATGGTTTTTCGCCTGTGTGTATTCTTGAGTGATTTTTTAGGTAAACTGCTTTCGCAAATGCGATTCCACAGATTCCACACTTGAAATTCTTTTCCCCTGAATGTAACTTCTTATGAGACCATAATGATGAATACCTAGAGAATGAACCACCGCAAATATTACAGTGAAATGGTTTTTCTGAGTTTGACTGATTAAGTTTACTTTTACTTCCACCCACGAATATAATGCCTGAACCATTACAATTTTGACATTTCGTAACAGCTGCCAAATTTCTTTTCTTTACAGGATGGTGTCCGGGTACTGAAACAAGTTTTGACAGAATAAGAATTTAAATAAACATACACCAATCATTCAATGGTCTTGAAAATTGAAAGCTGCTTTCTCATTCACTGAATCTAGCTACACATCTCTCACTCACAATCTTACCTTCCACTGTTAAAGGCGATTCATCTTAGAGCACTGGGATTTTTTTGTATGAGAAGATAACAATACTTATCTCACAAAATATATTTAACTGTGGAAACTTAATTGAATTATGTGTTTTCTTAATTTTCCTAAGTTGAAAATTGTAATGGTATGTTTCCCAAAAATAAATAAATAAAATGAAAGTGAGCCATTACATCCAAGATCAGCATCTAGTAATTGCTTGTAATGTTTCTAATTTTATTTATTGTATTTGGAAACTACAGCTTTGTTTACAATTTACATGTTACAGAAGTATGTAATACTTAACTCTAGACAAATAAATAAAGATATTAAAATTGACATAATTCAGAACAGTCAGTCTTACATGGTTTCTGTTGCTGTTGTGTCTGTTGTTGATTGGTAGGCGTTGGTGCTAACGGGTCAGTTGGCTGGTGCACCCCACTAACACCGCCCACCTCATACTTAACGTTGTCCTCAGATGCGACGAAGATTTGCGCAGCATTCACTAGATAAAAAGAAGACATTAAAAGTTTAAATAAAGTTGAAGAAACTATTACAAACTGCACGTCTATTATCTCTACATAAGTTCATTGAAAAGTACACACACACTATGGGGATGAAGTTTAATCACTTGAATTAATCATTCAGTGTATAACGCACACACTGCAATCAAACTGAATCTGTGAAAATTCATTATTAATAACACTAGGATTCATTTTATTCACACTAAGATTATGTGAAGTGAGTAAAAAGTTTCCACTTAAGTCCATTAGTTGTATTGTGGAATGGATCGCTTGATGTTTGTTACTCTTTCACAAGAATTTTTATGAAAGTTAAAAAATATTATACTTCAGGAAATGAGTGTTGCATGCAGGTGTACTATGACATAACTCATAGACTAGCTCGCTAGTCTATTAATTACCAATTATTTTCATAAATACAAATAAATTACATACTTTGATTATTTCTCTGGTCAACAGAATCTTGTGCTATGCAATTTTCACATCTGATTAACTTAGGTCCTTTTCTTTTGGGATTATTGGAAATTGGTCCACCACATGTAATGCATTTCTGAACTTTGTCAATAAGCGGTTTAGCTGAAATAAAATTAATTTCGATTGTTAAAAAACAATATAACATCTTTAATAGATTTGCCGGGATTACTCTTCATTACATTTACAGTTGCTTTGTGTTGAGCTATAGCAGATACCTAAGCCAGCTCATGAAGTGTGACAACAGGGTTTTTACTACAATAGAATAATTACTATCCACACAGAATAGTTACCTATATAAAGCATTCCTGTCTTTATTTTTCAAATACAAATCCATTTAAAAAATAAAGACAGGAACAATTAAAAAAATAAAAATAAAACGCACTTGATACAGGATAGTAATTTGGCATTTGTTACTTTTTACGAGACGTATGATTACTATTAAAATAATATTAAACATTACACTAACTCTCTTGTATTTGAACATGATGAGTTTGCTGTTCATTTGGGTCAGACGAGAGTATTTGGATCTGAGGCGGCATAGTAACATCGTTGCTAGCACTGACACCCGTTGCAACAACAGTTATATTATTATCTGAAACAAAATTAATAATTATGTTTACAAATGACAAAACCAGTTTCATCTAGGTACAATTAAATAATATAAAGAGGAAAGATTTGATTGATTGTATGTCTGAAGATTGAAGCTACAAAACTACTAGACCAATTGGAAAAAATATTTTGTCAATATAATACTGTAACAATAGCCGTAATTAAATTTGCATTTTTTTTTTTGCAGTACATAGTCCCCCGGGCCAGCTAGTTTTGACTCTCACTGATGGTAGTTTCTAAAGAAATGCAATGTTGTTTCAATAAAAATTAAAGTGAAAGTAGACACACTAAAAATAATACCTGTATCTTGAGCATGTATTCTTTTGTGAGCATTGAGAAGCGTCAGGTGTCCAAACATGAGTCCACAAACGTCACATTTAAAACTAATATTAGATATTGTGTTCTGGATGCCATTTGGGGCAATTTGCATCTGGTTTACAAGAGCATAGTTATAAGAGAATGGTTGTGCTATATAGCATGTTTTGTCATCACTGGTTGTTAGTTGAGCTATGTTTACACCACCAGTCACCCCTCCAGTGCCTCCAGTAGTCCCCGTGCCAATTTTTCCAATCATATTTACATTTGTAGTGTAACAAAATGTTGGGAACTCCTGAAAAAACATAAAACTCAGTTCATTGAAGAAATCCCTAGCCCTATGAACCATTTGAAATAAACTATTTATTCATAGTAAACTTAAACCAATTTGATTAATTGGGTTACCTGTTGTTGCTGAGTTTGTTGAGGATTTTTTTGTTGAACATTTTCGATGTTTTTCCCTTGGGTCTTTTGAGTGGGATGCTCCTGATACTGCAATGTCGGCACTGCGCCGGTTTGCACTGTATTTGTTGTAAACATTTTCACTTTTCTATCTTATTTACTTCATTACACGAACTTTATTTATTTGTTTATCTGTAACACCATAAGTTAAATGAACTCTGGAAACACAACACATTTCTAATAAATTCTGTAAAAGCGCGGTTCTAGAGAAAGAGAAACTACAAAACACGAAGTGTGAAGGTAACGGGAAATACTTCTTATCAGTCTACTCCGCTCGTAAAAAGATCATTCGCTATGAAAGCGGTGTCTCCTGAATAGTCGATATAGGTAAGAAAAGGATGACGGATTATATTTGTACGAGCTTCGCGAGTAAACGGACGCCGCCATTGCATTCTGACACACAAGTCAAGCAAGAGATGATGGGGACGCCGAGTCACGATCACACAAGTTAACGTTAATAAACCACTATAGAATATCACTACTACACCCACCTTGGTTTTCTAATTTTTGCGTTAGTTGAAACTTTTTAAATTCTAGTTTCAAAAGATTTATTCCATATTTTCTGTCTCACTTTACGACACTTCAATTCTCCATCTCATGGATGAAACGAAATGGCGATATTGAAATAAAATGGCGGGCCGTTTGGGAGCTAGTGCTGCCAACGACAAAAATACGAAATTAAAAAGGTACCAACGTACCTAATGATAATAAATTTTATACGAAGAATTCAAGGCATATTTACGAGTTCTTTTCATAATATTTTTTACTATTCTCTTAAAAAATCTCTCGAATCTCGATGTACAATATGCAGCAGTGCATTAAAGCGCCATCTATTACAGAGTAGAAAAACTATTTCGGATGTCTTGATCTCTGATCTCGATGTGTGCAGCAATGTATAAAGCGCCATCTATTACAGAGTAGAAAAACTATTTCGAATGTCCCGAGGAGATATTTTTCAAGAAACAAAAGTAGTAACGGCGGTCTTATCGCTAGGAAGAGATTTCTTTCTTCTAAACAACCCGATACCTACAACATTATATCTCAAAAGGATGTACTGTGGACCTTGATGTGGATCGTGATGATGATGTGGACCTTTTCACTATTTAAAGGTTCACTTTCAATTTGAACGCACGTTGTGAACCTAATTGAAATAAGTGACGTGTAAATGCATGTCATTGTGTAATAAACTATAATATTGTTCAACATGCCCAAAGGGGCAAGTAAATATTATCCCGATTTCGTACAAACTGCTGCCTGTTACGTCATAATAATTGATAATTAATAATTTAATTAAATATATTTAAAAAAATGGGTAAAATCACACACATGGGTAACTTCTTATTTATTTATTTACATACACTTAAGATCGCTAACATATTCATACCTTTCTTTACACTGTAATATGAAAGTATTTGAAAACAATTTAGTAAACGAAAATATTATTTACATTTTTCATTTAAAAGTTAGGACCTCCTAATAACATCAATCTGTCCATTTTTTTAAACACTCGACATTGGCGAAATTAATGTGCTTCAAATTCGCACCATTGAAACCAATACAGAATAATAAATAATAACATCTTATTCATATAGTTTTATTTTTTCTGAAGTACTTCATTATAACAATTGGATTCCCATTTTTTGTTTGTTGTTGAATATTACTAATGATATGTGAAAGTCTGTTAGACCAGTTTTCACATGTTTGAGGTTTGATTTTACAAAGAAGATTATGATCAGGGCACCAAAAATTATTTATTCTATGCTGAGCTAATGCATCTCGTAATTTCACTAACATATGAATAACCAAAAAATTTAAGGAATTACTTTTCCAAAATGATGCATCTGTTACGGAGACCTCCCATAAAAATAAAGTTTTTATGTAATAACTAGCCAATGAAGTGAAGCCTTGCACGTCTCGCAACTGTTTTAAAAGCTTGACGACACATTTTAAGTTATTTTGGTTTTGTAGCACAAGCCTTTCTTGAAAAGGAAAACTGAGTCTCCAATTCAAGTCATTATCAGTTGGTTTAGGCACAACAAAGTATTGTTTAATTTTAATAAACTCTTTCTTACTAAAATCCACTTTACACATGACTGGCTTTTTAGGCAGCTCAAATGCTAGGGATGGCACCAAATCAATATCTATCATATTATTTTGGAGATATATGGTTGTTGTTTGCGGGACCTGATAATTTTGATATTAAACCATAAGAAATATTATCAATCGTTAGGATTCTCTTTCCGTTTTCAATGGGTAGCTTGTATAATGCGGCATCTACAACACTTTGCACCCAGGATCGAAACTTGCCCACTGACAAGCGATGTAAGGGATCGCACCACATTGCCGTCTTTAAAAAGCCTTTATTAGCTGTTACAGGATTTTTGTATAATCTCCGAAATTCTGATGGCATTATAATGTATGTGTGGTCATATTGCGTGTCGTTACAATTAAGTTTGATTGTGTCGTAATTAACAGGTATTCTCAATACCAAATTGATGTCAAATTCTGTTGGATGACCCACACGAAGACCATCAAAATAGCTTCCCATATATTCAAGCCTTGGTTTCATACTTTTAAATAGTTCATCAGAATCCTTCATTAATTTCAATATTCTTTCAAGTACAGAATAAAGGATTTTGTTATTATTGCATGTTTCCTTTTTATTTAATCTAATGTATCTTCGATTAAGTGCTTGAAAGACATCTTCTGTTGATTGTAATTTAGTTCCACGTGATGACCGCGGCATTTTCCTGTAACAATAAGTATTTTTGTTGAACAACTATGTAAGTAATCTCTAAATAAGAAGATAAGGAATGTCCGAACTGCCGATTCAAGGTATGTAGGTACCTACCTACCTAACGGTAATATTCTTTTTAAAAATGTTAATTACAAATGTATATATTTTTTTAAAATTGTAATTCGTCATGTGTTTAAATAAATAAATACGTACCCAGTAGGTATTTGTAGTACTGTGCAGGTTTTGCAAACTGGTTTAAAAGTAGGGAATATCTACTAAAAAAAACAGGCAAACTGAGACAATGCACGAAGCCCGAATGTACAGTGGACACTGCAATGGCTATTGATATCCAACACCAATGTACTTACAGTCCTACACAAAAGCTGAGTAAAGGGGATTCCCTCTGTATGGGATATAAATATTATTACGCTATTGAATAGGGGGAATCCTGCGAAGTCGTAAGTAGGTAGTTCGCGAACGTAAGTACCAATGTGTAGTGTACGGTGTAGAACAGTAACACCTCTCTCAGTGGGCCTCCAGGGCAGTGTAAAAAGAATCAAGTAGATAGAATGAAACTTTATTATTAAGCGAAAAAGTATCATAAAAAATGTACAATTAATCCCTAAGTTGGGTCAATGGGTCTCGATCTTTGTTTGTGTTTGTGGCATGGTATTGTAAACAGCCATTCCTACGTCATTGGTAGGGAATGTGAAATCTTTAGCTTTTAGGTTTTAGCATCATTAAATGTTTGTTCTAGCTCCAAGTTATGGTGAAATTCAAAGTAATATCTTAAAAAGGGCACAAACTGGGTCGCAGTTATTGTTTTTTTTTAATGTAATAGTATTATTATTAGTGCGCCGCATTGCGTGGGTCGCTAGAAAAACATAGATAAAGATTGGAGTATTCAGTGTGCTTTGGTATCTAGTAGAAAAATATTTACTATTTATTGCATCATTTGCATCAATCTAGAAAAGAAAAGTGGGACTGCCAGTTTTCACTTTTATACACTAAAGAGACATAGCATTCAAAACCTAGCGAAAAAATACACAGTGAAAGAATAAGAGATGATTCACTGGACTAGTCTCTTAACAAACACCTCAAGAATCGGATTGGAATCAGACAGATGATTGGATTATAGTTTCACGGAAACACATTGCATCAATCACGTAATATAACATACCTACTTTTAGTATCAGTAGTAGAATTCTTAGTAGGTACTACTATAGTGATAATAAATATAAATTAACTTACATGAAGAATAATGAAGTGACGGCTTACTGGAGATTTGATCTGAATCTACAGGATTAATTTTTGGTTCTTGACACCTTATAGTTTTAAAGCTATCAATTGCTTCATGAAGATTTTTAAACTCCACCTTTGGTACTGGTATTGCCGATTGTTCAAATTCGTTTTTAGCACTAGGTCCTATCAAGGGAAAAAAAATGTTAGGTTACTTTTTGAATACCCCTTTGAAATTCAAAACTACTGGCTCAGTGTATGTGTTATAGTCAAACCTCGAAGTTCCGGCACTCCTAGGTTTGACTAGTCAATCCTCAGGTCTGACTAGAAGTCTTAGTCAAAGCCCAAACATTTCGGCCTTTGACTAAATAATGTTAGTCAAACCTAGGAGTAACTAATTTGGTCAGGCAAAGGTCGAAACTCAATTTAATGAAATCGGGGTTTGACTAGACAAACCTGATTATTAAGACTTTAAACTAAACTCTGATCTCGAACTTATTGCATAGGCGTTACGACGGTCGGTTTTCACGCGCACGCGCAGCTATCTCTTTACGTGAAGGTACGAGTAACTAAACTTATACAGTACTGAGGTTGGTTGTCAGTGTTTCTAGATCGATCTTGATTAATTACTAATTTTTAGGGTTCTGTTACCTTAAAGGATAAAGAGTTTAGACCCTATTATTATGACTTCGCTAAATGTTGTCTGTCACCAGCCTCGTATCTCATGAATCATTCACTTAAAAAATAAATAATTCAATAAAATACTTAAATATTTAAGGGGGCCTCCCATACAGCAAACGTGACTTGTTGCAGTTTTTTACTTGATATTAATTAAAACGTAAACAGGTGAACCCTTGAAATATTCACATAATTTTAGTTGCATTTTAAAAATAAATCATAAAATTAAAATAAAATAAATATTTAAGGGGGCTCCCATACAACAAAAGAGTCGCACGGAACCCTTCGTGAGCGAATCCGACTCACACATGGCTGGTTTTCTATTTGCCGTCTACTTTTGACCGAGTCTGTCAGTCGTTTCTAGGATTGACTAGGCAAAGCCCGAAACAGATTATTTTAGTTTCGACGTTTGACTGAACCGTTTAGGCACTTCTAGGTTTGACTTAGTCAAAGGCCGAAATAAGAATTTACTTCGGGGTTTGCCTGAAGGCCTTGGTCAAACCTAGGATAGACCAGTCATTCCGCGAAGAGACTGCATATCGACCTTTGACTATGACATATGTATAATTCCACCAGTGCAGTGTTATTATCATGTTTTCTTTTTTTTACTCGGAGTCCTTAGAGGTCTCCGGTTTTAACAATAACTCACAGGCTCATGCCAAATGAGTTACGTTTCAAGTACCTACATATTATCATTATTATTAATAATTACTAACCTCCCTTTTCTGTAACATAAGCATGCTCCATTTTAACATATTTCCTTGTTTTGCACACATATTTCAGATTTTTTTCAGGAACTTTGTCAAAAAGAGGATCTTTACTCTCCGGGGCTTGATCATCTTCAAAAAACATGTATGTTCCAAGGGGGACTTCATACTCACCTGTAATTATTAAAGTTCATAATATTTTAGCCTTAGAATTTTTTGTACAGATAAGTAACCTAGAAAAACTGTAACCCTGAAATTTAATATGTTCAAGGCTTTATTAATCTAAGGTTCAAGGTAATAATAATATGATGATGATGATAGGAGTTGTACAAACAAGACTAGTACATAATAATTCTGTGGTAGAAACTAAAGTTGTTACCTTTAAAAAAGGTGTCATCCATCTGAACAATAGGAGACTTTTCATTTATGCCTAACACATTAATAGATCTACACTGTTTTATATCTACGCTGTCTTCAAATTCTACATACACCAGAATCTCTTCTTCTGCATCTGAATGATCAGCGTCAGTCATAGTATTGTGTGTGGTTTGTAGTGGTCGCAATCTAAAATCTTGTTTTATGGTAATATAATATTTTAAGAACTTTTTGAGAAAACTATTTGGTGTTAAAGTATAATAATTTATTCATTATTAGTTTAAAATGTAAATAGATGTTTAATAAATTGTTTACACCTGTGATGACCTGTGATGTGACAGAAAAAAACGACACTGACGTGCACTGACTGACGTAAAACGAAAAAAAAAAAAAAAAAAACGTCACCGAGTTTGTGAATTGAAATATAGATGGCGCTATCTAGGGCTAGAGTATAATGGTCATGGCCAATCATTTTTGGCAAAATGCAGTCTGTCTTGCATTTAGCTGTCAGCTCGAAGTAACATTAATTTGATAAATCGGTCAAATAAAGTGTGCACATTTGACAGCAAAATGTCAGCAAAAACAAAATTACTTCACCTCGGAGAACACGAGTGAGGTTTGTCACGGCGAAAAATTTTTCGTAATTTCGTCAAGTCTACCCAGTGATATTACAGCAGCAAAATGTCTGATTGGGATACGGTTACCATTCTACGCAAAAAACCGCCTAAAGCGTCTGCATTGAAGACTGAACAAGCCGTTAATGCCGCACGTCGTCAAGGTTTGCCCGTGGATACTCAACAAAAATATGGTGCAGGTACTAATAAACAACACGTTACCACAAAAAATACAGCTAAATTGGACAGAGAAACTGAAGAACTGCGCCACGATAAGATTCCGTTGGATCTGGGAAAACTTATAATGCAAGGACGGCAGGCTAAAGGCATGAGCCAGAAGGATTTGGCTACGAAAATTTGTGAAAAACCTCAAATTGTAAACGATTATGAAGCCGGTCGTGGAATACCCAATAACATTGTACTCGGCAAAATCGAAAGAGCAATTGGCATAAAACTTCGCGGAAAAGAAAGAGGCCAACCACTACAGCCTCCTGGAGGAAAGAAATAACGGATTCCCTGGGAGGCGAAGACTATACTCCGATTATTTATTGCATAATAATTGCCTCTAAATTGCTGTTAAAATCTCAATGTATAGGTCACATTGAAAAAAGAATATTCATTTAATTTTCTCTGGAATGTTCCGTTTGTGATTACGACATATTTCTATGCTGTTGTGTGGGCATTATCTAGTGTTACCACCACGAAAAATAATTATAATGTTGAGCAATTTAAAATGTGATATGCAATAAAAATAGTTATGATTTGAGAAATAGTTTGATTTGTTAAACCCTCCCCTTTTATGTACCCACCTAATAATGCGAATGCGAAATTGAGTTTTCTGCAAGTGGAGTGTATCTTCCGTCCCGTCCCTAGCCTTTTTCGCGATAGTAGTGACTGTGACTGGCGCAAGTCCGAATTTGGCTAAATAAATACAACGCGACAATGCGCTCCGCGTTTGTATGTTAATAAAGTTTCGCTCCGTGAATTGATTCCATTTTCGGGGCAATCTAAAAGTTCTACTTGTCTAGGCTCGGAGCTCGTAAGAAATTGGCAGTCATGCAATGGGGCAATTTTGGAACAAACAAAGAAAAAGTAGAAACACCTATTCGACGCAAATCATTAAATCACCGAAATGGGATAGCTGTGGATTCTTTTCCTTTACTGACCATATGACTGACCATTAACTTTTACTCATGATGTGGATACGATACGATATGACTGACCATTAACTTTTTACTCATGTGGGTACGATACGATACGATCATCTACTAGTGGTATTGTATCCAGAGCCGTGAAATAAATGTCAAATTTTATAAAAATAATTAAAAAAGCTACGATTGACAGGTGCTGACCATGTATTACT
The DNA here is from genome assembly GCF_004193835.3 of Ostrinia furnacalis. Lineage (NCBI taxonomy): Eukaryota > Metazoa > Arthropoda > Insecta > Lepidoptera > Crambidae > Ostrinia > Ostrinia furnacalis. The sequence continues at coordinate 189,712 of NW_021134478.1, forward strand.
TTTCTCTATGGTGCTGACTTAGACATACTCTCTAATCTGTGTGCTGACTGACAGCCTGGTACCGACGATACATTCTGAATTTTTGATCGAAATTATTTATTCTATACACATGTAATTAAAAGTATTCCATAATTCAATTTATTGGTCAGTTTCGGTCACCTTTCTACGCTGCAAAGAGTTGCGGCAAGAATTTCAATATTGCAGTGTTTTGAGGTTATGATACATAGTTTATAAACAAGAGATATCGTTAGGCCGATATGGCTTTTTCTTTTGGTGCTTCTACAGGTACCACCCAGAGTGCCCCTTTCGGCTCTGCAGCTAAACGTAAGTTTGCATAATGTATAGTTATTTTCCCAAAACTTTGACTTAGTCACAATAATGTTAAATGTTGCTAATGGCATCAAGTTGGTCCCGTTGCGCACTAGTTATTGAGGTATTTTTGTTACTATTTATTTAGTTCTTGTGCTTGCGTCTGAGTACATCCCTTTAACTACAACTGACTCTTAAAGTTTGACAATTAATTATATGTATTTTTCTAAAAGGTTTAGATCTTATGGCTTATGTTTGTGTATGTTATAGCAACATTCTCATTTGGGAGTACTAATACTGCCACTACCTCAAACGCTGGATTCAGTTTTGGAACCTCCACAACTTCCTCTGGCTTTGGTTCATTGGGAGCAACTAGTACAGGTATATTTTTCTTTTGATACTGTCATTTATCGACTTTTAAAAAGACTGCATAATGTTTAAATAATACTTAAATTCAAGGCTTTCTGGTGTAATAGTTAATTACTGGAATACTATGCTCTAAGTCACATCCATTCTGTTTTGGCTTTATTATCTGATCTACAAGCTACAAGTTCCTTTAAAAACTAAATAGAGCTTAGTACCCAGAAAATGAAGTGTAAATTTTAATTAACTAAACTAAATTTAATTACTATTGCTCGCGGCTTCATCTGCCTGAAATTTAATGCCACAGATTCACATAAATTTATAGCCTATATGTTAATCTGGGTTACAAATAATAATACTTTAAAGTTTCAACCAAATCTGTTCAGTAGTTTTTGCGTGAAAGAGTAACAAACATCCACACTAACTTTCACCTTTATAAATTACTAGCTTTCCGCCCGCGGCTTCGCGCGCGTGGACTACATTATCTACATATTTCACGGAACCCTATTTTTTTCCAAAATAAGAATTTGGCCTATGTTACTCGTGGATAATGTAGCTTTCGAATGGTGAAAGAATTTTTAAAAAAGGGTCCAGTAGTTTTTGAGCCTATTCATTACAACCAAACAAACAAACAAAGTTTTCCTCTTTTTAATATTAGTGTAGATTAGTAGGATTTATTTTATTTTATTTTGTATGCAGCTGCACCTTTTGGAGGCTTAGGGACAGCTCCAGCGTCTACGGCACCATCATTATTTGGTGGAACTGGCTTTGGAAATACAACATCTAAACCTGCAACAGGTAACGTAGTCTGCTAATTTTGCAACTGTGAAGTAAGTGATTATTATAAAAAAATATCGCTTTTCCTGGTAAGCTAGTACTCGGAGGCGAATTGTAATTAAAATAGTGGCGATCACAATAGATTAGTACTGGTCAGTGATACTGGGACTTCATGGAACCAGAATAGCTGTTAAACAAAAAAAAAAAGCTAAAACTTCTTTTTATTAAATTACCTTGCTCTTAATAATGCAATCTATAATTTTAATGATCTTGTGCTGTATCTTTTGTATATTTCATTCTTTTTGTTTTCTTGTCTTGTGTGACTAAAGTGTATTTTATCTATCATCTATACCTTTTAACTAGCATCAATGTAACATATATTGTGTTTTGTTTACAGGCTTTGGAACTGGTGGATTTGGTACCAACACATTTGGAACAGGTACAACTTTCGGAGCTGGTACTTCTACTTTCGGCAGTACAGCCCCAACATTTGGTACCAACACACTTGGTTCCAACACGCTTGGCTCCAACACATTTGGCACTTCAACATTTGGTACTGGATCAACATTTGGTTCTGCATTTGGAACTAAACCAGCTACCACTGGGTTTGGTGGGTTCGGCGCTGGTCTTGGAACCAACACGTTTGGACAGCCTCAGGTATAAAAAATATAAAATTGTTTTTGGTTCATCAGTGATGTGTACCAAAATTTGTGTTAAGAGACTGAGACTTGGAGCTTCTGAAGATTCCCAAGTGAGAGACAACCCAGTGCAAAATAACTTTTGTATTTGTTATTTAATTAAATCAACCTGATTATTTGCAAAAGAATAAAAAATACAATACTTCAGAGGGCAGGATAAATCGGTCCAAATTAGCAATGTTAGAATGCTCATGGTAATTAAAGTTTGCCATGTTTTTTGTTTGTGTTTTATTATATTTTGGTCAATTTTGGTTGAAACTACAACTCGATCTCTTAGTCGGGCACTCTTGTCAGTGGTCGTGGTTGCGTTGACGAGGTACACGGCGGAGTGTTCGATATTATGTGACAATTTCCGAGGGTAAATCTCCTGATGCTGTGCTTCCATTTCTGACGGTTAGAGGCGTCGCGAGTACACTGGACTATGGTGGACTCAGTAGAACAAATAATACTGTTATATTCTAGCAGCAGCAACAGCAGCAGCAGCCGGCCGGGCCCGCGTCGGCGCACGAGGCGCTTATCGCGGCGGTGTTCAACTGCAACGTCTTCGGGGATGAGCGCGACCAGGTGCTAGCCAAGTGGAACCTCTTGCAGGCTCAGTGGGGCACTGGTATGAGCCACTTGTTTTCTTTAAAAATCTTTATACTGCTAGCTTTTGACATAAAGCAGTGTCTATGTGACATGTATTAAATAATAGCTCATTTTTATTAGTATTAACTCTGTCGATATACCTATCGTCGGTCGGCATAAATCCCGTGGAAAAAGACATGAAAATGAGCTACTGATTTGGGACAAGTGGGTCAGTGATGAGAAGAAGAAACTCAGTCACTACGATTTATTTTTGTGTAAACTTGACACTCACCAGCTGTAATCTTAAGTAGTTGTAGGTAATAGATGCTTTTTTGCGACCAAAAAGTATACCTAATGTGCTGTCGACTTTAGGCGGTTATCACACTGCGCCTCGCTCCGCCGCGGTACGCGGGACGACAGATGTAATCATTGTATGTAAGTACCTCAGTTTGTATAGAAAACACGCGCGGCACAACACACTGACAACGCGTCTGCGCGCGGGATTTTTTATATGAAATCACGCGCTCGCGGCGGAGCGCGGCGCAGTGTGATAACCGCCTTACTATGTAATAATAAATTCTATGTTCCAATGTTACCTTTGAAACGTTTCAGGACAAGCTTACTATAGTCGGAATGCTCCAGCACTGGAGCTGAATGAGCAGAACCCATTATGTCGGTTCAAAGCAGTGGGGTATTCAAGACTGGGCGGTCGGGAAGACAAGGAAGGTCACGTTGCTTTGACGTTCAACAAGACAGAACAAGAAATCAAGTGAGTGACTTTTCTTTCATTATAAAATGACAAATAGTGTCATCAGTGGCGTAACTATACCATCCGAGGCCCGTGGCAAATTCTAGGGCTTTTTTTTCCGGGGGGCCTCGGTATCGTCGCCCTGAAGCGATTAGGGACTAGGGACGGGGGCATTTTGCCAGCCCTGTCACCCTATAGTTACGCCACTGAGTGTCATAGGAGATAATGAGATTGCCTTTGACTCTAAACAAGGAATTGTATCATTTATCTATGTATATTTAATTAAATTTTGAAAATATTTCAATTGTTTTTCAGGAATAATCAGCAAGCACTCATCACATCACTATCTGGTTTGTTGGGTAATAAACCGAACCTCACTGTTAACATTGATGCAGTGAAAAATGTTTTAGAAAACAAAAGTCAGGTAAGGAAGAACCAAAATTTTTATTGTTATAAAGTAGCTTCTCTACACATTTTAGTTAATCTAACCATTATCACCACCACCACCTATTGTTTCGCAGTTTGTTATTCAAAGACCCTAGTAGTAGCGATTGTGGTGCAAATTTCGTAGCCCTAACTATTCTGTAGTTTGTTAAATGACCTTAGTAGCAGCTACGACAATGTGGTCAACTGGTGAGCGTAAACACATAGCGCTATTCTTTTCAGTTTGTCAAACAAACATGACCTTAGTGGCTATGGTTGTAGTGCCATCTGGCGAGTGCAAATTCCGTAGCCCTCATTGTTTTGCAGTTTGCCCTCAGATCATAGAAAGAGAATAGATATTAAGTCGCGCGTAACTACAACGAGAACCAGTGACCCCACATTTCCCCCACCACAGCTCCCACACACACATTCAACTGTGTAAAAACAAAGCGACTGAGAGTCTACGACAACATGTGCAACCGGCTTAAAAGTGCTGTGATTGGCCAGAAGGCGTGCCTTATGGCCAATCAATGGCCGCGTGACGTGACGCACACTTTGAAAAAAGCAATTAGAGAGAAGAAAGATAAAATGGAGTCGATAAGATATCGATACTTTAAATCCTGGGGGCAAGGCTCAAAATTGGTTTAAAAAATGCTTGTATGAAAACCTTTTTATTATTATACGTTATTATTATGTTCTTTAACGATTTTTGCATAAAGGAGTCAGTTCCATTTTGTATGGACGAAAAACTCAGAATCAATTATTGGGACTAAATGAAGTTACCTTATATTAATTTACCCCAACCAAAGCTCAATGTCGTTATCGATGGAGTATAGAAGTTATAGACTGACAAAGTTTGTATGAAAAGTCATGGGTTAAGTAGGTACTTGCGATTTTTACCAGTATTTACAATATTGGTAATATATTATTATTTACTTTAATAATAATAACAGGATCACTGTAATTATTATTAACTACTATCGCGCATTAACTTTTTAATTATGGCGAAATTCGTACCGCCTATGTTTATCAAAAATAATGCCTATATTAGGCTTTCAACTAGCTCTTATAGTAATTACATAGTTGACAGTTACTAATCCCTTCTACTATTGTTATTGTTTTTGTAAAAACTTAAAAATCGCAAGCAACTCATGATTTTTTCATTCAAAATTAGAAAATAGAAAATAATAATTTACTTCTATTTATCGATAATAGGAAACCGTATTAGAACACGAGCCCTGCACTATGTTACGACCGGCACATGCGGCCGTACTGTGTATTTTCACGCGTCAGTGGATATCGGAAGAAATAAAATACATTGCGCAGTAGTTACGCATGACATAAAGTGGTTGCTAACTAAATCGTCAATGTACAACGTGTTTGAATTTTTATCACCACTAATTTCGATATCGCAGAAAATGTCACGGAACTGAATTCGTTCGTAAAAATGTTTAGTTTTTTTTATTTATAAGCAAAATACCAATGGATTTGCAATACTTACATGTGGTAAATGACTTCATTGTTCCTGTAGTTCTTCGTTTCACTTATGTTATTGCACGTTACGACGCATTATCCAACAATATCGGAGAACATTTCCTCAGTACGACTGAATCGCGACTAACCTGGCGTCGCGGGCGATGTTCGTTTCTGGGCATATCGCGGAGACACGCGCCACGCCCCCGTTTCACATCTATTCCTTTCTATGATCTGAGAGTTTGCCAACCAATGAGGGCTATCGTTTTAGCGCTCACCAGTTAGCGTCACTGTGGAGTAAGGTCCTGTCACTTGCTAGTAGCGAAGACAGTGGCACCAACTGGTGAGCGCGAAAGTGGTAGGAGGACTATCGCATTTGCACTCATCAAGATGGCGCCACTGTAGAGTAAGGTCCTGTCAATCGCCAGGGGTGCCAACTGTTAAGTATAAAAACGATAGCCCTCATTATAACCCTTCAGGTGGTGATATTCGTCGTGGACAAGAACGCCGGGGGTTCCCACGTGTCCGCGTCAGAGTTAGCTGCGTTTTTGAACGCGGGCGCCGCTCGCACCGCGCTCGCCGGCGCCGGCTGCTCCGCCGTCACGCCCGTCACCCGGCCCTCGCCGCAGATGCTGCAAAACTACCTGCAGACGCCGCCGCCAGGTATTTTGAAGTTTGGTGAAACAAGAAATTAGTTTTTGAATACAAGAATGCGTGGTAAATTCAGATGACTGCTCCTGAATCAATAATATACCTACTACTGATGTTTCTATTCGCGGCGCTTATTCTGAGCACTTGTCAAATTTTGGTCTCGAAGCGCTGGTAGGGTAAAAAGATTATAAGACATGTAGTAGAGATGTGTAGTATATACAAATATTTGATAATTTGCAAGTATGTACATTTAAATAGTCCATACAAATAAATAAATTTTGACTTTGTCTTTGAACGGTGCCGGTAGCTCTAACGTCACGCTGTCACTCGACTCTTAGAGTAGGCGCACACCGTTGATTTTTCGTCGGCCGATAGTTTAGTCGGGCAGTTGATCGGTATGGGCATGTATGGGAGTGCGCACACTACGCCGATTCGATTTGGTCGATTCTTCATACAATTTAAAATGGGGCACAACTATCGGCCAACTAAAAATCAACGGTGTGGGCCTACTCTTAGTGGGGGTTCTATCAGGCACCGTCGAGAGTGTTATAATCCGATAGAGCTGTGTACGTGATGTTATTGGTGTAAAAGTATATCTGATTTTTCCAAGATTCGGAGCGCATTCATGCGCAATGGTAAAACGCACGTCTACCGCGTGCATGCGCCCTAAACCCTAATACCACATTGCTAGTTTTAAGTTAGTGTAAGTATATTATTAATTTTTAAATTTCCTTCGTTCATTCGTGTAAATCAAATGACGTCCAAAGCTGGACAAAGGGACAAAGGCCTCCCCCAAGGACTTCCACAACAACGGCCCTTGAATTTTTAAAGTAAATTAATGATATGTATGCTATGATCATCAGGAATGGACATGCGACTTTGGAAGCAAGCACAAGCAGACAATCCTGATCCTGAAAACTACATTCCTGTGCCTATCATTGGTTTTTCCGAGGTATGTTTATTTTATCACTCAAAAGAGTACCTAATCTAATGTGTCACTGAATACAATCAATGAAATGACTCAATGTCACTGAATGAAAAAAAAGTTTATTTCACTGTTATGTTAGATTGTCTTCAATGAGGGCTATCGTTTTAGCGCTCACCAGTTAGCACCACTGTAGAGTAAGGTCCTGTTACTTGCTAGTAGCGAAGACAGTGGCACCAACTGGTGAGCGCTAAAGTGGTAGGAGGACTATCGCATTTGCACTCATCAAGATGACGCCACTGTAGAGTAAGGTCCTGTCAATCGCCAGGGGTGCCAACTGTTAAGTATAAAAACGATAGCCCTCATTGTAACGTTTTTAATGGTGTTTATAGATAAAATTCCGCGCAAGTTGTCAAGCTGAGCAAGCCGGCTTGCAGGCCAGTTGGCTGCGTAAAGCGAGCGATACTTTGGGCGAGCTTCGCACTAGGAGAGCCGCCGCCGCCGCCCGGCTGTCGCAATTGGCTGCAAGGCTGCATGGGTTAAGACACACTTTGTTACAAGTAAGTTAAACTGTGTTTTACTCTTTTCTGGTATGAGAACTGCCTGAGAGCTGAATTTGGCCCAATTAGCCACTTGGCAGTACTTAAACTTGGTTATCATCCATGTTTGAGCCTCAGGTCTTGAATAATAACGAGAGTGGACTGTATTAAAGTTATTGTAATTTGAATGTAAAAACAAATATAATAGGTAAACAATGAATGTGCTATGCGTAAGTATGAGTCGTGCGCGCCGCTCGGTGGCCAAGTGTGCGATCGCCTTCACGCGCCGCCGTCGTCGCTCCCGGCACCTTTCACCACGTCGCCCGCTCCAAGGCCAGTTGCCCGTGCGCGAACAGTCCGTATAACCAGAGTAAATCCAAATGAGTAGGTCATCTTCATAGAAACGCACCGAGCGCGGTTTGTATGTGAGCGCGCCAATATACGTATGCGGCGCGCACGCACACACTGACAAAATTCGGCGCAACCACGACTGGCTCCCCGCTAATCCACACTAAATTTGTCAGTGTGTGCGTGCGCGCCGCATACGTATTGGCGCGCTCACATACAAACATACTTCGAGTAGACTATGAAGATGACCTACTCATTTGTATTTACTCTGGTATAACCTAAGACTGGTTTAGATCAGTCATGTTATTCAGGGCTGAGGGTTACTCCGAAATAGTATCTGCTCCAAAGCCTATCAGTTCGACTCTGGGGCGGGGCATAGCTGAGATGCCAAAACCTGACAGTCCACGTAAGTTTGGCATTTCAGTGGGTTACGTTGGTTACTTTAGTCCTCTAACATATATCATTTCTGATTCTGATCTTGTAGTCATGTAATAGAGCCCTGCCCCCCTAGACAAAACGTACTTTTTGATCGAATCGAAAAACGAATACGTCAAAACTCCATACAAAAAAGTCCTTTTCGACCACTTTTCGATTGGTTTGCGATTATAATTTGCACTTTGTCTAGACCCGCTGTATTACGTTAGTTTTAAAGCTTTTTTTCTGACAGGTGATAGCACGCCAAGAGACGCTGAATCACGTGGGAGTGGCGCTTAGCCCCGAAGAAGAAGCGGCGCGGGCGCGCCTTCATGAGTTAGCCTCACAACTTGCCGCGCCGCCGCTATACAATGTGAGTACATCAACCAGATGCTTTAGCGTAATACTATAATAATAGGGTAGTTGACACATTTACTAAAACGATAAACTTATGAGTTGTCAAACTGCAACTCTTCAGGGGTTGACTGGAGGAGAACGCTTAAACGGCATTAAGTCCACCCATTGTATGATTTTTATTGTGCTATAAAGTTCTATAAATAAATAAATAAACTCTTCAAAGGACAATCTATGACGTCACCAATGAGGGCTATCGCTTTAGAGCTCAGACTTAATATTGTGTTATGTTGTGTTAAATGTATTGTTATTGTTTGTTGTCTGTAGTTGTGCATTAAATAAATAAAACCGGTTTGGCGCCATTGTAGAGCAAGGACGCACTCGACATCAAATAAATCGCACCTCCCTCGACAAGCACTTTCAAACGTATGCATCCCCGCTTCCCATCAATATTGGCACCATTTAAAAGCCTAGTTCTAAACTTCATTTCATTAAAGGAAAGGTTTTTACCCCAAAATGTGTTTTTAGAAGGATCCGAAGTCACTTCTTCAAAAAATAGGTAGTTACGCTTGAGCCAATTTTTATGGCTATAAAACTGTTAAGTTGGGAATAATCGCTTTCCATCTGTTAAAGAGGACACGTGAGATCATCATTTGGTTTTATAACCATAAAAATTGGTCTAATTGATCCCAGAGGTGAGCCCAAAGTGAGATCTTTTTTCAAGTCACATTTTGGTATATTTTAATCATTTATTAAGAAATTAAATGTGTTTTTCTTTAAGGATATTTATTGGCTTTTCAAATAACACCAATATTGTTGGGGCGCCATGATTGTGTAAGAAAAAAAATCTTTAAAGTTCGCGTCGCGGAAGGTGCGATTTATTTGATGTTGAGTGTATTACTGGCTAGTGGCAAATACAGTAATAAGACAGACTTGTGAGCGCTGAAGCGGTAAAGAGACTATAACATTTTTACTTAACTGGATGACGCCACCGGAGAGTAAGGTCCTGTCACTAGCCAATCAGTGGTGCTGTTGAGCACATAATCGATCGATAGATAGATTGAATGTTGGTCTAACGATTCGAAGATTATTACTCACCATGAGCTATGATACTATTCCTCCCCTCGTATCCATACATCAGGGGGCCTGGCCCCCATGAAAAATACCCTAGATACGCGAATGGGTTAATTAATATGAGTAGTTTACTAAAAACGTAGTTTGCTGCTGGTGTGCAGTCTTGAAGAAGGATGGTGTGTGAACACAAAACATTTATCTTACGTGAATTTCTGTATTTCATAGCGTTTAATACATTAGCTTTAATAAAAACAATATGTCTTCAGTCAATTTAAAAACTTAATTTTGCAAACAACGTTTATGTCCTATACTGGACCTGGATGGAACTAGAAATGTTGGTATTGTTGGTAGATAGTTAACTAAACGGTATTTCGTAAGCTTTGGACCACATGTACTAAATTTAGCTGCTGTTTTTTCTGAAGCTACTTTTTCAAGTTCAAAATTTACTGCCTAAAGCTACGCATGTTTTGTCCGGCCACAACTAATGTGCCCGTGGGTAATGACACCTTGATTTTTTCAAGATAATATTTATGTCTTTGATGATAGAGTAGGTATGTTACATCATCATCATCATCATCATCAGGTATGTTACTATGTAATCAAGCAAGTATGTGTTTCAAGATAATAGTGTCATAGACGCTCTGTCTAGAGCTCTTCAAAGATATATGAGGACCGATATAAGATGTTGAACTTTGATGATGACATGTTCTGTTGAAACTAACTAACTAAAAGTCTCTAAATAGAACCTAAATTTATAACTCAAGCTGAAGTTTTAACATATTCTTCAGACGTATTAAGAAAATTACAATAAATGATTGTTAGCTATAATAAGTTCTCATCAAAAAGGACAAATCAATGACATAATTCATCAAGATTCATAATCCAGGATGACCTGTCATTTTAACTGCATCATTCTTTAAATTACGTGATACCACAACACCTATCGGATTATTAAGGCTGTAGATTACTATAGAGATGTCCTTGTCTGCCCATAGTACACTGGTACACTCGACCTATGCGTGTTCCGTTATCACGGTCTTATCTCTAGACACCAGACGGTTTTTTGTATATCAATATAGGTAGGTAAGCGTCTATTTATAACACCTGTAGTAACGGACATAATAATTGAATATTTTCTATCATGTTACTGTACCGTGATCATGAAATGCACCATGAAACCTGAAATGGGTAAAATATGGAATTCGTTTTGATCAATTAATTAATTGGTTAATTTTCAATAGCATTCATTACAGCGTAGCTGGAGGATATTGAGAAAATTAAATTAGCCATTCTACATGTTTTATAATATTAATTATGTGCTAAGGTTTAGTTAAGTCAGTCAATTAATTATTGACAGTTATAAAATAACGTCATTCATGCAGCAGGTGGGATTTTTGATCGTCAACGTTAAATTAATGATCTATAACAGTATAATAAAACTAACAGTAATTAAGATGCTGTTACTAAACAACGTTATTATCGTTGTTCAAACAATGTATTATATCCCCAAACTGGTTCTTACTTGTTACTTGTGTTTGGTATATTTGATATCTTTTATGTTTCTCACATGACATAGCGAGACAACAATGTTATAATGGTAATGGCAAGTAAAATTTACTTAGCATTTATTATTGTCTGCTTGTTGTGTTATATACTTTTAAAGCTGAAGACTGAAATATCTAATGATCTTCTGATAATAAGCATGGCTTTGTAGGCTTATATCGATGCATTTGAAAGAGGCACATTATGCAAATACATATAACATTAAGTAGTTACAAATCCCATATGATATTGGAATACCATCGACATTGTTTTGAAGAGGTTAATAGTTGTATCTGGGTGCATCTGAAATTCTGAACTAAGTCAGTATGATTTTGTATGTTGTAATGCAATATTGCAGTCGAATACGTTGACTACAATATTGAGGGAAAAAATCACTAAAACTATAGTCAATAGTCATGCTTGAAGTTTTATGATTTTGTATAAACTCTATTACGTAGGTATTTAAACATGTAGTTTACAATAATTTTATACTCCTGAAGCAGACCTTTATTTTATGAAACGAAACTCAAACTCGATTCAGTAAAACATTCATACTTAAGTATAGTTTCATAACACGGCTCGTGTTAATTAGGTACAACCACTAAAAATAACCATAAGTTAATCGCTTCCTAACGGCAAAAGATGTGTCACACGTAACGTTGCAATGATTAAAACACCATTACCTCTAATGTGGTAGGAAAACTAGTAATTATCTGTTAGTGTATTAGGGACAAGTGTAATCTGAGTGCTCGTGGCATTAGCGGGCCATCCACAAACGTAAGTGACCACCAGTTAATTGTCATTTTTTATGGAATGTCAAAACTCTACCAATTCCTACATTTTGTAAAGCAATTTGAAGTTTTTGACGTCCTTATTATGTTCTACTATTGACTAACTTTTATCCAACTTAATTGACTGACTTGTTAGTTAAGTCTAGTTGGATTATTATTTTTTAATGCTAACAGTTATCCAATATTGGCAACTATGTTCCAATTAGGAGCCACATAATTTGTTTGCCTGAATGCAAAGCCTTAACTATACGTTTAAAATGGTGTATGTAACTGTTCTTAATCAATTGTATCAGTAATTACTCATAATAAATGTCAGCTTAGCTCGCTGTGTGCTCACGCCTGTGACACTAAGCTGTAATTTGGGTAACACGCGGTGCAGTGTGGTCATGATTGTAGTGCGTGGCCTTAGACTCATTTGGTGGCGACGGACGCGTAATATCGAACATCAGCGGCTGCCGTTAGGCCCGGTTATCACTGTATCCGGTCGGTACCGGTTCGGCAGGTGGATATGGCAGGGACGCAGCCGCTCTCTGTGATCGATGATAGATTAATTACCGCACTATTTGTCTACTTGACTATACTGTTGTTAAGTAATTAAGATTACAGTTCTAATTGTCACCAGCAATAGAAATGTATTATCTAGAAATTATTGGAAAATAAATTCACAAAATTTTTCGACCTTCGTTTCTTTGATTGATGCCAGCTTGAAAAAGGAATAGAAAAAAAACACCTTGATCAGTTACCTCTCTTCTCTAATATTAATCTCGAAACGTTTTGAATTTTCTTCTTATTCTCAAGTACATTTTTTCAGTAAAACTTGAGGTATTTTATGTAATATTTTTATTTTCTGTAGGGTCGCCTGAATGAGCTGCTCTGCGCGGTTAGGCTGCAGCGCAGCGCCAGCGCGGGCGCATCTCAAGAACGCTACCAGCTAGATCCAGGTAAAAACTACATACTTTATTATGTTTTCCATGTTTGAAACATTGATTGAAACGTCTGTCTGTATTTATTGGCAATAGGTGTTGACTGCTGATATATTTTTCAATTAATTCTTATAATTTAAAAAAGTACTTTCTCATGAATGGACGATTTATCACTCCTACCTCTCTTTCCATTGTCAATTTTTCCATCATTATTTTGAAAATCGTGTGGTATTTTGGCAAATAATTTATAATATTGCAATTATTGTAGTAAAAAAGTAGTGTTTAGTATGTTTATATCCGTTGTCCGCTACTCATGGCGCATGCTTAGCTCAGTTTAGGACTAGATGGCGCAGTGTAAAATTTAAATTTTCTAAGAATATTTCATCATCATCAACAGCCCTTTACAGTCCACTGCTGGACTATGAGCCTCCTCCACTATAGTGGAGGGTTTTGCCATAATCTCCACGCTTGGCAGGCGGGTTGGAGATCGCAGTTTAAAAGATTGATGTTTTTCAGAGAGCGCTGCTGCCCATTCTCTGTTTGATGTGTAGTCCCTAAGTCGCCTCTTACGACACCCGCGGATAAGAATATTTCATTTATTTATAATTTGTTAACTTTTTAGGCGCGCAAGAAGACGTGAAGCAATTCCTGACGATGCAGCAGCGCGGCATGGCGCATCTGCTCGATACAGCGCGCCAGGATCTCGCCGCTCTCAACGCGATCTCCGAAGGCATGGCGCGGCTTGTTCGCGCCTAGCGCCGACTAAACAGTAGGCCCTAAACGCACTTATAACTGCTTGAGAGTTGAACACACTGAGGACCGGTTTGCAACGAGGTAGAGGCGAGATGTGTAGAAAATTCTCTATCTGAGAGACGTTTTTACCAAAGTGGAGACGAGGCGAGATGCGCATGCTATTTCCACCAAAGCAGAGCGGAGTGGAAATATGCGGAGAGTTTTTATCTTTTTGAGAGTTCAGCGGAGATACATGAATAATTCTTATTTTTCTAAAAGGTGTCTTTATTCCCGCTCCGTTTCGTCCCGATTAGGGCCGTTTTTCATCAAAGCGGAGACGAGAGACATTTATTTCCATTAAAAGGAGGTGCAATTCTGCTCAACCGTTTCCACTTGGAGACGAGACGTTTCAATAACGAAATTCTTTTGATTGCTTATTACACGTCTAGTCTCCTTTCGCATCGTCTACGCCTCACCTGATACGCAACCGCAGCTGGTTTCTGCGTGGCGTGGTGCATCGTACCGCCTCAGTGTGTTTTGCGCTTTGAGATTACACATGGTGTTAAAGCTACACGTTGCCACGTGGCGAACTCGATATTGGCGACGACAAGATACAAACAACTACATGAGTATAAAATTTTGGAATTGTATCAGTGAATTTTATTATATGTACTTCAAAACGCCTTTATTGATAATTTCACATTGAAATCAAAGGTAAGATTATCTGAATTAAGTATACTTTTAGTACACTGAAAATGAGTTTTAATTTATGTCTGTAGCCATGTCTTAAAACAAATCTAATTAGAACCTTTAAGTCGCCATCATGCCACGGGAACGTCAAGTATTGGTAATTTGTGTAAAATTCGCCATGTGTAGTCGCACTATAAGGTTTTGGGTCGTACTATTGGTGCTAGTTGTTGAACACACGCTAAGGACCACGCATAGTTATGATCGAAAAGTGTTCAGAGACTAAGAAATCACGTATACATTTTTGTGATTTAAATGATAAATAAGTGGGCACTCCTTTGAGCATGGCTCCTAAGTTGACATCGTATGTATTCCGATACAAGCCAGTGTATGATAAAGTTATTATGAAATTAATTTTGCATGTGGTAAACATTACGTTGATGATTAAATAAAAATAATATTCTAAAATTCAAAGATATTTTTGATTTCCAAATGACAACTTTAAGCTTTACATAATATAATTAATTATGATTATTTTTGATGAGGTGATGATACATCAGCGTTATTATGACGATGAAGTATTAGAGAAGAAGTACTGTGTGCCATCATAAATTAATTATTATCTTATCAATAGATGAATATGTAATTATAATCATGTCTTCTATTTCAATTCGCGATGTGTTAGATGACGAGCTAAATGACGAGTTAGAATTACGTAGCAGATAAAATTATTTTAGTCATCATTACAATTTGTGCACCTTCATCGTAGTCAATTTTATCATAATGGAAATACAGTTTTATCTGTGATAGATAGGCGATAAATAATTCGTTATGTGTGATTCTGGTAATAATAGACTTAAACCTATCTAGAACAATTTGTCTGTGTTCTATCAATCAAGTCAGAATTGTTTCGTCATTATCTCGCAATAAAACCCAACCAGTGAAGGCTAAGTATGTTCCCCTGGGGAAAGTTGGAGTGTTGTAGGATCCATAATGTTGCATTTCTTTGTAAAGTGAATGAAATTTAACAAACACACACAGGTAGAGAAACACTTATTAGTTTATAAATATATAGTTTATTTATCTTAATTTAACTTTTAGTACTTAAATCTAATGGCAAGTCTGTATGTCTTACTAGTTCCTCGATAGGTTTGCATTCTATTCTTTGCTTGGGGCAGATTAGATTTAGAGGCATTTCTTCGTTTTTCTGCGTATACCTTTCTGCATGGTTCACTTCATTTACTGTGATGTCATCATACTGTATCTGGTCTTCATAAGTGTAGGCTTTCTCGCTCACATTCTGTCTATAGAGCGGATAACCAAGACTGCTCGAGTAATACGTTCTGTAAGAGTGCTCGTACATCTGTGTATATTCTAGGTAGGACATTTCGTTGGACGGAATTCTCAGAGGGTACATGGGTTCTATGTAAGTAACTGGCTCGACAGGTACAGGTGTGTATACTGGTGTGGTGTCCCTTAGATTTATAATTGGGTGGTAGGTCGGAGATACGACAGGTCTTTGTGGACTGTAGCCTGCGTGTAGAGGTGATGTAGGCTCGTTGTTCGGATAAGAAGAGTTTTCTGTTCGTGGGGAGTACGCCTCAGGACTCTGAACCTCGTCTGAAGATTCCCTTCGGATAGGCTCTTCTGTGGCGAAGTGTTTGTAAGTCTTCACGTGTTTTCTAAGACTGGAAGGATCAGTGTAACGTTTGTTGCAGCCGGGGACTTTGCAGAAGTATGGCTTATCCACTGTGTGAGTCCGCGTGTGCTTGAAACGGTCGCTTGAGTTTGAGTACGCTTTACCGCAGCCCTGTCAACAAAAAAACGCCGTTATGTTTTTGCGTCTGCGTGCGTAGTTCGTGGATTAACATTTGTAATTAGTACTTTTAATTAACGTCTAATTACTCGATAATTACTCCAGTAGTTCACCGTTAATCTTAATATAAAGTTAATTAACGTTTAATAAGCTTGTCTATCTTGTAATAAAATTATGAGTCAATGAAAATAACAAAGACATGACAACAAAACAATTCTTACCTCATATGGGCAAACGTAGGGTTTCTCTCCAGAGTGTGATCTCAGGTGAATCTTCAAGTTTTCTGCCCTGGAGAAGCTTTTGTTGCATTGGTTGCAAGTGTGAGGTCGCTCATTCGTGTGTGTGCGCACGTGTACTAGCATTTTGTACCTGTTAAATAAACATAAAAATTGTAAAACTCTCGTCTTCGAATTTTCTCAAAAATTATTAAAAAAAAATTAAATGAACACTTTGGCAAGAGTAAAAATAATTCATTGATTTATGACCTCAAGATAGTTTTATATTACTTGATGGTGCCATGTAAAATGTCCAATTTATGATTTCCATTGAACTATTGAACTGTATTTTTTTTTACTTTTACACTAATGAGAAGTGAGCGAAAATATTTTTTTTTTTA
This sequence comes from Ostrinia furnacalis, assembly GCF_004193835.3. Lineage (NCBI taxonomy): Eukaryota > Metazoa > Arthropoda > Insecta > Lepidoptera > Crambidae > Ostrinia > Ostrinia furnacalis. Next base: position 206,482 of record NW_021134478.1, read on the forward strand.
CTTTACTAAATAATAACAATATGAAATACTAACCGAGCATTGAACCCCCTAAGCGGGCGGGCGCAGTCCCTCCACCCGCAGTAAAACAGCCCATCGCTGTGCGCGTGAGCATGCGCCCTCGCGACGTGCGCGGAAAGACGCGCGATACTCGCGAACCGCTCGCCGCAGCCGCGCCATCTGCACGCGGTCTCGTCGGACTCGATAGGGTTGCGTTCGGGGGACGACCCGCCCGATGAGTCCTCGTCTTCCAACTGGAAAGAAGAGATAAGGTTCAGATGATGCTATTTAGACTTTGTCCTAACTAAATTATTAAAACCCTTAAAAAATGAGCTAAGTACTTAAAAAACCACGGATAACTAAAAAAAACAGAATAACTTTTAATTAGTTTACCTGTCACGCAACAAGCATAGAAATATACATAATTGAAAAGAAAAACTTTTAATTACGAATTATTCCTACATCTCTTATGAGATGCTAAATAAATATGCATCTGATAATGATTGTTACATGATCCCTGTCAGCATGTTTTGTACCTATCTTTAAAATTATACAATACATAAAAAAAATCTATCCATGTAACACTGCATAAGGGTTGAGCTTATTTGTAATAAAAAAATACTAAAATAAATAAAAAACCTTGCGGTTGATTATTACCTGTGGTGGTAGAGGAGGAAGGACCACAGGCCTCGCTAAATAAGGCGCGAAACGCTCCGCAGACATCCATCGTTGGACTCTGCACCCGCCGTTGGCCGCGTCGGGCCTCCATTGCGGATATACTAACATTATTTCAACACTAATCACCAAAAATGTATTAAGCTCCACAAGCAGTGGTCACTGCGCGATCGCTATACGGACAGTGGTGGCGGGCACTCGCGCCGGCTACTTATAAATCGTCTCAGACTGACAACGCCGACGGCTGATAAGCGCCCGAGTCCCCCGCGAACACGCTGCCTTTCGTACCATTATCTTTATCGATAAAAATCGCAACTTGCATTGTTTTGGGCAGTTTATGGAAAATTTATTAATACGTCAAGATTTCGATATATTAAACATTGATAATTTGTTGGCAATAAGGAGTAAAATGGCGTGCATTTGTTCTACGCAGTTCTGAGCGTGTTTTGTGTGATAGCATGTGGAAGCATTATCAGAAGCCGCCTGCCGCGGCTGCCGTCCAGTTATTACCGGTACGATAGTCCGCGGTTCAATAGGTGACTGATACGCGCGTCGGTGTAGACCGACCTTTTACTGGTTATCTTTACAGTATGCTATTTTGAAGTCTTAATTCATCATAATATTTTATATGGTCTTGGACAAATTGTGATGTAATCTTGGTCCTTTTGTAGTCCTTTTATGGACTCAGGAACTTGAGATACATTAAATAAACTCAATTTAAGCCCGACTTTGGTTTTCCGCGGCCGTGCCGTGCGATTTGCTTCTGAAATTCAAACGCGAAATTCTACATTCTTAACATTATTTTGTTTATGTTTGGTTTACTGAGAGGGGTTTCACCACATAAGTTTTGTTATGCAATTATGCTCTTTTCTGTCTTTGGCAATCAATTAAATCTCTACTCTTATAAATGTTATTATCCAAGTACACAACAACTTTAATTATGTCCGCAATATGTAAACAAGCCATGTTTAAAAAAAATCTTTGTCTGTATTTTAATATTTTTTGGTAAATTAGGTAACATGGATAGAACTTACAGCTGCTCTCTTAAACACAAATAAGAAAACCCTAGTTTCATTTAATATTGTGAAATTTTGGAGATTCTGATGAAATCCCAATGAATAGGGATGATGACTGGGTATAATGAAATCGAAATTCTATTTAGTCCGTCAGATAGATAATAAAAAATTTGGGACACATATTTTTTAATTTTTTTCATAATCGAATAATTATTATTACAGTAATTATATTGAGTTGAAATGTCATCGTAGCCTATTGCAGATTTTGTCATAGATGATATTTTTAGTTGATAGATTTTCATGAGTCCTCATGATCAGCATGCGTGTGAGACGGGACATCGTCACTTCGTGTGTGTCGGAATCCCTTAGCACGTACCTATCTAGACACGATAAGATGATAAAGCATGAGTATGATGATAATAAAACAACTGCGCAGTTTTCTTATCTACCTGCATTACTTGAGATTTTATAAAGCATTTAAAAAGAATTTTAATATTTTTTTCTCTGTAATACTTGTAAAACTGGTTTAGATATCGTTATAAGTTTTGTTGACTGTTTCATGTTTTCCTGACACATATTTATTATTTTAGTAGTGTACCTAGAACTGCGGAATTGTTTTTAATTTATCTGTTTGTTTGTGAATGAATTCAAAATAACAACTTTTTGTACAAGACTAGTTGCGATGGAGATAACGTGTACTAATACCCAAACTAGTTCTTATCTTTGTCTGTGAAATTATATTGTAGACAAGATGTAATTAATTTTTCTAGGCCGTCTGAAAATTTAGGTGTCACTGATCTGTATCGGGGTATACCACACGTTATCTGTGCACGTATATACGGCCTTCTCGCCGAGTGATTGTGAAATGATTGCTTGATGGATCAGAGAATCAATGATCAAAAATATTTAGGCAATAGATTACTTATAGGGCATGTAATATCGGAAGGTTTTCAATTCCGATATTGGATTCCGATATTAGATCTCAATATCGGAATTCCGATATTAATATCGGAATTGAGTTCATATGCTATAAAATTAATATTTGGTTATATTCGTAAGAATTCTGGATTGTTTACAATAAAATAATGATTTTAATCAAAATCTTTAATTTGGTACAAAACAGCACTTCATCACGTGTTACAAAAATTGTAGAGAGTGGTAAAAAACTTGAATATGCTTGTAATTTGTTCCTTTTTGATTATCGATGTACAACTCACAAAACCACTAGCTAGCCATATGTCAGCCATAGGACGTCCACTGCTGAACACAGGCTCCGATGCTGATTTTCACAATGGCCGGTTGGTGGCGGCCTGCATCCAGCGCCTTCCTACTACCTTTATGAGGTCGTCGGTCCACCTTGTGGTTATAAGTCCTACGCTGCGCTTTCCGGTACGTGGCCTCCACTTCAGAACCTTGCTGCCTCATCGTCCGTCTGTTTTGCGTACTAAGGCAGAACCGTTGGAAGATCTTATCACAATGCTCGAAGACCTTAATCGAGTTTCCCAACAGGTAGGCCTTCGGATGAATATGGAAAAAACGAAGCTTATGTCGGATGTCCATGTTGCTCCTTACCCAGTTTCGGTTAGGAGCTCGATTCTCGAGATTGTTGACAAGTAAAGTTAAAGTATGTCTATCTCGGACTAACGATCGGCTATGTAGTTAGATGCAATTTCGAGAAAGAGGTAAATCGTCGAATACGAAGACGAAAGTCTTCAATTAGTGTGTGTTACCAGACCAGTGATGATATATACAGGGTGTTTGGCGCATCGTGTGCCAAAATGATTTGGCGGATAGAATGGGTAATTTCCTATATTTTCAGCCCCCATAACACGTTCCATGCCAGGCGGCTACTTTTAAATTAATTTTTTTAGTAATTTCACCAAAATACCCAAATCGCATCATTTAATTTCGATTTAAAAAAAAAACTACTAGGCGCAGCCCTAATGTAAATATTTTGTTTTGACGTGCATTAATGTAGGGTTGCATCAAATCTAAATTTACTGGCAAATATCATCTAGTTTTTTTTAAATTCAGCTTTGAAGTTTTCCGAAAAGTTAAAAATGGACTGAACATTTAAGTTTACATGGGTATAATGTTTTTTTTAAAAGAGATAGCGATCTTAGGATTTTACCGATAGATTTTACTTCTCTAGTCTATCCTCATTCAAACGGTATACTAATCTTGTTTAAACAATAACAACAACTTCACAAATTCCTTAAATTAGTGCATTGACTCTACTCGGACTGATTTGCGAAATTTGTGTTTATAGCCCCTTTATGTTTGAATAGCACGTTTAACACCTACAGGTAAAAATATTTATCTTATGCAATGTAAAAACCTTTTCCCAATCGTTTTTCAATGTGGATTTCTTGAATTTAAAGTCGAAAATAATTATTTTGATCGTTTATTAATTATTACAAATTTTGTTCAAAATGGCCTCGGCAACGTATACACTCAAGACATTTTGAGACATCTTTCATTAAAATATTTGCAGTGGAACAAGAAGTGATGGTGAGAGACATGAGAAAATCATTGGTCTTCGCCTATCATATACTTTGGGCTTTGTGGCAGGTTGTGGCGAGTTTAAACGCTTTGTTTAAAACCTCAATTAAAACTTTTATCTGATTCCGATATTACGATATTGGGTCGCTCAATATCGGAATTGAAATGTCGGATCTCGCAGTCCGAGATTCCGATATTACGAGATTCCGAGATTCCGATATTCATGCCCTAATTACTTATCTAATCCATCCATATCATTCGCAAAATATTTCCTCCTAGCGGGTCGCTAAGAGAATATATTTCCTTATGTCGCTTTAATATCGCTTTGACCTCCTCACAATATAACTTAAACACAGATCATTAAAATATAGTGTTATTTAATGCCATAATCGAGAAATCTTATGCGTAGTACGTATACATCGATGATGTATGTAAATAATTCAAAACAAAACTCGTTTTTTCTCTTAACTCCAGGGATAGACTTCAGTGCGCTTCGGTTTACACATTAGTATAGGCCTGAGGAACAAAATGCACTATGGGTTAATTCTGGGCAACACTTGGTCCAGACCCTGGCACTATCCTTTATTTTAAAATTAATTTTTTTTTAAATTACATCATCCAAGTGATTTCCTTGCCTTCGTTAAAGTTACCTCGAAATGGATTCCATTTCTTGCCGAATGTTTAGCTTCGTTGTTAGTTGATGGATTTATTAGAGTACAAAAAGGTTTGCTGGAGTGAGATCGGGGCTTCGGATCGGAGATGTCACCCCTGCGTAAAATTATTTTTTATGGTAATATTGTCTTACCACCTAAATGCTTTCATTTGAAGTGCGACACGTAGCTCTATCTTGCAGGAACCAAGTGCTCCTGTTATAGTCTCGCGATTCTTGCAACTTTGGAATCAAAAAACTTTTCAGCATGCCAGTATAGCGTCTCAAAAATTCATCATCCTTTCAATCCAATCATCAATTAAGCAGGGTTGACATCTTGTTGCCACAAAGAAGCCCCAATATCACTCCAGCAGACTTCTTTTTGCGGTTTTACCATAAGAGCAGAAGAATTCAAATAATCCAAAAATTCTGCAGTATTCATCCATCCAGAATCCATTTCGAAGTAATTCTAACGAAAGTTTTACAAAAGGACAATGTTCGTTCTCCATACATTGNACATGGGTATAATTTTTTTTTTAAAAGAGATAGCGATCTTAGGATTTTACCAAAACTTTTCTAGTCTATCCTCATTCAAACGGTATACTAATCTTGTTTAAACAATAACAACAACTTCACAAAGTCCTTAAATTAGTGCATTGACTCTACTCGGACTGATTTGCGAAATTTGTGTTTATAGCCCCTTTATGTTTGAATAGCACGTTTAACACCTACAGGTAAAAAATATTTATCTTATGCATTGTAAAAACCTTTTCCCAATCGTTTTTCAATGTGGATTTCTTGAATTTAAAGACGAAAATAATTATTTTGATCGTTTATTAATTATTACAAATTTTGTTCAAAATGGCCTCGGCAACGTATACACTCACGACATCTTCTTCTAATTTACTCTTGCAGCCACATTTCTCTTTTTATTACTACAAAGGCGTTTTCTACTCGTGGATTGGAAGAAATGGCTCTATACAGTNCGGAGAAGACATAAGACTAATTTTATTATTTGCCTGCCGCGACCCGGTTTTTACGAACAATGACGATGACGAACGATGAACCAGTAACGAGGAGCACACTTAGCAATGCTTCCAGGTTGCGCCTCGGTATCAATTAAGTAACATTTTCCGTTAAGTTTACTTTATGGCCAACTAAAGGACTTTTGCCGTCTCCATGGACAAACTCGAAGTATGATAACTACAGTCATTGTCAAAATTTTGCACTGCCATTGCCGCTGGGGAAAAGCGCGGGAAACGTCAAGCTAGGCGGTTGTCTCAATTTTTGCTTTTGCGATTTTTATAAATTATCTAGTAAATAGAGATCAGTTAAGTAGTGGAGTGTAGTATATTTATGTTTATCTTTCTATTTATTTATTAATTAGTGATTTTGGCAGTGCTCTGGTAAGTTTTTACCTCTTTCTCTGGTTACATGAACGACCCAGACGAACCTGGGGGATCCGTCCCCCAGGTTTCGTACAATGTCACTATAGCTAATAATTATTCAGCATTAGATACTGAAAGTTCATGCACGGATGGCTCCGAACATTCTCAAAATAAATCCAAACGTTTAAAACGGGCCTCTGCACCTAGATTGTGTAAACACTGTAATAAAAAGAGGAGACGTCATCATAAAAGTTCTACAGTTCCTTCACTTGATACATGTGACTGTCACTCGGAATCTCATTCCGACATGCTAGTTCAACCAAAACAGCACTCGAACAAATTCAATAATACTACTGCTGAAAAATCTGTGCCAATGTCAAACTCACCAAACTCACTTGATGTTGATTTTGAGAACATTAATTCGAATTCTCAGCGTCTGCCAATTGGTAGGAATCTTTACCAGACATCTGATGTTTCTCCTTATGTCATACACATAATAAAAGAACAGACAACTTCCAATCAAAATACTTCAATTCACCCGGTTAGTCTTGGTTTGTTTTTGAAAAAGCATGGTTTTAAAAACATAATTAATGGCAGTTTAAAACGTATAGGCAGAAATCGTGCAGCTATTTCTTTTNACTTGACTCATGTGAATGTCACTCGGAATCTCATTCCGAAGTAATAATTCAGTCAAAACAACAACCAAACAAATTCAATGATACTACTGCTAAAAACTCTGTGCCAGTGTCAAACTCACCAAACTCACTTGATGTTGATTTTGAGAACAATAATTCCAATTCTCAGCGGCTACCAATTGGCAGAAATCTTTACCAGGCATCTGATGTTTCTCCTTATGTCATACACATACAAAAAGAAGAGATAACTTCCAATCAAAGTACCTCAATTCACCCGGTTACTCTTGGTTTGTTTTTGAAAAAACATGGTTTTAAAAACATAATAAATGGCAGTTTAAAACGTATTGGCAGAAATCGTGCAGCTATTTCCTTTTGTAATTATGAGGATGCCAATTCATTCTTAAGTAGTACTGTCTTGTCCAACAATCGCTATAAAGCATTTATTCCAACATCAAATGTTACTCGCATGGGAGTAGTGAGGGGCATTCCAACCAACTGGACTGATGAGGAAGTNCATAAAAGCTCTACAGTTCCTTCGCTTGATTCATGTGAATGTCACTCGGAATCTCATTCCGACACGCTAATTCAGCCAAAACAACAACCAAACAATTTCAATGATACTACTGCTAAAAACTCTGTGCCAGTGTCAAACTCACCAAACTCACTTGATGTTGAGTTTGAGAACAATAATTCGAATTCTCAGCGTGTACCAATTGGTAGGAATCTTTACCAGGCATCTGATGTTTCTCCATATGTCATACACATACAAAAAGAACAGACAACTTCCAATCAAAATACTTCAATTCACCCGGTTTCTCTTGGTTTGTTTTTGAAAAAGCATGGTTTTAAAAACATAATAAATGGCAGTTTAAAACGCATAGGCAGAAATCGTGCAGCTATTTCCTTTTCTAATTATGAGGATGCCAATACATTCATAAGCAGCACTGTCTTGACTAATAATCACTACAAAGCGTTTATTCCAACATCCAATGTTACNTTGAAAGTCTCAATTAAAACCTTTATCTGATTCCGATATTACGATATTGGGTCGCTCAATATCGGAATTGTAATATCGGATCTTGTCTTCCGAGATTCCGATATTACGAGATTCCGAGATTCCGATATTCATGCCCTAATTCCAACCAGCTGGACTGATGAGGAAGTCATACAGAACATTACAGTCCCTATAGGTTGTGGCAACATTCTTAAAGTAAGGAGATTGAAAAGGAAAACTATTGGAAAAGACACAGTTCAATACATACCTATAGAGACTGTAGTGCTTACATTTGATGGACAAGTACTTCCGAAGAGAGTATTTATGTGTTACAATTCCCTGCCCGTGGACTTATACATTTTCCCCACTATACAATGTTACAAATGCTGCAAATATGGTCACATTAAATCACAGTGTAGATCTCTTCCCAAATGTTTTAAATGTGGTCATGACCACTCGGGTGACAGCTGTTCAGTTGATGAAGAGTTTGTCAAATGTTGTCTGTGTACTGGGTCTCACTTTGCGACCAGTANCACTGTTGAATACATACCCATAGAGACTGTAGTTCTTACATTTGATGGACAGGTACTTCCAAAGAGAGTATTTATGTGTTACAATTCTCTGCCTGTGGACTTATACATTTTCCCCACTATACAATGTTACAAATGCTGCAAATATGGTCACATTAAATCACAGTGTAGATCTCTTCCCAAATGTTTCAAATGTGGTCATGACCACTCGGGTGACAGCTGTTCAGTTGATGAAGAGTTTGTTAAATGTTGTCTGTGTACGGGGTCTCACTTTGCGACTAGTAAAAAATGTCCTGAGTTTTCCCGCCAAAAGCAAATAAAAGAGACAATGGCTAAGAATTGTATATCTTATTCTGAGGCTTTGAAATTACACCCTCCTCTTGGTAAGTCCTATGCTGATGTTTTGACAACTGCATCCCCAGTAAACACAAATAGACCAGTTTTGATAAATTCATCCGATATTCCCAGCAGGAGTTCATATAAAAAAACAGTATTTCTTAAGCCTAGATCTCCACCAGTAGTTAGTCCTGGATATGATAAGGCCTCTCATGATGCTCTTACTAAAGACTTCAACATAAACTTTCCCTCATCTGGCACTGCTTATAAAGATTCAAGTAAAGACTCTTTACTGTCTGATTTTATGTCTNACGATGGCCGTTGGGGCAGGAAAGTTCTCGAGTGGCGAACACGGGCTGGAAGACGTAGCGTGGGCAGGCCTCCTACTAGGTGGACCGACGATCTGGTAAAGGTCGCGGGAAGAGCCTGGATGCGGGCAGCGCAGGACCGTTCATTGTGGAAAACCTTGGGGGAGGCCTTTGTCCAGCAGTGGACGTCATTTGGCTGAAAAGAAGAAGAAGAAGAAGATTCGAAGTGTTACCTTGTCCTTAGCCTGGGACGGGCGCTTGGGCGGTTCGCACACGACGTACTGCAGCGCGTACGTGTCCACCTTGCGGCCGTGCTCGTCCTTCACGAAGGTCACGGTGCCCGTCAGCGAGTGGCCTATCGTCAGGTTGGACCGGCTAATTCTGGAGGACATACAATATGAAGGTATACCGGTTAACAATATATTGTTTTAAACTTTCATATCGGAGACTCAAAATTAAGGTACACACGGCCACATTGTTAACTATCCATTACCGTTTTTGCTCTCGCTCTAATGAAATGGCGATTCTTTGCGATAGAACGATATGACATGACTGGCAATGGACAGTTGACACTGTTGCCGATAGTACATGGTAGCAATCCTGTCAGTAATAATAATAGGGATGACGACTGGGTAATGAAATCGAAATTCTATTTAGTCCGTCAGACAGATAATAAAAAAATTTTGGACACATATTTTTGAATTTTTTTTATAATCGAATAATTAGTTTCATATTGACTTAAAATGTCGCGTGACATCACTTTTGAGTAAAAATTCTACTCAAGCGTGACGTAACGCGCCATTTCAACTCGATGTAGCACTGTTATTATTTAATTATGAAAGAAAATAAAAAATATGAGTCTAATATTTTCTGATTTATCTGTCTGACGGACAAATAATTGAAATTTTGTATCTAGCCTATTATGAGGGCACTCTATTTTCTCAACTGTTTGTAAAGAGCCATCTTCTTCCTTTCTTACTGAACCGGGAGTCTGGACAATCTAATTCTTACAATGAACCAACCAGGAGAAACTGGCAACTCATGCAAACAAACTCGCACAGGCCTTGTGGAGAAGGTGGACTACAGTACAAATTACAATCGACTGAAAAGACAAGGCATTGCCAATCTCGCCCAAAGATTTGTGGACTGAGTCAGGAAGAGTTTGTTGGAAAGTTCAGCAATGAGGGTTTTCGCGATTGAAAAATCCGCCAGATGGCGGGACGCGGACGTGGGGTCTGACCGCTGCGTGATTGGTGGATTTTGACATATCTGTCAATGTCATGTCAAAAATAACCAATCACGCAGCATCTGGACCCCGCGTTCACGTATCGCCATCTGGCGGATCCTTCAATCGCAAAAAACCTTATTGATTGGCTCTCGAAGACAACATAACTCAGAACATGTAGCTCCAGCCAAACAAGTGGCTTATTGTTTTCGAACAGATTGCTATATGGCAGAAAATACATTAAAAAAAACAATGAACCATAGATGGCGCTACATCTGTGCGTGCTGCTTTTTATCAATCGGTCCGCACTCGGCGGTTATTACAATTAAAGACACTGTACCTACTGCGTGTGAAAATACAAATACTATAGTCCATTCAGCGTAAGAAAGTGATTATGACAGTTCTATTTAGTGAGGCGCTTCTTTTACACCTAATCGATATTTTTTAGAATCGAGAATATTTTCTTAAGAAGTCTAATCGACTTTTTATTTGTTTGATTTTTAATTTTGACCAAAATTATATCTACGAATTTTAATTATCTGGATATGGAATAAACGTTAGTACACAATAAATCACAAAGAATTAAATATTATGCATTTTATTCTATAAAAACAACAAATAACAATAACAAACAACTCGTGGAGAAATCGCATAAAACACAACCGGCCATACAAGGCAAACGCACACGTACTGACTGACCTTTGACCTGCCTGAGAGAATAATTGTGATTCGATGGGGAGATGACCACCATACAGATTATTGATTGGTTGCGATTGTTCATGTCCATCCCTATGAGCAAAAGTTCCGATTAACGCATTATGCAATTCATGTAATATTTTTTAAAAAGTTTACTCGTAACTATTTGAAATTCTTGTTTAGGTTAATTGAGAAAGATTATTAATTGTTATATTGGAAAGATGAAAACACAAAAAAGTTATGATTTTTACAACTTAATATTTTTATTCGTAGAAAGTTGGGTGCATCAAACGAAACGTTTTATCTGTCTAAATCACCATTATGCTGAATGGACTATAGCAACAACGTCTCCAGTTTTCTTACCAACAGCCCTTCTTAGATAATCGAGTGATAAATTCCTCTTTGGAATACGGGTTAGTCAATTTGACGTGACACGGACCTATGCTTAAAGGATACGGGTCAAAATGTATGGACCGAAAAGTAGGAAGAGAAGATGATCAAGTTAGTCAATAAATTTACAAAATTAAGCTAGCAAAGTAACCACCTCTATTTGATGAGTATTAGATATTAAAGCTAACTTAAGTTCAATATTTGTAGCCATATTTATAAAAAAAAAGTAATGTAGATAAAAATACTTACTTATCTGCAGGAATGGAGGTGAAATATATGGGCATTATGTTTTCGTGGTTTAGTGACGCCGAGTTGAACTTTTTGCCGCCTATCGTTGCCTGAAAAGAACATTTTAAAATTACAATTTAATTTCATATCATATTGAGATTATAGACAGACTCTTAGTTCTTGTTTCTTACTAAAGTCTGGTCGCCGAGCACGTAGAATTTTGTCCAATGACCCCAAGCTACCTATCCTTATAACTCGCGCGTAATTGTGTTTTAAAAAATATGGGTAGTGGCCGTCCATTCTGACGCACACGCGTAATTATATTGCTGTCGCGACTGTGCGACGGGCGGCAGCAGTGAGTGTGCGAGCGCGACAGCAATATAATTACGCGCGAGCGATAAGGATAGGTAGATTGGGGTCATTGGACAAAATTCTACGTGCTCGGCGACCAGACTATACAAAATCTATCGTATAACTGAGGCATATGAAGGGCACGAGATGGGTGACATAACTAAAATATTAGAAGAGAGAGAGAAAGAGAGCATTAAAAGTCTAAATCACATCTGAAGTTTCGCTGACGTTTGACAAAAACTACCTCCCGTGTCGCCTCTCCTACCCCAGGCACTGACTTAGTTTGCGCTATAGTCTGGTCTGCGAGCACGTAAAATTTTGTCCAATGACCCCAAGCTACAGTCGCGACAGCAACATAATGAGGGCTATCGTTTTTATACTTAACAGTTGGCACCCCTGGCGATTGACAGGACCTTACTCTACAGTGGCGCCATCTTGATGAGTGCAAATGCGACAGTCCTCCTACCACTTTAGCGCTCACCAGTTGGCGCCACTGTCTTCGCTACTAGCAAGTGACAGGACCTTACTCTACAGTGGCGCTAACTGGTGAGCACTAAAACGATAGCCCTCATTACGCGCGAGCGATAAGGATGGGTAGCTTGGGGTCATTGGAGAAAATTCTACGTGCTCACAGACCGGGCTTTAGACCTCTAATTTAGTGCATACCAGAGTTTACATACATAGGTGTGCTCGTTAGTGACTGCGTAAAAAAATTACATGATATGTATGACAGATCGTACAGCGCCCGTAGCGGGTAATTTCAAGAACTAGAATTCTTCATTATTTGTGGTGACATCTATCGACAGACTAATCGTAGACTTCAGTAACAGATAGCGCAGATATATACGATACTATGGCAAACGCCAACACCGCCGCGCCTACAAACCTGTATTGCGGTGTCAGTTCCCTGTCCTGAGATAAGTGGAAAACCGGAAAATGGTCAATAAATTGGACCTTAATCTCTGACCACCCGCTCGGAAGGAAGCGATTCCACCTTATCATCCTCAGGGCACTTTCAATTTAGACGTTTCGTGCCGGACGTTTGCCGCGTGCTTGCCGTGCGTTTGCACACTAACTTGGTAATTGTCTATTTATTCCGAAGCAGTTGTCATACAATTTACCGTGTGCGGTTTTGCAAACGCACGGCAAATTCGCGGAACACGTCCGGCACGTGGTTGATCATCATCATCCCACAGATTGACGCACTCATTCATCAGCGATGACGTGTAATGTAAACTCTTGGTTTTTTTATCCACAACGAGGAAGCTGTATCTCGCCTGATGGTAAGTGACGATCAGGCCGAAAGTGGAAGCGAGCTTCACCCGGAATCCTCAACCACGGAGGAACTGGCTATCTTACCTCTAACTGCAGACTTAGGTAAGATGGTGGTAGCTAGCTAGGCGGACTTAGAACAAGCCCTAGCATCAACCAAACCGAACAGAAAAATCTGCCCCCACTGGGAATCGAACCCGGGACCTCTGCGTCTGATGCAGGTGGTCTTACCACTAGACCACAGAGGTTGGTACAGCTTACTGTAACAATAGAACTCAACACTCTGTACCTCTAGGAATCTTCTAATTATTTAAATGTATAAGTATTTAATAAAATAGATTCCGCAGAGTGGGCCTGGTGACCTGTAATACAGATTTTCTTAAAATCTACAATAGGCACCAGCTCTCACAATGCAATCTATAGTTTAACGGATATATTATAAGAAATGTTTTTCATAATTTATGTTGTGAGAGAAATAAATAAATTAGTATATTACTAGCTTTCCGCCCGCGGCTTCGCCCGCGTGGAATTTTGTCTGTCACAGAAAAACTTTATCGCGCGCGTCCCTGTTTCAAAAACCGGGATAAAAACTATCCTATGTTCTTTCCCGGGACTCAAACTATCTCTGTGCCAAATTTCATCAAAATCGGTTGCGAGGTTTAAGCGGGAAAGCGTAACAGACAGACAGACAGACAGAGTTACTTTCGCATTTATAATATTAGTTAGGATATTATATATAGTACTCGTATTCCGTACCTGGTGCTGCGAGCAGTAGACGTCCAGCGTGATGGGTTGCGCCAGCCTCTGCTGCATGAGCACCGGCAGTTCTTGGAGCTTCTCCAGCAGAGCGCGGCTCTCGTGACGCACGTTCAGACGGAGCACGTACTCGCCTTTCTCTAGCTTCACCGAGTACTGGAATAGAAGGTTTAATAATAATCAGTTGAGAGCAAATTAGAAAAATAACACCTTTTAAAGCGGTTTCGCACTACGTCCGATATGAATCCGTGAAATAACCGGTTATTATTAATAATTTAGTAGCAATAGCGGCGTAACTGATCCTAAAAGTGCTTCACGAGCTCAATCCAACGGTATCAACAATAGGCTACAGAATTTATTTATTTATTTATTATTAGGCATACACAACAAGTAACAATCACAAATAATATATAAAGAAAGTAACTTATGCTTAGATCTAGATCATCACTCAAATAACAAGAATAAACTGAATCTATCCAAAAATGCAATCATTTAAAGCCTGGTCCGCGAGCACGTAGAATTTTGTCCAATGACCCCAAGCTACCAATCCTTATCGCTCGCGCGTAGTTATATTGCTGTCGCGACTGTGCGACGCGCGCTCGCAGTGAGTGTGCGAGCGCGACAGAAATATTATAACACGTCATCGTCTATACATCTCACATAACATTATTTTTTAAAGTTTTTGAACTTATTTCAGGGCTGACCTTGGAGGGGTATGCGTCGCCGACAGCCATAAGCTGCTTGGCGCTGTTGTACAGCATCCACATCTGCGCCTCGAACTCCGACTCGTACAGCATGTCGCACAGCAGAGACACGATCGGCGACACCTGAAGTAGGTAAATACATCAATCAATTGTTATTACCTTTTTGTGAGTTTTCTTTGTTCCTAAATACGTGGTTATAAATCGACACCCATAAATAACATTTGTAACTTAGTTACACGGTTACACAACTTTATGACGAAGTCTAATTCATAACTACACTTAAATTGTCTGTTGAAACTTGAAAGTTAAACAAACGTGTAACTTAAGTTACAATGTTAATGGGTATCGAAATGAAATTATATACACTACAATTCACAAAAAGAATGAGAGCTGCCATATTTGCGCTGACCAATTAGCACCACTGCAGTGTAAAGTCTTGTCACTCGCTAAAAAATCAAAATCAAAAAATCAAAATCAAAAATATTTATTCAGTTTAGACCACAAGTGGCACTTATGAACGCGTAAGACAGTGACGCCAACTGGTAAACTTTGAAGCAAAGGTCTACCGCATTTTACACTCACCAAGATGGCGCTACTGTATAATAAAATCACTCGCCAGTGGCGCCAACTAGTCATAACTTAGTAATTAAAGTTCACTAACACAAGATAAATAATTAAAATGATGAATACAGCGTTTAATAGGAGACCGTAGGGTCTCCATGGATGCCATACGCCAACGTCAAAGGCTGAAGGAGACCATAACAGTACATCTTTATGGTAAGTATTGTGACGCAGCCAAAGGCTAGACGTTGTAGGCGGTCTAGCGCGTTTATAGGAGACCTTCTCCTTGATTATAGAAATAACATAAGTATAACTGAACTGAAGCGTATGTCGGTACAACCTTAGCATTAAACGGGTCTTTAAGGAAATGTATGTACAACAATGCAATGTAAGCAATGTAAAATGTTAAAGTTGTTAAATAAACTTTTATTATTTATTATTATTATTTAAGACTGACCTCTGCCGCCTTAGGCACGTGGAAGTTGTATGTGTTGATGAGCTGGTATATCTGGCGGCTGGGCGGGATTACGTCCCGCGCCGTCAATGGGGTGATTTTTGACTCTGCTGGCCTGTCGAAAATAAAATTAGAATAAGGGCTGATTTTTCAATCGTCGGATAACTTTTAACTGAAGAATAAGTTTGGCACATTGACAGTTTTAGTACGGGAAATATGTCAAAATGACAATGTTATTCTTCAGTTAAAAAATATCTGACGAATGAAAAATCAGCCCTAAGAATCAAATCTGTTACGGTACAAAAACTTAGCCTAGATTCGTATAATAGGGTCAGTATGATTCCAGAAGAGAATAGGATCTCTCTTACTCTTCCCATGAATACTGTAAAGGTGTTTAAGGGACCGAGTAAACATCAGACTTCACTAGCCCGTCTGGTTAGCATATAATTTTTAACCAAAAGACGACAAAGGTCTGCTCTCAAGTATTTCCATAACGACCATCAAAGATCGTCGCTCCTCGGAGTGGGAGGCCTACCTACACTTCGCTTTCCAATCCGTAGTCGCTACTTGAAGAACTTTTCTGTACCGACGTCGGGTCTAAACATGCATGCCATCCGCGGCGCTGTATGATCTCCTACAGTTGAATCTAACGATGACAAGTAGCAGTATACAGGGTGTTAGGTAAATGGGTATATGAGCCTACACTAGCCCATGTTAACATGGTCATATAAATGGTATGGTGAAGTCAGATAATTGATGTCTCTGGGGTAGTGGCGTGTGAGGCGGGTCGTTACATTCCCTATAATATGGTCGAGTGAAGCGATGGCTGGTTCACACGTCATGTCTGTGAACAGGCGCTGCCTTCGGGGACTGGTCAATCCAAGTTGTCCAGATTTTTACGCTTTTAAAATTAGCACGGCACTAAATAAATATATTCAAAAGTGCCGGCTCATATACCCATTTACCTAACACCCTGTATATTTTTTTTTCAACAACAACACTTCACTGTCATCACAGGACATCCCACTACGACAGCGAAGATTGTTTACTCTATTTATTGTCTACTCTACTAATAATACTTTTATGCCCGTTTTCACCATCAATCCCTAATTTATAAGTCACCCCTATGGTAACACATCCTAACCTCAGAACAGGCATTTTGTTTTCATAGGGTTCACTTAAAAATTAGGAAATGATGGTGAAAATGGGCATTAGACTTAGTTTTAGACTCACCTATAAACCAGCTCAGCATACTTCAGCAACGCATGCGGCTGAAGATCGTGCAACCTGCGCGCGCGCAGCGTGACCGCTTGCATGCCATACGCGACAGTTACCACGAGGCGCGGTGATGATGACAAGTATGTAAAAGCGTTTACTTACTCTATTACTAAAGCCCGGTCTGTGAGCACGTAGAATTTTGTCCAATGACCCCAAACTACCCATCCTTATCGCTCGCGCGTAATTATATTACTGTCGCGACTGTGCGATGGGCGGCCGCAGTGAGTGTGCGAGCGCGACAGCAACATAATTACGCGCGCGCGCAGGGTAACCGCTCGCATGCCGTCCGCCGCGCTCACACGAGGTGCGATCATAATGCCGAGTAGTAGTATAATAAGCAGACTCACCTATAAACGGGTTCAGCATACTTCAACACAACATGCGGCTGTAGATCGTGTAGCCGGCGCGCGCGCAGCGTGACCGCTCGCATGCCGTCGGCAGCCGCGAGCACGAGGCGCGGTGATGATGACAAGTATGTAGAAGTGTTTACTCTATTACTAAAGCCCGGTCCGTGAGCACATAGAATTTTGTCCAATGACCCCAAGCAACCCATCCTTATCGCTCGCGCGTAATTATATTGCTGTCGCGACTGTGCGATGGGCGCCCGCAGTAACTGTGAGAGCTAATATGATACTAGTTTTAGACTCACCTATAAACCGGCTCAGCATACTTCAGCACGGCATGCGGCTGTAGATCGTGTAGCCGGCGCGCGCGCAGCGTGACCGCTCGCATGCCGTCGACGGCGCTCACACGAGGTGCGATTATAATGCGACGAGTATAGTCTGGTCCGTGAGCACGTAGAATTTTGTCCAATGACCCCAAGCTACCCATCCTTATCGCTCGCGCGTAATTATGTTGCTGTCGCGCTCGCACACTCACTGCGGGTGCCAGTCGCACAGTCGCGACATCAATTACCTACGCGCGAGCGATAAGGATGGGTAGCTTGGGGTCATTGGACGAAATGCTACGTGCTCACAGACCGGGCTTTAGTATAATAGTTACTCACCTGTAAACTGGCTCAGCATACTTCAGCACGGCATGCGGCTGCAAGTCGTGTAGCCGGCGCGCGCGCAGTGTGACCGCTCGCATGCCGTCGGCAGCCGCGAGCACGAGGCGCGGTGATGATGACAAGTATGTAGAAGCGTTTACCCTATTAATAAAGCCCGGTCCGTGAGCACGTAGAATTTTGTCCAATGACCCTAAGCTACCCATCCTTATCTCTCTTGACTCTGAACCAATGCGCCCAGTGTGGACGCAGCTGATGACGAGCAGTTAGTATAATAGGGTGACTCACCTGTAGACGGGCTCAGCCAGCCTCAGCATATTTCAGCACCGCATGTGGCTGTAGATCGTGCAGCCGGCGAGCGCGCAATGTAACAGCTCGCATGCCATCCGCCGCGCTCACACGAGGTGCGGTGATAATGAGAAACAGTAGTATAGTAGTCTGAAGCCCGTTTTCACCATCAATGCCTAATTTTTAAGTGATCCCTATGAAAGCTAAATTCTTGTTGTGTGTTACCATATGGGTTACTTAAAAATTAGGGATTGATAGTGAAAATAGGCATGACTCACATGTTATAGACTCACCTATAAACCGGCTCAGCATACTTCAGCACGGCATGCGGCTGTAGATCGTGTAAGCGGCGCGCGCGCAGCGTGACCGCGGGCATACTGTCTAACGCATTGAACGCTTTCCTGTAGTTTTGCCTTATAACGAACAGTAAATAATACTAGTCTGTTTGGACTCACCTATAAACCGGCTCAGCATACTTCAGCACGGCATGTGGCTGTAGATCGTGTAGCCGGCGCGCGCGCAGCGTGACCGCTCGCATGCCGTCGGCGGCGCTCACACGAGGTGCGGTGATAATGAGAAACAGTAGTATAGTAGTCTGAAGCTCGTTTTCACCATCAATCCCTAATTTTTAAGTGATCCCTATGAAAGCAAAATTCTTGTTGTGTGTTACCATATGGGTTACTTAAAAATTAGGGATTGATAGTGAAAATAGGCATGACTCACATGTTATAGACTCACCTATAAACCGGCTCAGCATACTTCAACACCGCATGTGGCTGCAAGTCGTGTAGCCGGCGCGCGCGCAGGGTAACCGCTCGCATGCCGTCGGCGGCCGCGAGCACGAGGCGCGGGCCGCAGTCGGGCTTGACGCCGTGGAACTCCACCTCGTAGGACACGGTCACCTCGCCGATGTTCGCCCAGTACTTCGCGATGGCTATTTCAAGCGGCGCGCCGCCCTGGGAGGAAGAAATAGCCACTTTTAAATTATATTCACTGGCCAGAAAGTTTTGTTCTTAAGAGGACACGTCATAAAATTAAAAAAAAAACAATTATTTTAACACATTCAAAGTTATAAATGATTATAGGGCGTCCGCTATGATAAATTGGTAACAACTGTAATATGCATTGTGTAATCGCGTCAACCTGCATCAGATGATCAGTGAATTAAGAAAATGGTAGAATGACTAGTCTGGTCTGCGAGCACGTAAAATTTTGTCCAATGACCCCAAGCTATCCATTTACTGTATCCATCTTCTGTACCACATTTAAAGCAAATAAATGATGATTCTGATTCTGATTCTACCCATCCTTATGGCTCGCGCGTAATTATGTTGCTGTCGCGCTCGCACACTCACTGCGGGCGCGCGTCGCACAGTCGCGACAGCAATATAATTACGCGCGAGCGATAAGGATGGGTAATTTGGGGTCATTGGACAAAATTCAACGTGCTCACAGACCGGGCTTTACCATTGCTAACAATAATGACAGTTAAAATAGAAAGACCCGTGTCTTTCTATTTAATAATAATAAATAAATCTTTGGACAATTTCACACAGCGCCAGCTAGCCCCAAAGTAAGCAACTTAATGCTTGTGTTATGAGTGCTAGCTTAACGAATATACTAATTATATACTTTTTTTTTAAATACATAAATATTATACATAGTCACACCCAGGCCCGTCACAGAAATTAAAATTCATCATTTTAATTTCTGCCCGGCCGGGAATCGAACCCGGGACCTCTCGGCATAGTAGTCCGTTTTGAACCACTACACCAAACGGCCAACACTACTTAACACTTTGTTGGACAGTACAGGTTATGAATATCTTCCCAATACGACACTTATTCACATACATTGCCTATGTGAGGTGAGTAGTGTCAATGTAAAATGAGTAAAAACTATGACGTTTATATAGGCGTTCTGTCATATCATCCTTTACTACCTGAACGCCTGTGGACATTACTGTCCATCAATGTGTTAAGTCGAAATTGAACGCGAAAGTTTAAAATGTTATAATGGCAACTCACCATGACTTGGAAGGGCAGCACGGTGGGCGCGTCGGTGGTAACGTTTAGCATCTTCTGCGTCTCGTGGCAGCGGCAGGACCGGCGCGGCAGAATCTGCATGGCGTGCACGAGGAAGCGGCCCGTCTTGTCCTGCTCCCTGGTCCACATCTTGAGCACGCCCCACGTGGCGTCCGGAGGCACTGTGGACACCTTCAGATGCTTACTTTTCAGATACGTCGTATCATTGGTAAGGAGAGACTGATCAATGAGCATGGTATGTTGAGATTTATTTTAGATCCCGAAATAAATACGGCTTTAAGGCCAGACACATAGCTCTTAGAATGATGGGCTTATAGAATTATTCTACAAGCTATATGCCCCGCCTATTACCACTTGTTAGCGCCACCTATTGGTTGAACATGTAATGTCACCCATTCCTAAGTTTTGTTTCCACATCATTCCTGACTCT
Organism: Ostrinia furnacalis; assembly: GCF_004193835.3. Lineage (NCBI taxonomy): Eukaryota > Metazoa > Arthropoda > Insecta > Lepidoptera > Crambidae > Ostrinia > Ostrinia furnacalis. The sequence continues at coordinate 227,196 of NW_021134478.1, forward strand.
AAGGGGCTTGCCACACTGGCGGATTACAAGCGGTTTCAACGCGGAGCGGCGGCGAGGCGCGGCTTTTTGAAAGCATTTTGTCGACCGCGGTATGCCCGCTGCTCCGCTTGCAATCCGCTAGTGTGTCAAGGCCCTTAGAGTCAGAAATGATGTGGAAACAAAACTTAACAATAGGTAATATTACATGTTCAACCAAGGTGGCGCTAGCAAGTGGTAATGGGCGGGGCATAACGCTTGTAGGTTCTATAAGCCCATCATTGTAAGAGCTATGTCTGGCCTGGTCGCGAGAAGTGCCTGGATAGGGGCAGCGGAAGACCGAATGGAAATATTTAGGGGAAGACCTTTGTCTTTCAATCTTTTGATTGGGAATCCTTGGGCAAAATCTTTGTCTTGCAGTAGTCTAGTTGAAACGAGGATATGCTCACCGATCACAAAGTGCCTCTTGATGGCAGCAGGTCGGAACAGCTCGTCAGAGACGGCCAGGTCGGGCGCGGAGGCGGTGTAACTCAGCGGCTGCGGCTGTAGCACTGTGATCGGCACGCGAAACACCGGGCCTTTCTCTGTGCACGACGCGTCGTATGCGTTTATACTGGAAAAGGGAATTATTTATTTTGATCATTTATTGGCATAAAAGGCCCCACTTTTCCCTTGTATGTCATAAAGTATGAATATGCTAACCTAATGTCTACCCAACCTATCTGGCCACCTCAAGGAGTGTGGACCAAATCCTATATTTGCCTCAGGTAAAAACTTGAAGTGCAGACTAAATGACACGATGATACGTGTGTGTCGACGTGTTACGTACGCCTAATCTATGAAGATCGCTGCATCGACGATGACCCAGTTTACCCAAATCAACATTGAAACTGCACTATGGACCGCGAGGAGCAGCATCAGCAAAATGCGCCTCTCATGACGACAGCGGCGACGTTTCATTAATTTTACTAATTATTTTATAATCATATTCGTTTCATACTTCGAGACGGTGTCACTAGGCTAGGCTAATTTTAATTTAATTGTAATTTCTTTCTTTTAAATTAAATTTAATTAAATAAAGTTTGCTTTTTCTTGGAACCTCCGGTTGCAGCTAACACAATTGACGTATAAACATTTTGGGAGCAATAAAAATATTAAGCTCTCTGTGAAGTTTTAGTTCTCGCCAACTTAACTGTAGCATGAGTCGACAGCACGTCTTGTTGATATAAAAACGCATAATTTTCACATGAAAATAGGCTAGGCGTCACCTCATCTTAATTACTGTTAATCCCACACGACTACAGTGCTTTGAGCCTCTGAGCACGAATACTTTCATGATCGTGAAGTAATCGTATTCTTTTTACAACCGTAGTGGCACTGTTTTGAAAACTATAATTGTATTTGTACGTGATCAGTAAGTAACGCGCAGCAATAAGCTTTTATCGCGCCATTTTATCGATTTTACGCGATAAACCCATACACTTGTCATCTAAAATCTATAACATTTTATCGCGACACGCATCCTAGCTCGGCTGGGCATAATCCATTTACCTGGTATAATGAGCTCCATGCGGCAACGCTGTCGTATCCACTCTGACAGCGAAAGGTCGCGACGTGTTGCTCATATCCAAATAAGCCGGTAGCGACACCCACGGCGCGTCACAGGTCAGCACTAGTCGCAGCCCAAACTCGATCTGCTTCGGGATCAGCGATGTGTCTGGAACGACACACCTGTTTAGCTTGTCTTCTTGCTGTCAGTAAGTGAGGATCTACCCCGCACGTAATACATTTTGGGAGTGACAGAAATTACTATAGTTTTGAATAACGTCTCTAAGTAATGAGCATAACACACAATGTTCTACATAAAGATCGATTTAATCCAACAACACTATTGGGTACTTACTTTCATTATTGCAAAAAAATATATACGAGTAAACTGAGCAAAAGAAAAATCTGCAATGCATTATTTCCATGTAATTCTACACAATACTTTACTAAAATATACTTGACTAATGATTAATTGGTAAATATTGCTAACAATATTTATTCTATTCTTATTAATGAAACCAAGTGATACAATGTGATGTATTGTAACTGTAACATGAATAAAACATATTCATACCATAAGTACAAGGTATTTTTTCAATCTTAAAACAACTTGATTTCTTGGAACAGCCTATAAACCAAAAAAATATTTGTCAGAAAGTAGCTCAAATAATGATGGCGCCAACCTGTCCCTTCAAAAAAAGTTAAACAAATCGTGAGAGAAAAATAACAAAAGAGAAACGAAATTGGTCGTTGACAAAAGAATTCAGTCCATTCCAATGTTCAATAGGGCTTGTTCACTGTTGTCTATGCACAACGTCTAAGTTATAGGTGACCCACGCTGAACTGTCCCGCCAAACTCAATGACAGGGGGGCGCTACCAACGTTCAACTATATGGTTTCCAACATGGCAAAAATCGGAGCTAGCGATCCGGTATTGACGGTGGCGCCCCACTGTCAATGTCATGCATATGACAGTTCAGTATTTTGGAACTATAGGACAATAACTCGCGACTCCATTTCATTGGAGGAGGACACCTTCGGCCCTTTTAGCGGGGAGAATCTCACGTTGCCCACTGACCGTTCCGATCGTTTCATCCTCGAAGACGCACCTCACCAATTTTTGGTCGAGGGAAGCGCGGGGTGCGGGGAGTTTGATCCGAGCTATCCGAGCGTCATTTTGTAGTGTGCGTGTGCACTCATGGATGATTTTAATGTGTACCGATAAGACTCAAACATTAGCGGAAGAATGGTGGGGCGCGTCTTCGTGGACTAAACGATCTAAAGCCTGGTCCGTGAGCACGTAGAATTTTGTCCAATGACCCCTAGCTACCCATCCTTATAGCTCGCGCGTAATTATGTTGCTGTCGCGTTCGCACACTCACTGCGGGCGCCCGTCGCACAGTCGCGACAGCAATTATAATTACGCGCGAGCGATAAGGATGGGTAGCCTGGGGTCATTGGACAAAATTCTACGTGCTCACGGACCAGGCTTTAGACTAAGAGCTGGTGAACGCCAGACCTACAATACCCGGCGATAAATATTGCACATCGACCTCTAGAAAGAGACAATCGGCTTATTTCGGTTTCGTAGAGCGTTATCACTGTCGCACTTGAACAAGGACTGACAATAACGTTTTGTCGAAGTGTAAACAACTTTATTTAAAATGTGTGCAATTGATTTTGTGAATAAAATTGCTAAAAACTTTTTATAGTCGTGAAAGAAAAGTAGTTCACAATGTGTTAAAGTATTTGTCGAAGAGAAATACAAAGGGTTCGGACAATATTTTCATTGAATAATGTTTTGTCAATGACGTTTTGTCAATCATGTAGGTAGTGTGCGACAGAGATAACGCTCTACGAGCCGAAATTAACCGATTCTCTTTCCAAAGGTCGATGTGCAATATTTATTGCCGGATACTGTACGTCATTTTATAAAAGCTGAAAGTTTGTCACCGTATGCTCCCAATATAGGATAGAATGTTGGTGAATCATGAAGTTTGGGTCATCGTGGCTTTGAAAGCTATCCTAAAAAACTGTCTGGCAAGGAGTTGGAACTGTCAAAACTGTCTGGCTGATGTGGAAACAACTTCTAATCATTGCCCAAATATTGTACATAAAAATCAGATTTTTTGGTATAACGTAAGTAGAATAACAGTCTATTGAATATACATAATAAGGGTTCCGTTTTTTGCCATTTGGCTACGGAACCCTAAAAAGCCACCGTAAAAGTTAGGCTGACGTTATACCATAAAAGCTGATTTTTATATAAAATATTAGGTCAATAATAAGAAGTAGTTTCCTTATCAGCCAGACAGTTTTTACAGTTCCAACTCTTTGCCAGACAGTTTTTTTAGGCTAGCTGCCAAAGCCACGATGACCCAAACTTCATGATTCACCAACATTCTAACCTATATTGGGAGCATACGCTGACAAACTTTCAGCTTTTATAAAATTACGTAGGTCTGGCGTTCACTACCTCTTAGTCTATAGTCTGGTCTGTGAGCACGTAGAATTTTGTCCAATGACCCCAAGCTACCCATCCTTATCGCTCGCGCGTAATTATGTTGCTATCGCGCTCGCACACTCACTGCGGGCGCCCGTCGCACAGTCGCGACAGCAATATAATTACGCGCGAGCGATAAGGATGGGTAGCTAGGGGTCATTGGACAAAATTCTACGTGCTTACAGAGCGGGCTTTAAAAGCTTTTTACGACGTAATATAAAGGTGGTTGCTCACTGGTCTCGTCGGCGTGGTTCTCCGCGAAGTGTGGTTCAACGGAGATGCCAAGGTCGCGCGCGTGGTCGCCGGGCTTGGGCCGCAGTAGCACGCCTTTGCCGCCGTGCGCTCCTATTGTTATGCCGAAAGTCACGTCGCGCTCTGGTGCGTCGTGGTAGGTCGAGAGGAGCTCGAACGACTGTGGAGGACATATTTTATTTAGATAATTAACTTTTTTTAAAAATAAAACCGACTTCAAATGCGTGAACACAAAAAAAAACTAAAAATTAAAAATATTGCGTATAAAAAAGTTCATCCCCAATTTTCCACCCTTGGGGGTTGTTTTTTCTATTATCAAATTTAAATGGGACCACCCTTGAGGTATTACCTATACGCCGAAAAAAGATTTGTTCAACTCTGTTCATAATTGGCGGAGTTATCGCGTAACAAACATAGAAAAAAAAAACATACGGGTCGAATTGAGAACCTCCTCCTTTTTTGAAGTCGGTTGAAAAATCAAGGTAATGCAGTAAATGTAAGATAACAATTTCATTCGTTTCGGCCAAATGATATTCACTGCTGGACAAAGGTCTCAATCAAAGAACTAAAACGATCGTGTCAAACTGGTCATTCGCGCCGCATACGTCGCAAATAACCGGTCCCCTGAGTTTTGAAATAAAACCGCAATTCCACAACCGCCGCGGGCGGGGGTGAAAATCGCGTCGTCAGTTCTTAGCCTTAAACTCTCCGAGCGTTTACGTACCAGCTGAGTCACATTTATTTATTTATTTATTTATTGAAAAAGATACACCAACGACATATAACTTTACATATAACAATAATACAGTGTTGAGTAGGTACAATATTAAAATATATGCCATTCGTATCATCAACATCATTTCAGCCATAGGACATACAATGCTGAACATAACCCTCCCCAAACTGCGTTACCTTTTCAATATTAACAAGGCCGCAACCCTGCGCCCAGGGTTCCACGTGCGCCAGGTAGCTGGCGCCGTTCTCCAGCGCCCGCTTGATTGAGTACGGCGAATAGGGCAGACTCTTCTGCTTGAGACCCGATATCAGGGCCGCTGGGAGAGAAAAACATCATTAATATTTTTAGGAACTTTAGATATAAAGCCTGGTCCTTGAGCACGTAGAATCCCGTCCAATGACCCCAAGCTGCCCATCCTTGTCGCTCACACGTAATTATGTTGCTGTCGCGCTCGCACACTCACTGCGGACGCGCGTCGCACAGTCGCGACAGCAATATAATTACGCGCGAGCGATAAGGATGGGTAGCTTGGGGTCATTATACGGGATTCTACGTGCTCACGGACCAGGCTTTAGAGCATTAGGGCGTTAGAAGCGCGACTGAAGCGCGGCAGCGGCGTTTTTATAATGTGAAAGCATGCATCAGCTGTCACATAGTATTACATTTTCGGCAGCGCGTCTGCCGCGCGTTTGCCGCGTTGCTAAATCACCTAAATGTGAAAGTGCTCACAGGGTCGGTAAAGAAATTGAATTCGATATTAAAATATCTCTTACCTACTACACCGGCGACGTGTGGTGCTGCCATTGAAGTACCATTCATAAGTTGCGAATTTCTCAATGTGAACCTGTAAACAGAATTTACAAATACAATTTTTATTCCGTAAGTTATTCGATTCCTTCCTAAAAATTTAATGCACAAAATTAGCTACTTCTCCTTGCTGCTGGATTCAGTGCACTCCCATGGCGCGATGCTTTTAGGCACACGATCCATTTTAAACGTGCCGCGCGGGGTTTGAGCTTTGTGGATCGTTTATTATGGGCGTCTATTCTTCTTCTTTTTCTTGTCGTGTCGACAACAAACCTACACAGCGACGATCCAAAACTCCGCCACAAGAATGGCGTCTTTTTAACATTCGGATTGCTGTCAACCCTGACGGCCGTCGGTCGACGCGAGTTACAAATTACGGCGCCGCAGCCGCCGCAGGTTTGGAGTGTGACGTCACCGAAGGCATGACTCCTTACCTCGCAACGGAGGTGACGGCGCCGCCGGGCGCGGTGACGCTAACGCCGCGCGCGCCGTCACACGCGGGCCCGCGCGAACTCCAGCTGAAGGCTCCACCGTTTAGCTTCGTCCGCATGGAATACGCTGCTGACATCATTTCAGGGGACACATAAGCTCCCACACCTGTGAAAATTTTAGGAACATAAATAATAATAATATAACTTTAAAAAAAAAAAACAACTTCAAATTCACATGGGACCACCCTTGTGATTATTTACGCAACAAAAAAAGAATCGTTTAAATCGGTTCATAATCGGCGAAGATTTCGCAGAGAAAAGGGTACACCCCTAAAGTTTTTCCCTTGGGGGTGAAATATTTTCTTATTCGCATGAAACCACCCTTTTGATAATACCTATTCAACAAAAAAATAATCGTTCAAATTGGTTCATAATCGGCGGAGATATTGCGTATAAAAAAGTTCATCCCCAATTTTCCACCCTTGGGGGTTGTTTTTTCTATTATTAAATTTAAATGGGACCACCCTTGAGGTATTACCTATACGCCGAAAAAAGATTTGTTCAAATCGGTTCATAATTGGCGGAGTTATCGCGTAACAAACATAGAAAAAAAACATACGGGTCGAATTGAGAACCTCCTCCTTTTTTGAAGTCGGTTGAAAATAAATATCCTTAGACATTTTACACTGCGCTTCTAGTCCCAAACTAAGCAAAGCTTGTACTATGGGTACTAGACAACGGATATAAACATACTTAAATACTTTTTTTTTTGTAAATACATACTTATTATACATAGAAACCACCCAGTCCAGTATAAACAAATATGTTCATGCACACAAATGTTTGTACTGTGCGGGAATCGAACCCGCTACCTCCGGAATAGTAGTCCGTTTCGAACCACTACACCAAACGGCCGACAAAACAACTAGTTTTAGACAAATAAACTGGTTTTAGGCAAACAAATACAGAAGCTCAAAGTTGCAGTGTGCTATGGAGAGAGCTATGCTCGGTGTTTCTTTACGAGATCGAATCAGAAATGAGGAGATCCGTAAACGAACTAAAGTCGTTGACATAGCCCGACATGCTGAAGTGGCAATGGACAGGGCCTCAGATCATAGAAGGGAATAGATGTGAAACGGGGGCGTGGCGCATGTCTCCGCGATATGCCCAGAAACGAACATCGCCCGCGACGCCAGGTTAGTCGCGATTCAATCGTACTGAGGAAATGTTCTCCGATATTGTTGGATAATGCGTCGTAACGTGCAATAACATAAGTGAAACGAAGAACTACAGGAACAATGAAGTCATTTACCACATGTAAGTATTGCAAATCCATTGGTATTTTGCTTATAAATAAAAAAAACTAAACATTTTTACGAACGAATTCAGTGCCGTGACATTTACTGCGATATCGAAATTAGTGGTGATAAAAATTCAAACACGTTGTACATTGACGATTTAGTTAGCAACCACTTTATGTCATGCGTAACTACTGCGCAATGTATTTTATTTCTTCCGATATCCACTGACGCGTGAAAATACACAGTACGGCCGCATGTGCCGGTCGTAACATAGTGCAGGGCTCGTGTTCTAATACGGTTTCCTATTATCGATAAATAGAAGTAAATTATTATTTTCTATTTTCTAATTTTGAATGAAAAAATCATGAGTTGCTTGCGATTTTTAAGTTTTTACAAAAACAATAACAATAGTAGAAGGGATTAGTAACTGTCAACTATGTAATTACTATAAGAGCTAGTTGAAAGCCTAATATAGGCATTATTTTTGATAAACATAGGCGGTACGAATTTCGCCATAATTAAAAAGTTAATGCGCGATAGTAGTTAATAATAATTACAGTGATCCTGTTATTATTATTAAAGTAAATAATAATATATTACCAATATTGTAAATACTGGTAAAAATCGCAAGTACCTACTTAACCCATGACTTTTCATACAAACTTTGTCAGTCTATAACTTCTATACTCCATCGATAACGACATTGAGCTTTGGTTGGGGTAAATTAATATAAGGTAACTTCATTTAGTCCCAATAATTGATTCTGAGTTTTCGTCCATACAAAATGGAACTGACTCCTTTATGCAAAAATCGTTAAAGAACATAATAATAACATATAATAATAAAAAGGTTTTCATACAAGCAATTTTTTAACCAATTTCGAGCCTTGCCCCCAGGATTTAAAGTATCGATATCTTATCGACTCCATATTATCTTTCTTCTCTCTAATTGCTTTTTTCAAAGTGTGCGTCACGTCACGCGGCCATTGATTGGCCATAAGGCACGCCTTCTGGCCAATCACAGCACTTTTAAGCCGGTTGCACATGTTGTCGTAGACTCTCAGTCGCTTTGTTTTTACACAGTTGAATGTGTGTGTGGGAGCTGTGGTGGGGGAAATGTGGGGACACTGGTTCTCGTTGTAGTTACGCGCGACTTCATATCTATTCTCTTTCTATGATCTGAGGACAGGGCACATAGTACGCAGAACTGACGGCCGGTGGGGCAGCAAGGTTCTGGAGTGGAGGCCGCGTACCGGAAAACGCAGCGTGGGACGTCCACTCACAAGGTGGACCGACGACATCATAAAGGTAGCAGGAAGGCGCTGGACGCAGGCCGCTACCAACCGGGCAACATGAAAAGCATTGGGGGAGGCCTATGTTCAGCAGTGGACGTCCTTGGCTGAGATTATGATGATAATAATGATAATGAGGCAGACAAAAGAATCCATAAACGATAAAGCCGTACTCCTCTTATCAAGACACTTTACAACTCGAAACAAACGTGCATTAACTCGTATGATAAGTCACGCCGGCCGGCGCTCACGATACCACATACTCACGCTCCATTCACACACGACGCTATCTTCAGAATCACTTTCTTACGTTAACTACAAAAATCGTGAGTCGATCACCTCTCTTCACCTGCTTAGAACATCGCAGCATGTTGTCTTTCCTCAAGCATTTAACCAATCTTCAGACTTTTCAGAAAACTACAAATGGCTACCACTTTACAGCTAAGATTTTTACTTGGACTTAAGCTTCAACCACACCAACGCCTGCAGATCGCCATCGCCGGCGCGATCATAGGCCAATGACAGGTCGCGTGAACTGTCATGGGTCGCGCGACCTGTCATTGGCTTATGATCCCGCCGGCGATGGCGATTTGGTGTGGTTGAAGCTTTAGACCATTGGTTCAAAAAGTGGCGGGCGCGAGCTATCTGTGTACTTAAGTATAAAAAACCTGCGACCGCTGAGAGAATACATTCTAGACTGCTCGATACGACCAATATTTTTTTTGTGATAATGATTTTTGCATTCAGTCGCCAGACTATAATCAGATATGTTGAGTGTCATTTTATTGTTAAGGAGCAGCTGGCCTATGCCTAAGCTGTCTTCTTAAATTACGTGGTTTCTTTTTAGCCTTTTAACCACGTTGTCATTCTCCAGTAATCCATAGGCGAGTGGATTGGGGTGATGAGTAAGACGTTCGATGTGCAGTTTCTTGTATCGCTCTATTTCTGTGGCCACGGTTTCAATGTTCAAGTACTCGTGTATTTCATCATTCCTCGTGAACCACGGGGCATTCGCAATATTCCTCAATATACCAATAAATAAACGATGTTTTTGTATGATCGAAAGGGGGCGCGTCTGAAATAAGTTTGGGAACCAATACTTTTACTGACTTACCAATGAGAATGGGTTGAGCGATGTCAGGCGGCGCGCCGACGGTGCATAGCGCCGGCCCGTGGTTGCCGGCGGAGACCACCCACGACACGCCGTACCGGTTCACCACCGAGCAAATTATGTCGCCTACTCGGCTGCGAACAAGAAAAATTCATTATTATTATTATCTTCTTTATTAATTTTTCTTTCTTATTTTTATTTTTTTCTTTTTACAATGTAATTATCAAAAAATAAAAATACATTAAAAAACAAAAATCTTAAAAATAGTTAACCCGCTGGCAGCGGAGCAGGGCCCAAGCTACCGGTGGTCAGGGTCACAGGCTGAGGAACCTCCGGACAATGCGTGCCGTGCTGAGGATCACCGCCTTTTGAATCTGACCCTTGAGCCAACCATCTAGCGAAAGCTTCTTTAGATGTTGGTCGAAGCTCTTCGCTATTAGCCCGTTTGCCGAGACAACTATCGGGACAATGATCGTCGAGTCAACATCCCACATGGCGGTCATTATTATTATTATTAAAGCCCGGTCTGTGAGCACGTAGAATTTTGTCCAATGACCCCAAGCTACCCATCCTTATCGCTCTCGCGTAATTATATTGTTGTCGCGACTGTGCGACGGGCCCGCAGTGAATGTGCGAGCAACATAATTACGCGCGAGCGATAAGGATGGGTAGCTTGGGGTCATTGGACAAAATTCTACGTGCTCAACACCAGACTATCAGACAGATCAAAAATGAATATTTGTCTTGATATTGTTTGAGATTTCGAACTATTCAATGGACACTATCTTGGCGCTTACTAATCCATGGAATTCCCCTTTCCTTTAGGCCTGGTTCAGACACAGCTGTTACCGCGCGTTGCTGGGCATTTCTCGTACATTTGCATCAAACCGTAACCGTAAGGTAACCGCCTCAGTATCTCGCCATTGAGAACCACCCAAAAACCGCTCGGTTATCGCGCGTGTCTGAACCAGGCTTTAGCTGCCACTTGTCTCTCGTAGTTTCGCCGATGGTTAGCGACACTATCTAAACACCTGGCGCTACAGCTCAGTTGTATTCCCAATTCCTTTTAGGGCCTCCGCTAAAACTCACGCGTTTCTATGATAATACTAAACAACGCACGGGTGAATTTTAGCGAAGGCCCTTATCAGCCACTTGTCTCATTAGATTAGTCTACCAACTCTTAGCTCGTAGAGACGATGGCTGTTGGGGCAGAAAAGTTCTCGAGTGGCGACCACGGGCTGGATGACGTAGCGTGGGCAGGCCTCCTACTAGGTGGACCGACGATCTAGTGAAGGTCGCGGGAAGAGCCTGGGTGCAGGGTCTCACTAACGCCGCTCCAGTTTCCATGGAACCCAGGCGACTGTCTCCAATGGTCAATGAGACGATCTTGGCTCTTAGCGCCATGTCGTTAGGGTCCAATTTCCTTTTATAGATGACCCAAGCTGAACTGTCCCACCAAACTCAATGACAGGGGGGCGCTACCATCGTTCAAATATATGGTTTCCAACATGGCAAAAATCGGAACCAGCGATCCGGTATTGACGGTGGCGCCCCGCTGTCAATGTCATCGATAGGACAGTCCAGTATTTTGGAACTATAGCTGCCACTTGTCTTATTGGCTTAAGTTTATCAACTCACCCAGCGTTAGCCCAGTGCGCGTGCTCGCCGTAGCTCATGTTGATGACGTCGATCTTCATGGTCTTGGACAGCTCCATGACCTTGATACAGGCTCGTACTAACGCCGCGCCAGTCTCCATTGAACCCAGGCGACTGTCTCCAATGGTTAGTGAGACGATCTTGGCTCCCGGCGCTACTCCGTTGAGCTCAGGACTGTCAGGGAAATAACCGGCTGCTATCGCGGCCACGTGCGTGCCGTGGGTTGCTGGAAAGATAGGCAATGACTTCATGAGTTTTTAAGTAATGGTTTTCGCGTATGAAAGATCCATTAGATGGCGGGACGTGGATGTGGGGTCTGACTGCTGCGTGATTGGTGGATTTTGACATATCTGTCAATGTCATGTCAAAAATAACCAATCATGCAGCATTTGGACCTCGCGTCTACGTATTGCCATCTGGCGGATTTTTCATACGCGAAAACCCTCATTGGAAAGTGTAATATCTGTAGTCTATAGCAATCTATACATATGTACTTATACTTATGTATGCGCGGGCGATGCACCGCCCGATCGCGGACAGTTGTCAATATACTGTCGAACGCTAAACCCGTTTCCTTGATACACCTCAGAGAGCACCAGTTATCTTGTACATTCATAGAATATGCGGGATAGCGTGTTAGTCCTACATATAATAATCGACCAGTAGGTCTAGGATGCGCGCCACGGCGCTTTTATCGCGCAATTTTTTTTACGCGATAAGCCCATGCATTTGTCATCTAAAACATCGATAAGATTTATCCGAGCGCGCATCTTGGCCCGGCAGATTAGCTAAATGTGATTTGAATTTGATTTTGGTGAACAATCGTCCAGCAGTCGAAGACAATCGGAATCATCATCATCATTTTAGCCACAGGACGTTCACTGCTGAACATAGGCCTCCCCCAATGACTTACACATCGCACGGTTGGTAGCGGCCTGCATCCAGCGCCTTCCTGCTACCTTTATCACAGGTCGTCGGTCCACCTTGCGGGTGGTGTAGTGTAGATATCGACAATTATTATATCTTCACGAATATTATACACGTTGTAATTATTCTCAAATGTCTGATGATGTATGTACTACCACAGAATAATAATAAGTACTACGTACAGAAGTTTTACTTCGCGAAGGTATTTAAAAAAATGTATGCTCAATGTCATTAACAATATGGTGTAATTTAGCCTGTCTCAAGAGTCAAGCACCATTTTGTTGACAAACGTCAGTGATCGGCACTGCGCTGAAGCTATAGGGCTGACTTCGGTAAATTGATGTGACGTGAGGTGCCAAACTGCGGAAAATGGCGGAGGAAATACATGATTTAGCATGAATTATCATGAATAATATTAACTACTTATTTACCTCTCAGTGTCTTGAGGCATCTTAAAAAAGTACATTCTGTGTTTTTATTATTATTTAGGCAGTTAAATACTGCACAGTATTAGTACACCATTTTCTTTATTTTCTTCCATCATACACAAGAATACGTGTGCGTGAGTCAATGTTCGCTCGTATGTGAGGCCTTGTCGAATAGTATCCTGTTATAGGTGGACCATCGTGCGTGTTTTGCTTTCGATGTAAACTCGCGGAGATGAACAGGCCTGGTACTACTCACAGCACATGCCGACCACTTCGAGCGTGGCGCCCGCGTCGTGCACGTTGACGGAGACCGTCATCTCGTCGAGCGGCGTGAGTTGCGCGTGCTCGTGGGTCGCCGAGTACTCGCCCAGCAGCGGGCCTGAGGACAGCTCGCCGCTCTCTGATGTGTCGATGCATGCTCTGCAGACGAAATATACTAATATTATAAATGTAAATGTAAGGGCCTACGTGTGTTGCTATACGGATCTGAGACGTGGTCGCTTACTATGGGCCTCATAAGAAGGCTCAAGGTCACCCAAAGAGCGATGGAGCGGGCTATGATCGGAGTTTCCCTGCGTGATCGAATCAGAAATGAGGAGATCCGCAGGAGAACCAAAGTAACCGACATAGCTTACAGAATTGCTAAAATCAAGTGGCAGTGGGCGGGGCACATAACTCGTAGAGACGATGGCCGTTGGGGCAGGAAAGTGGCGACCACGGGCTGGTAGACGTAGCGTGGGCAGGCCTCCTACTAGGTGGACCGACGATCTGGTAAAGGTCGCGGGAAGAGCCTGGATGCGGGCAGCGCAGGACCGTTCATTATGGAAAGCCTTGGGGGAGGCCGTTGTCCAGCAGTGGACGTCATTTGGCTGAAACGAACGAAATGTAAGGGCCTATGCTAAAACCCGTGCGGGCACACGCACGCGTGTCTGTATCGAAAAATAGTAACACAGTAGTGTCGCGACAGCGTGCAACACGCGCGGCGGAAAGCGGTCGACACGCGAACGACAGCTGCATACTCGACGCAAAGACTCCTGGCAGGGATGGTCATAAGTAGTTTTTGAAGCAGAGATGTATACTCACCAATATGTTACTGGCTACCTAAGTAAACTCCGAGAAACGTTACTTCGACATTACGTTACTCCGACACTACTGAATATCGATATGACTTTACTTCGACACTACACTACTCAGACAAAGGACATTCGATATTCAGTAGTTTCGAAGTAACGTTTTTCGGAGTTCAGTTTTTGAGCCTATGTTATTAATTATTACGTATTATAAACAACGCTACGCCTGCCTCTGTGTGACTTCACTCATAACCAGTGTGAGTGTTATTATAACACGCCTGCCATGAGTATTTGCGCCGAGTATAGTGGTGCAAGTAACAGGCGGGCGTATGCGACATAAGTTTTAACGTAGAGTCTAACTCTGCTGACCTTAGGCAGGGTACTCATCTGCCATGTAGCACGTATCGTACCATGTAACGTGTCCAACCTTCAAGTGAGTACGGCTCGTCTACGGTTATCGCGTATCTAGCTGCGAGCTCCCGGATCCTAAAGCGAGTCGCCTTTGTGCTCGCAGTGATACCGCCACTCGGCGGGTCGCTGCGATCTCCCTGCGAACCACGCGCGAGCAGCTCGCTGCGGTGCCTATGTACTCACTTGATACAGTATCTGATACATTACATGCTACACGGCTAGATGAGTACCCTGCTTTACAAATACATACACGAAACTTGGTGTGGAGGTAGTTTGAGACACTGGGAAAGACATAAGACAGCAGAAGTTTATTCTACAAATCATATTCTTTAAATCCTCTTGTATTAGGTGTTATTTTGCAACAGAATCGTAGCCGCTTTTTTACATTACAGTGAGAACAAGAGAATAGCAATTTGTCAAGTTACAAATACCACATACCTCCACACTGTGCCATCATGGAACAGTACACAGTCATAAGTAGGTCCGAGGTCATTGTACTTTTTCTCTGCATTCTGAAGCACTTCCACGCGCGCCTCCAATTCTTCCTTCAGCAGCTTGTCTTCCTGGCTCAGGTTCGTGCCTTTCGGCGCTAATAACAAACATAGCGAATATCAATGTTAGTACTTTAATAATTTATTGAAAAGTGACATTACATGTTGGTTGAAAGACTACCTATCTTTGTACAGTTAATTATTCCGAATTTCTGGAGTGTATGGACATTGTTTACAGTATATTCCAATTTGTGTTCTTTTTGACATAGGCCTGCTTCAAATCTTTCACTAAGCTATTAACAACCTTTACTAACAAAAAGCAAAGAAATATTACCTTTTCAATATCTTCAAAACTTTCGCAAAGCAATAAGGTTTAAAATAGGGTTACACTTAGCTGTGCTTCTTTTTTACTCACTTAATTCAGCCTCAAATTCCTGCAAGTTTTTGTTGGCTTCTGCAAATGCAGGCTTATGGCCCACGTCCCAAAGGTGCTCCTTGCGGTGTTCCTGCACACGCTCCCGCAGCTTCGTCGGGTATAAGCTGAACGGGTACAGTATGCCTACTCGCCATGTGCCAGTTGGATTCTTCCATGATTCAGGTATCTGATAGGCAAAATTGATAACAAATGCAAAAACAATGTTACTAATCGGTATTTTTTTTACCTAATGGGTAACAGTGTTACACAAAATGGTGTGACTCAACAGGAACAAACGATTTAAAAGGACTCCAAAAAAATATACTAAGTGTAAAAAGTAAACCACTTAACTTTTGATAAAATTTAACCACTATCATTACAAAATAAATCAAATCCGTTTATTATGTTTAATCTCCCAAAAGTCGAAGAAACAACATCAAATCTGATTAAACTGGGCTGATTGCATATTCTTAAAAAAACTGTTAAATGACAGAATGTACTCAGTTAAATTGCCACCAAAATGGTTCCCCTGATAACATGTACTTGTACTCCAATGTATTTGTGTTATAACATTCAATAAAGTTGAGTCACTAGTTTTTACACAGAAATTATGTAATAATCCATGTATTAATACTATTGTATAGCAACAGGGATTGCTAATACTATCAAAATGTGTATGTAACCCAGATTTAAACTAGGTACATGATTGATAGCAATCAAATATTAAGTAAATGCAATTATAAGCAGCTCAGCACATCTGCAGGTAAGACACTGTTACAGCTAAAATATTTCAAAAAATTTACAAATATTACATACTATTTTTTGTCTGCACTGGGACTGGTCCTAAATAAGATCCAGCACATTACTATAATCATCCAGTTTAGACCTTTAGGTAGATACCTATTTAATTTATGTAAGACTGCTGATGACACAAAACAGCTGTACCACATGACAGTTCAAGAGTCAATGACCCTATTGGTCTCAGTAGCTGACAAGGAAACTATGAAGAATAACGCGAAATCTTACGTGCGAGTCGGATTATAATATTATCTAGCCAATTCAAAAGTGGGAAAGTCGAGAATTTAATGATATACCTTCAGTTTACGGCCGGTAACGCCGGTGATGCAGCCGTCAACAACTTTTTTAATAACCGTACTGGTATCCACATCTCCGCATCCACTGCAGTCAAAACGCTCAATCACCTTCGTCTCCCCGCTGGGCGTGACCTAAAACAATAAATATAACCATTAATTTCGAATAAACTAACAAAAAAATCAACTAAATAATCGTGACAAGACACATTTTTTACCTTGAGTCCAGATGCCGCTGGGTCCACACCAGAGTCCAAAATAGCGATAATGGTGTCCCTTCCATCATAAGTTGGGTTTTTATTTAAAAATGAGACAACTCCTGTTTCTTTTTTCGGCAATAATCCCCAAACGGGGAAATCACAGTCGATCGGGCCGTCTGCCATTTTTGATGATTCGATATTTAGTGTTGCTGTAATGAAATAATAAACTAAACATGGTAGGTTTTGGAGATGTGATTATTTAAAAAAAAACAACTATATAAAACTAGTCTTTTTGTTTTGCGTAATTATTTTAATGTCCAAAATACACAATACAAGTGCCAAAGAATGAATTCAATACATTAACTAACAATTTTAGTTATGTAGTATCTTTGGGCGACACTGGGAATGCCTTGTTTGTCTTTTTAGTCGATTGTACTGTCCACCTTCTCTATCTAAGGCCTGTGCGAGTTCATTTGCATGAGCATGAGTTTCTTTCTAGTTCCTCCTGGTATTTCAGGCTTGCCTGTACTATTTCCGCACGAACAGTGTCTAGATGCCTATCCACCATTGCCACTTCAGCCCCCCTAGACAAAATGCACTTTTTGATCGAATCGAAAATCGAATCCGTCAAAACTCCATACAAAAAAAGGCCTTTCGACCTAATTTCGACAACTTTTCGACTGGTTTGCAATTTATTGTGCACTTTTCTAGACCCACAGCTTGCTATTAATCCGTTGGGCTATGTCACCGACTTTCGTTTGCACATTATAAACCAGTCGAAAAGTGGTCGAAAACAATGTCGTCTTTTGGATGGAGTTTTGACGGATTCGATTTTCGATTCGATCAAAAAGTGCATTTTGTCTTGGGGGGCTGATTCGATCCCGTAAAGAAACACCGAGCATAACTGACGCCCGATGGGCAGCAAAGTTCTTTAGTGGAAGAGAGTGGAAGCCACGTACTGGAAAGCGCAGCGTAGTATGTCCACCCACTTGGTGGATCGACGACCTCATAAAGTTAGCAGGAGCCAGGAAGGCGCTGGATGCAGGCCGCTACCAACCGGCCTTTGTGGAAATCATTGGAGTAAGCCTATGTTCAGCAGTGGACTTCCTTCCTATGCTAGTTATGGCTGAAGTGATGATGATGATGTTAACAAAAAGTAAAGGCCAGTAAATCAAGAAGTCTTTATTAGACTATAAACGAACCATGTCATTTGAAATCTCAAACTAATGACAAATGATTGAAATCAGAATCGGTGAGACATCTATCCAAAATATTTGAAAAATACGCACCATTGAAGCCATTAGACAAAATAATAAAATATTAGAATTTATTGAAATAGATTACCTCCAATTTGTTGCGCAGAAAATGTGGTTCGAGATATTACCTTCCATTGTAATTATTACTGGAAGTCTTGCATTACCCGGCTATGGACTATGGTGGATCCATCAACTGATTTTAGGAAATGTAAGATTGATATAAACTCAGATTTAAGTTTTAAAGAGTTTCGGTTGGATTACGAAAGACGGTAAGCTACCTGGCGAGGTGACTGCGGCTGGGACCTTCTGCTTCACAGTCAATTAACTTGCCAATGAGGATCAGTACTGTTGTAGAAAATTCAATAAAACTAGTATCTACGTTAATCTTTAAGACATAAGAAAGATATATCTTTTTGAATTATCCAAATCGGACCATTACTTATGAAGATATTAAGTAATAAACATAGGCCGTTTTTGCCGCTAAAAGTCAACGTACGCAAGGCCGCGTGACGTCATTATATCCGAATCGAGCGCAGCCGGCGTACTAATGGGATGGAAAATATTTTTTTCCGGCTAAACTATCAGTTTTAGAAAAAAACTTTTAATAACATTTATTCTTCAAAATAAAGTAACCTATCGACCAGTAATTTTTAAAAATAAAAATTGTGAAAAATAAGTATTGCTATGTCCAAAAACCACATTTTCATAGGATTCGATGCAATGCGGAGACGCGGTTGGGGTGAGTGTAACTTAATGATTGTTTGTATTGAACATTAAATAGATTTCCAGCACGGAGCGGCTGTCCTTCCTGCAGCAGCTGGCCCGCCCATGGGAACGGCGAATAGATAGGTAGGTGCATAGGTTTAACTCAGAAAAACTAAATAACAGGTAGGTATTAACTTTTAAGTGTACATCGAAATGATTTTCATAGCAATGTCATATTGTTAGAATTTATACCTTATTGTTAGAAGTAAATAAATTAATACTTATACATTTTTATATTTTACTTGGAAGAAGATATGACTCTAACAACACTTATGTACACTTTATTTGAATAAATCGCCAAATATACCACCGCGGAGACCCCAATCGCGTCTCTGCGTGCCATCGAATCGTATGAGCGTATGGATTTTTTGCGTTATTTTTCACAATTTCCATTTTTTAAAATTACCTATCGATAGCTTACTTTATTCTGATATATAAATGTCATTACAAGTTTTTCTCTAAAACTGATAATTTGGTTAGAAAAAAATATTTTCTATCCACGCAGTACGCCGGCAGCGTTCGGATCGGATATAATGACGTCATCGTCCCCGCGCCGGGCGGTCAGTGAACTTTTTTAGTAATTTGGCCATAACTTCGTCAATTTTTGTCGTAGAACAAAAATTTTTGCACTGTGTATTAAGGATTTCTTAGCCCTATAAATCTGCATTCACAGCTAAAAATCGAAATGATCCTCATTCGTAAAGAAACCAAAAAAAATCATAACTACCTCCATATTCCACAATAATTAAATAATTCCTACCTTGGCACTCAGATGGGTCACACTGTTGGTACGAATTGATATTCTTTACTGGCAATGTGCATGAAACTGTCATTCTGTAAAACAAAGTGTTTGCAGAGTTCACTGTTCGAATTTTTGTAAATATGTGGTACGAAATTCTGCCGAGTTTCTTCATAATAACAGCGGCTTTAGGCCTGCCTGGATGGGGTCTTTATCACATTCACAACTTGACACTGGGCAATGTAAGTGACAAAAATAATAACCTACCGATTAGGTAACAACTTCACTGGAGAGATTTTCACAGAGCAGGAATTATATTTTTATTTAGTTTCTTCTACCATAGATAAAAAAACGACTGCGCCTTCGTTAATCAACCAATAGGTACTTTATTTTGCAGTATTTAAATCTTTACAATAGGATGATAAACCAGTATGTAATCGAACAGTGAAAGAAATAAGCAAATACTGAACAATTTTTAATTACATTACTTACAATAGATCTTTTTCTACAGCATTACAGACGCACACTCCTCCAGCGATGGGACCGCATCACATACCAGCGTGACTTGAGGCTCACTGGGAACCCTTACAAAGTCAATGTGAGTTTTAATTTATTATTAGTTAAACATACCAAGAACTTTTATTATTAAAATAAATAATGACAATATAAATCCTGGCTAGGTATGTACCTACCTACATAAGTTCGCTATTAAACTTAATTTTATCTTTAAATCTGTTTTTTATTTTGTTGCAGGGACTAGAGGCAATCCCCGATAAATAAATGGATTCAACATTGCTGTAGCTTCATTAATCAATAGAACTTTTATTGTAAAATAAATTGTATTTAAGTTAATTAAAACATATTTTATTTCTGTTAGTAAAAAAAATATTTTATCTATACTAGTATTATAAATGTGAACCACCACTGAACCGATTTTGATGAAATTTGGCATAGTGATAGTTTGAGTCCCGGGAAAGGACATAGGATAGTTTTTATCCCAGTTTTTTTAAAAAGGGACGCGCGCGATAGTTTTTCTGTGACAGACAATGATAAGAATGGATATTGTTGTATTTCCTTAAATAGTGGTCCAAAGCAAAGGGGTTGGGGTCGATACACTGTACACTGAGGTACCAACCAGCATACATATAAAAAAATTCAAGGTTAAAAAAAAATATTTTTTTGTAATACAAAATTGAATTCATTTATGTATTAACTAAGTACCTATTCCAATATTTTTTTACGAACTGAATAATATTAAACAATTAGTTTTGTTTCGAAAGTCAATACTCACTACTAGCAAATCGGTTGACTCTACCTTTAGTTTTTGAACACCATTTAACATGATTTTTTAAATACCTATTGGTATGGTGTACGNACATATTAAGATACTAGTAGAAATGACTCGCATACATAAATTTGAATAACTTGGATTGACCAGTCCCCGAAAGCAGCGCCTGTTCACAGACATGACGAGTGAACCAGCCATCGCTTCACTCGACCATATTAGAGGGAATGTAACGACCCGCCTCACTACGATTTGATATTGAGGAAGGCTATAGGATATATACAATCACTCTACGACTAATAGAGCCGAAGCAGTAAAGAAAAATGTTGCAAGCACGGAAAAAAGTATTTAAACTATTTTCACGCGTGCGAAGTTGATTTTATGGCGTCGAACCTTGGACCAGGCATACGGCTAGGCAACGTAGTCGTGCAGGAGGCTGCAAGGAAGAGGGACAGCCACAGAGGGTCGTTCAGGAGAGTGCAAGGAAGAGTTGCACCAACCGCAGTTAAGGAACGGCTGGGACGCACAAGGATAGGCGCATCAAGCTCGTAAGCCTTGATAGGATTACACTGGTTGAGGTGGCCCTTTTCAAGACTTGGAAGCCTGTGGGTAACAAGCCATTGGACGTGGAGAGGGTCATTAATTATACGTAAATTTTCTACTTTTCCGAATTTTAGCGCGGGAACGGTTTGTCCAAAACATTTGAATTTGGTTTTATTCAATGCAGGATTAAGTGCCCTTCAACCGTCATGAAGACCACTTTTCGATAGGGTAAGTCCTTTACGCGGTATAACCGGAAAACCGAAAAAACGCCTCTTTCGGGGGCCCCCACCACTTAAGCACAACTCCGTCGAAGTCGAAAACTTAGGAGAGTCTTAATAGGCAACCAATGAAGCCATTAAAGCAAAAAAATCTTTTGTAGGAATTATTTCCGATTTAATCAATTTTTGTGTTTAATTCTACTGGCCTATATAGGGGGTTCGGCGGTCAATGAAGATTCAGATTTCGTGACGTTTCCGCACATAGATTTAAATAATAGATACCGCATGTCAAATACCTAAATAGAATGAAAAGTATGAAAACGAGCGTGTCATTCTTCGTCATCCAGAAGAGTAGGCGCACACCGTTGATTTTTAGTTGGCCGATAGTTGTGCCCGATTTCAAATTGTATGATGAATCGGCCAAATCGAATCGGCGTAGTGTGCGCACTCCCATACATGCCCATACTGATCAACAGCCCAACTAAACTATCGGCCGACGAAAAATCAACGGTGTGCGCCTACTCTAACTCGTGTAACCATGAACCCATCTTTACGGTCAAGGGTACAGCGGTTAAAATTTATTTTCCACTGTACCATCAAGGGAACAGCCAAGGGTACACAGGAAAATAAGGGTGTCTATCAACGAGCTCGAAACTAAACATCGTAAGCGCCATTCACATTTTTATCGGAAAGTTAATAGAAATATTAGCGCGGCGACGGTGCGGCGGCGGCGCGGCGGCGACGCGGTGGCGGCGTCGCGAGCAGGAGCGCTTAAGTTTTCTTGAAATCTAAAAGTCTCCTGACTGTATCGAAGAGGTAAATACCGATGCCGCGATGTCCGTTGTGATTTTATTAGGAACGTTTATTGTAAAACACGGTCGTCTTGAGCTTTTGTAAAAAACTAGCTATCCGCCCGCGGCTTCGCGGCCACGCATTGAATCAAGTAATATTACTACGTAGTACATTATAACTCAATGCGGCCACGTGGAATTTTGACAAATTTCTGTGCGAAATATCTTTAAGTAACGGGAAATAGAAAAGAGGTCCAATATTGCCGTTTTCCCCTAGTAAAGCCCCTTAACCATCTAAAACAGCGGTTCCCAAACTTATTTAGTCTACTACCCACTTTGAGAATAAAATATTATTAGCGCCCCCCATTTTTGTAGTCAAGAGTCGAGCTCAGTCGGTGTTTAAGAGTCCTCCTAGTAGATGACGCCTCCCAAGCTTCTGCACAACGTCCCGATTTTTTTTCTGGGTCTCTTACCGCCCCCCTTTAAGCCTGCAGCGTCCACAAGGGGACGTTATCGCCCACTTTGGGAAAGACTGATCTAAAATAATACTATATATTTATTAATTGCCTAAAACATTTGAACACGACTGTACTAACAACAGCTTAAGTTTAATACGCTTAATGTGGAAGGTCGTCGATAAGTATGAATCCGTCGCTTTTTTGTATGCATTCGAATTTGGTCGGATAACCAGCCGGTATTTACAATTTGATATTTTTATGCATATCTTTTTTTAAGCGATACATTCCAAGCTGAATATTGTATTTTATATTTGTTCAATAAACGCTCTAATTATACGGTTAACATCCGCTCATCTTGGTGTAGCTGATTCCTTGTATTTTGACGTCAAAGTTATAGCTCCGTCGTAATTACTTTTAGTGATATTATTCAATGACCCATGAATGTGCGTTTTTGAAACTTTCTATGGTTATAATACGTCTTAAGAAGGATCGAATACAGTTTTCAGTGAGCTTGTATGTTTTGTTATTCAGGCGCTACACGATTTTTTCGGATTTTGAAGAAAGCTCGATTACTTGATATTTATAAATATTTTCACAAACATGTTTCTTTCACATATACGCACAAATCAAGAGCTACTCGTGTATGTTTATTCTATAGGCGCACATATAACGGTTATTGAGATAGAGCATTCTGCAAAACGTTACCCTGGCAGGAAATGCAATATCTCGAAAACCTGAAGACGCACAAATCACATTTTCAGCTCACATAATAGAACAAATATAAGCTATCTGCTCGTACACAGTTTTTCTCTTTCCGATCATTCGTTTAGAATTTTCCTGCTAGAACAACGTTACTCCAGCAGGAATCGTTTTTTTCATTTTGTACCAAAACGACAGCACGCACTAATCTCTAATTCGGCGCACATTTACACCATGTTGGGAACTAATTATACCTTCTACTCATATCACTCTAGGAGCTACTTTCCAGCTGGAGTAACGTACACATTGGTGTGTGTGTACCTACCGCAGTGTACAGTGTATCGATCCTTTTGCTTTGGACCACTATATAATACACGCCACACCCTGTATAATTACTTTTTTTTTTTGTATCACATAATGATAGGTACACAATATTTTATATATTTTTGGCACATTTTGAAAGTAAACCCTGAGCATTTTGGGAATTTGCACCTCTGCTGCTTGTCCAGCCAAAATAACGCCCAATGAGATGTTTGATCTAACCTGACATCTTTCGATGGGATTGGTTGAGCTGGTCCTCGGAATTTCTTCAGTGCAAGTTCTCCTTGTATGGTGCTGCTGCTGCCACTAGGCCGACCACGTATAGCGCCATTTGCAGGTAGACCCAATTTACAGAGGGTTTACAGCAAGTTCTAATCTGAAATGTGATGAGGTACTTACAACTTGAACCCCACTTAACATCAGGTGCGATTGTGGTCAAATACCTGCCTTGTTATGCATAAAAAATAAATAAAAAAAAACCCCTACTTGTGAGGTTTATTTGGCATGTACTGTTTTATGTAATGACCTTAGATTAATATTAATCTAAGGTAATGACTCATTTTGGTTGCACACATCTGCTCGTCTATGGAAAGCCTTTGGTATATTTGGAGTGATTTAGACCAATAAAAAAAGATCGACTATGCTTTCCGTTCAACTACCCTCCCTATACGGAATCGCGTGCTCTGTGCGGAATCGCATGCAACTTTAAGGCCCAGAACAGACGGTGAAACGCAACTGCTAGTTACTTTTGAGTTGCATCTAGAGATGTGCCGCTGAGAAAGTTCTCGTTCCCGGCAATATTCCCAGTGAGAATATTCTCGAGAACCGAGAACGCTCCCGGGAATATTCTCAGTGTTCTCGACAGAATGAATTTAGTTTTAATTTTTATTTTGTTGTTCATATGTGATATTATCTGTAATGTTTCGATGTTTTATTAACTGGGCGTTATGCCTAGTCGTTATAAACAAGGCATGAAACGTGTGAGTGAGATATTGCTGTCTTGCTCACTCTTTTCGTGGCGAACGCGTACCGCGGCTTTAGGACTCGGCTACGGTATTTGAACATCAGTGTGCCTCTGAGTTTTAAGGCCCTTGCCACCCTGGCGGATTGCAAGCGGATTCAAAGTGGATTTAAAGCGGAGTGGCGACGCGACAGAGAAGCCGCGTGAAAATATCGTAAAGCTTCCCAAAGGCTGCCCAGCCGAGCTGGATTCGATGATTGACTTTTTTTTTCGAAGTTGGTCCTACCTAACTGGACTGTTTGTCCCAGGTATACATTATTGTCAACAACCTCAAGTGTAGAGTCTCCAACTTATAGAGGAGTGGGTGCAACACGGTCTTTAGACATGATTTTTAAATCTTGTCCATGTTCATTTTGAGACCCACTTGTTGAGAGACTCTGTTGAAGCCATCGAGCATTGTGCCTAGATCTTCCACGATCTCAGCCATGACTACGATATCGTCTGATGTCTGGGTGATGTACTCGCCGTGGATATTTATGCTGAATCCGCTCCAGCCCAGAAGCTTGAAAACATCTTCCAGGGCGGTGGTGATGACGTCTCCCTGTCTCACCCCTCGCTGCAACTAGATAGGTTTCGGGTCCTGATCTTAAAACGGACTGTCACTGTGGCGTGTTTGTACAAGCCTTTCAACTCTTTAATGTATCAATAGTCAATTTGGCACAATTGAAGAGACTGAAGTACTGCCCATTATTCAAACGAATCGAAGGCTTTCTCATAGTCCACAAACGCAAAGTGGCTGATTATACTCCTTGATCTTCCGTATAATCTGCCGTTGCGTATATTATTATGGTATATGGTAGTTACTAAAGCCTTTTCGGAAACTGGCTTGTTCGGGGGGCTGAAAGTTGTCGAGCCTGCTAGCGTGACAATTCGTAATGACTATCGAAAACAGCTTATAGACATGGCTCAGAAGCGAAATGGGTCTATAATTCTTCAACAAGGTTTTGTCACCTTTTTTGAAGAGGAGTATTACCATTCTTCTAAGTGTCGGATCAATCTAGCTAGCACTTATTTTCTATAAAAATGTGTCAAATGATTCGTCAGACAGGCTATCCACAACTTATCCAGAAGTGGTGAAACAGGCCCTTACTAAGCGATTGTGAATATGCCCTTAATGTCAAATAAGAATAGTTTAAAAAACTAATAGGTAACACGCTTTTAATTACTAACAGCACTAAAAAGCCAAAAATTATCAGGACCCTGAACATCATCTAACAATAAAGTGCTCGAAAGGACAAATCCAACGAACCCAAAATCGATGAGTTTCCGCCGTTTCGTTTAGGAGTTCCTATGGCTACCTCCTGACTCCATCATTAGGACCCTGAACATTATCTAGCACTTAAAGATCTCGAAAAGACATCCAATGAACTCAAACTCGATGTGATTCCGCCGTTTCGTTTAGGAGTTCTTTTGGCCACCTTCCAGTCCCTTCATCAGACCAGCTGGTAGGTACCGCAATATTGTATTGTCATTTCTAATCTACATATAGTAATTGCCAAGTTTCATGATGATACAATACTTAGAAGTGTGTGTAATTCAGATTCTAAGATTCCATTACATAGTTAGTTACATACACGACGACCTAATAAGAGCGTGTTAAAAACGAAAAAATGGACAGTTACATTATTTAATTATGTATAAAAAGAAATTTCTGTCATCTTACATATCATTAAAACGACATTTCACCACGAAAAAAATAAAATATAATAAAGGTGCAGTTGCCAAGAATATTGCCGAGAAAGTTCCCGAGAATATTCTCAGGAACACTGAGAATATAGCCATTCACTGCAAATAGAGTGTATTGTTTAATATACACTTATCTATTGACTTAATTTAATACTATTTTACTTAAGAAAGTTTGTTTATTTCCATTTGATAAACATGATTCTCAACCTTTCTCACTTAGGAGAACGCTCCCGGGAACGCTCCCGAGAATATTCTCAGTTGAGAGAGCGTTCTCGGGAACGGCACATCAATAGTTGCATCTATCTAAGTTTCTGCCATAGCGTCCGTTGAGAGACCACACATGACGCGACCAGTTTGAAACTTTCAGTTTCAGTTTCATTCATGAGAATCATCTTTTGCAGTTGCGTTTCACTGTTTGTTCTGGGCCGGCCTAACTTAAGATTGAGATGTGCGTAATATGGAACGTTGATCTATAATCTGTCAAGTTTATTAAAAAAATAATTAAATGTCAATGTCACTTTTTTAAAACCAAAACAATGTGAAAACCAAAGTGAAAACAACCACAAAAACAAACTGTGTGTTGAGTGTAAAATTTTTGGATTGGAAATTAATTTCGTATAGGTAGAACGGTAGAAGTTATTACGTGCTCTGTGGGCAAAATGGACCCTTGCTTTCAAGATATAACTGTGGAATTCCTAGCGGTTGCATTTCATAGCATACTTTATTACACTTCAGTGTACCCACAAAGCGTTTTTGAAACTAGAAAAAAGTACAATGTGGTTGTTTACAGTTGCATTCATCCTGAAATAAGGCAATATATTGATTTGTGTTTAAAAAGCATCCGGGAATGTCTAAAGAATGGTCAACTAAGTCGAGTGGTATTTGCAATCACCGACGCTGACTACGCGGCTGTTATGAAGTTCGTATTTGATGTGCACAGAACTGAAGACTATGACGAGACATCAGACGCGTATTTAATCCAAGCCGAGCAGAATTTACGAGCTTTTTGCCTCTGTTTAGCCAAATGTGATACATACAAAACTTTACCGGAAGATGCTAGTTTTACTATTCATATCCACACAAATGAAGCTATGGCGGTTTCCATGGCACTCGATCCAGTATTTGAAGATTTTCCTTTGGTGGAAGTAAATGGGAAGAGGAAAGACATGGACAATATCATCCCACTTAGGAGTTTTCCAATAAGAAACTATAGGTTAGAAAGTTATGTGGAAATATGAAACACCAGTGTATTAAAACTGGGCAGGATATGCATAATGTGTTGCATATTCTGGGGCCACCTTATCAGAAGATGAGGCATAGGTACCCTAAAAAATAACTTTCGAGCTCCGTCACATGTCTGGCATTATGGGAAATTGGGCAAAGCCTTCAACTACCTGTCTCTGCCGGTGCCTGTTAGGCCATACCTGCAGCCTCCTCAACCACAGTAGATTTACATTAAATATAGCTTTTATATAGAATACTGTGATATTTACTAAGAATTATTTAATAAATTATGCCATTAAATAATGTGTATTTTAATTTTGCCTAATTTGAATCATTATTTTTTTAAATAACTGCTTTTAGCAGTCTGGCTGCACAATAAGATCTATTTACACAATAATATTATGTACCATTATTTTAACTATTCTAAGCTTGTCTGGGATCATTTGTCTTGTGTGGTACAACAATAAACCTACAATAAGGTTATAGTGTGCTTTATCTGTATTCTACAACTACGATTATTTTTCGTATCTTCACCTGCTCTGTTACCAATATTTTACATAGTTTTAGATGTAAAGAAGAAGATAACAACCACCAAAGTCATTCATAAGAATTTATTAAGGAATCTACTAATTTGTGAATGATTACAGTTGGACGAAATATTTTAATGAAGGACACATAAAATTTTCATTATAATGAACAGTCATTGTTCTCAATGACTAAATACCATCTTCATTCTTCAATTTGACTGTCAGACAGCGCAGTCGCGAGTACACCTCATCCCAGTCAACGTACGCGCCTATCAGCGTCCGGACGTTATTGCCGTTGTCTTCGTACGCGTTGCGACCGTGGAGCAACCTGATGTTGTCGAAAATCAGTATCTCTCCAGCCTTGGTCTTGAAATTGGCAGCAAAACGCTGGTTCAGCTTAAAGAATAAACTGTGAGCTTCATACCAGGGCACCACACTCTCTATCGGTCCAGGGAAATGACTGCCTCTTTGGGGAATGGAGAAGTTTACCCTGATTACTTCACCCTTACTGTCAAGGCAGATGACTGGAGCTCTGTACAGCTTAAAGAAATCGTTGCCGTGTTCCGTGCCGATGTCGCACCATTCAACCTCGGTTTCTGTCAATACTTTGAACTGGTCTGGATGATGTTCCTTCATATAGTGAGCCACGTAGTGTGCGTCAGACAGAAGATTATCACCCCCTTGCCCTTCAGTCTGCACTAGACAGTGCAGAGAATTCACTCCAGGGCAGTATTCGTAATAGGGTAAATCTGTATGCATTTGCAAATTACTCGATAAGTATGCCACATTGCTCGTGTTAGGAACATTTTGAACTATGAATTTGACTCCATAGTGCGTCCGTTTCGTGAAGCCAACCTTATCCACAATAGCATCCCCTGCAGTTTCAGAATCCGGTGTATTTTGAATCAGCGCAACTCCATACACGGAAAGTTTATGCAACCAGTCATAGAGTGCTTTATCAGAGTTCAATATTTCGTGATAATCATGCTTACTGAATATCTCAGCGAAGTTTTCATTGTTCCACGTGATTTTCGGCGGTTTGTATATTGTCTCGTTGTACTTTTGTTGACTTTTAGGCGTAAAACTTCTGAATTTTAACCAGTTTAATTTATACTGTGAGGTGTGTCCGTCGGTCCAGCATATTTTCACGGAGTTTTCGTCCTTAAATACGTCTTTTGGTTTGACGTTAAGGTCGAATTTCGTCCAATCCAATATCCGGCTTTTGGCGGTCTTGTGGAAGCACTGTTCGCACTGGCAGTTATCTCGTAACCACACGTAGGGGAACTTGAGATTTTCGCCGCTGATTTCTACTTGTAAATGTTCATGTTTGTAACGTTGCACTAAAGTTTGCGAAGTTTTTATTTTATTGCCACCCAATATTAGATTCACAAGGCGTTTCGTCGCGAACATGTTTCGCTCGCGAAGGTCAGTTAACTTGTAAACCGGTTCGGAGTTTGGAGTTTGATAGCTGGAGATAAAAGTAGCTCACATTTACATAAAATATTACGAGATGATATTCGTATAATGTAAAGTCCACAACAATGTATGGAGTGATTAGGCGTGTTGATAAAGTTTAGTTGACCATTATCTCATGCACAATAATTGTGCTAGTGGGTATTTATTAATTTGAAGTAGGAGGTTAAAAGTCGAGAAAATATCTACTTTATCTACCGATAGGTAGCGCAAGGGCTACGGAGAATTTGAGATCCTGTTTAGGAGAAAAATAAATGACGTATTTAACGGCAAAATAGTAAATTATTTATCTAGTTGATATTTACATTAGCTATAATATTTAAATGTAAATCAAATAAAAATATATTAAATAAATCCTCCTTCACGCAACCGGGTGATAGTAAAACAAAAGATAACAGAATTATCGGAATGGCATGGCACATCTTAGTTAAAAATATGTAATTAGTTTCATACCGTAAAAGGTTTGTGGACCGAGTGTCTGATAGCAATAAAATAAACATTTGACTTCTTATTACTATTTTTATTCAGATAATAGGTGTATATTATGGCCAATGATTACAACAAACTTACTACATAGAACTTTCAATTTAAAAAAATATAATATGTATACTAAAATATAAATTATGTAACTACTTAAAATATACGTTTTACAAGATATACAATATAACAATCTTTAAATATAATTATGTAACAATGGGGATGTTGCCTGGGTCAAAAAGCAAGAGTTTTAATTAGTCCGTCAGTTAACTTATCAAAAAATACTCTACACGTATTTTTCACTTTTTCAAACTAATGAAAATTTTAAGAGATAAAGCGCCCCAAAGTTCATAAGAAGAGGCCCGTGACGTCAACGCTTGCTTAAAAATGCCGCACGTTGTGACGTCGTGCGCAACTTCAACGCACCATAACTATGTAATTATTTGTTAGATTGACAAATAAAAATAATATGTGTCCAATATTTTTTGATATTAAACATTACGGACTAAAAAAATTTTTTTAGGCAACTAGCCTATTATACTACAAGTACTACAACTCATATTATTAGTAAATGGGTCATTCCATAAAAATCTGTATATTTTCGACGTCATTTTGTCCGTAACTTTTTTAAGATGCTTTTGAATACTTTATTAGTGTAAATTATTGTTTATTAATTAATTATGTTATGTCTAAAAGGGCCAGTCACTTTATGCTTTATTTTAGGAGAAATTATAATTTTCAATTTTTTCATACTACATTACTCCAATATGACTTCTAATAAAGTATAAAACTTATAACCTTAACATTTATAGATAAGTTAATACACATAATGTAGTTGTTTTGTTATTATCACTATATAAAAAACATCATTCCCTAACTAGTAATTTAGTTCCAAGTGCCGTTTAAAGCTAGGGCCTGACGCTCTAGGGACTGACGATTTGGAGTAAAACTTAACACAAATGCAGATTAACTTTATATTATAAGATGCTTAATACGATGTGCCGAAAATAGCCAAAAAACCACACGTAAATACTATTAAATTATATACAATTTCCTATTATAATCAATAAAGCTACTCAACTAGGGACTGACGAAGTGACTGGATTAACACATGTTTCCGCAACAACTGGCACGTTTGCACTTATTCAAAAAACGGCTACCGCAAAGCCAGTATGGTCTGAGGATAACTTCGTATCGTACTTTAAACTCAACTAAATGTCATTCACTCTAAATACATATTAAAGCGCAAAATTATAAAATCAGTGCGTGGCGAGGGAATGACGCTAAAAACTGTAGACTCTTTTTCAACTAAAGAAAATCAAATTATTGTTTATTGAAACCGCAAAATATTAATAGAATTTGGTGTAATATACATTTAAATAGATTATTCGTTAATTAAAACAAAGGATAAAGTTGATGTTTTTATAAATGTGGGTCCCAAAACACAAACTTTTGGAGTACGGACATGCCTAGGGAATGACGTTTTGGGTCATTCAAAAGGAATTTAAGATGTTTTAAAAATAGTTTCAAAAAATATAAATGGGTGATGAATAAAGCACATTGCGAGCTGTTATTTAACAATTTTGGAATAAAATATTAACAAATATTTCATGTGAAATGTGGCGCGGACTAAGAGTTGACATATTTTTGTGGAATGACCCAAATAAATTATGTATGTAACTTTAAAATCTAAGAATATTCCAGTTGTCATGTACTTGTGTGTTGCATGCATTTAATTTTAAAATAAATAAACTTCATGTATGAAAATAAAACAAAATAATAATCTCTGATCTTTTTGCTAAAATACTTTTGTTCATGTTTGTCTATTCAAGTCCTAAGAATGTAAATATTAACGGAAAATGTAACACAAAATCATAGAAAATAAGATACCTAACCAATTGTTCGAAGTTATAACTAAAACCATTTTATAATTAGTAGGTATTATTGGCGAGTTTGACTAAAAGCGTTCTTTGGCCATTTTGGAAAAACATAAGACTTTATATTTAAATTAACTTTAAATAAGATATATCAATATTCGGAAGTGACATCGCAATAGCAATAGGTATTGTATTTCAGAAATCATCAATCGTCAACTCACCTCTTCATCATGGAGTGACATTTCTATAAATTTATACAGGCCGTGACGTTCGAATTTCAGGCGCGGAATAAGGTTGTGGTCAAGCGCAAGCAAGTGAAGAGATCGTGAAAGTGTGCGATCATTAGTCTTTGCTCTATGGATGGTGTATCGTCAGTACCGCCAGAAAATACAAATGAGTGGGTCATCTTCATAGAAACGCACGGGCGCGGTTTGTATGTTAGCGCGCCAATACGTATGCGGCGCGCACGCACACACTGACAACATTTTGCGGGATTAGCGGGGAGCCAGTCGTGGTTGCGCCGAATTTTGTCAGCGTGTGCGTGCGCGCCGCATACGTATATTGGCGCGCTCACACAGCGTCGGACTGGCCATACAGTCGGGGTGGCATTTGCCAGCCGGGCCCCAGCCTGCGCGGGCCCCCAACGGCCTGGGTTGCGGGGCATGCGGCAACCGTAGCACAGGGGGCCCGCGCAG
The DNA here is from genome assembly GCF_004193835.3 of Ostrinia furnacalis. NCBI lineage: Eukaryota > Metazoa > Arthropoda > Insecta > Lepidoptera > Crambidae > Ostrinia > Ostrinia furnacalis. The sequence continues at coordinate 259,896 of NW_021134478.1, forward strand.
CGTGGACCCTGTGCTACGGTTGCCCGCGTGCATGGCTCGGAAACTATGCGTCGTACAAAAAAATTGTACAGTCATAATTTGTAGAAAATGGCTTTGCCTACAAATATGTTAATATAAATTTTTGCCTTAAATTAAAGATTGAAGAAGTTATAAGCAAAAAAAAAAATCCTTTTTGCTTATGTATAACTTCTCTAATTTAATTTAGGACAAAAAGTTATGTAAACACAGGGCCTTCTTTAACCTACTAGGGGCCCTGGGCACTTACGGATCAAGGGGGCCCTTGTCATCTAGAAGAAGGTATTTTGAGACGGACAGACGGGGGCCCCCTCCGTCGCGGGGCCCTGAGCACGTGCCTAAAGTGCCCAGTGGGAAAGAGGGCTTTGACCATTTATGTTTCTTTCATGATGCCCTGGCCTTCATTGGTTGGATTTTTGGCAGTCAAGCAGTAGATACTCACATAGAATCCTGAACTATAGAACAAAGCTACAATACCGAACGGTGAAGATGTCAGACTGGCCGACTCGGGATCCAAGGAACACTGGTTTGAACCCCGCCGCCGCTGGACTATTGTGGGGAAACCACTCGTCACAAAAACATAATATAGCAAATGTTGTGATAGGGATAGAGACATGCGATTTTTGGTTTTACAAAGGTAATACGATAGAGAATAATGCAAAGTAATAAAAACCACCTGTTATAGGGGCTTTTTTTGGAGAAATTTATCAAATAACCAAAAATACACGAATTTAAAAGCAGATTTTTTTCAAAAAGTAGCTATCGTTTTTTATTATTTGTTGGCATTTTCTGAGTATTTTATGTATTTTTTTAGTATCGTCTGTTATTTAGCATTATTACTGTTTTTACAGGATATTATACCTCTTACTTTAAAAGTTATTACGTTTTCTTTACAATAAGTAATTGGAAGAAAAAAAAAATGTTGATTGGCTAGCTTTATATTATTATTTGTTATTAGTAAATACCTACTTATTATTTTACTTTATTTTAGTATTGTAATAAATTTTTTAAAGTTTGTTTATCTCAATTTGTGTATCTCAGTATTTTTCGATAGTATCCCATCACCATGATCTAGTCTCGGGCCTCGGGATTGCTATCAGCCACCCGGGCCCTTCCGGCCCAGTCCGACCCTGCGCTCACATACAAACCGCGCTCGGTGCGTTTCTATGAAGATGACCTACTCATTTGTATTTATTCTGGTAGCGCGGGTCCGCGCCTATACAGGGTGTTTACAAACTATTGATGTTGTACTTTGACTTTGATCTTGTGGTAGGCGTTGCTGAGGATGCCTCGGATGTTCCAGATGTCGTGGAACTTCTCCGGCTGCGTGTTGAAGTTGCTGTCCGTGGCCTTCACCCAGAGCTCCACCTGTTTTCAGAGTTATTGGTGAATTAAGAGGAAAAGCAAAGATGATGAACAGTCAACTAGCATCAAGAGAAGAAGGTTCGAATACCACGGGTATTTCGGGTCGGGTTCCATATTCTGACCCGAGGTGCCATATTAGCTGAATAGTCGATTTGAGCCAATGAGTTATGCGCCTCATTCGACTCGATTCGCTAGATCTCGCGAGTAAACACGCGTCATCAGAGGGCTTAATGTGAGTTTAAACATCAAATGTCCCCACTAGTGAACGCGTTAAAAAATATATGAAAATTTTAGTTCTTGAAAGTTTCCGCTAGGGGCGCTGTACAATTCATACATTTAATGTATTTTTATACGCGCTCACTAATGACGAAGTTTGATGTAAACTCACACTAAGCCCTTTGGACCCGCTCTAAACATTCCACAGACCACAAATAGTTTCTATCCAGATGTTGTATTGTATTACTCCGAAGCACTCACATTGGTCCGTCAAATCGTTTCAGCTCGGAATGACAACTTCTCAAAATGACAACCGGGGCGCAAAATGTCCACTTTTCGAAATGACAACTTCTTAAATTTGTCAACTTCGCTAAAAGACAACTTCTCATAATGTCTATTTCTCACAATGACAAATTCACATAATGACAACTCTAGAAGAACTAGAACTCTAGAAATAATGAAAATAAAATATCAACAAGTAGTTGACATTATGCGAAGTAGACCAAATGCGAATTTGTCATTGTGAGAAAAATACATTATGAGAAGTTGTCTTTTAGCGAAGTTGACATTTTACGAAGTTGTCATTTCGAGAAGTGGACATTTTGCGCCCCGGTTGTCATTTTGAGAAGTTGTCATTCCGAGCTGAAACGCGTCAAATAAAGAAGCCATTTTCTCTAATGTGCTGTGTTGCTGTCCTTTATACCTGCGTTTGAGTAAATTCAGGAGCAGTGCTACTTATGAGGAGCAGTCTCTTTAGCAAATGGCTTGTGAGTGTCTTAGTTACGGCACTTCTTCACCCTTACCTCTTTCTGCCCTTTATCCACGGGTATGTAAGCCTTCCACAGCATCCAGGAGTATTGCTACTTATGAGATATGGTGTCCACAATGGCTGGTTCAGACTTTATCCAGGTTTACTTTGGTAAAAAGTGCTAAAGACAGTATTTCTTCACACTTACCTCTTTCTGCCCCTTATCCACGGGTATGTTAGCTTTCCACAGCATCCAGGAGTAGTGCTGCTTGTGTGGTGCTGGGTCCACGGCCGTCGATTCAGCTTCTATCCAGGTCTTGCCTTGATCAGCACTCACGTCTACGCGAAGGATCTTGGCACCACCGCCGGAGTAAGCGTAACCTGGTGATGGTTTGAATATACAAGATGGGTCAACGTTAAACAAGTGAATTAACTAAGCAAATTAAAAAGTATACAGGACGTCCCCAAATTAGCACAGCACACTGTCTGGAGGTATCTGGACCTGACGCATCGAACAAGTTTAGTGCTAATTTTGGGACACCCTGTATAAAAAATCACTGCACTTTTTCGCTGAGAAATATACTATAGACTGGTCTGCGGGCACGTAGAATTTTGTCCAATGACCCCAAGCTACCGCAATTCTTCCCAATGCTTCTCTAAATTGTGACCGGGCTTTAGGTAATTAACCTTATGATGCATCAATACTCCAAAGACTTTATAAAGATAGCTACAAGTAGGTGGTAGAAAAAAGCGCCATATTATCCTGTTCACTAGCAATGCGTTAGCATAAGGTGCGTGCTATGATCTTATCAGCGCTTTGATAAATCTATGAGCTTATCTTAAATCGATAAAATGTTCGACAATATCTTGGCGCGCATCGTAGGCTAGCAATAGAAGAATGCCTGAGTAGCTATGCTACCTTACCCGTGGCTACCAAATGCTCGTTTGGGGTTGGCACCCTAGAGATTTCTAGAACGCGTGTCACAGGGCCCGCAATCGGGGAACCGTTTTCATCAGTCGATATGATCCGCATGCGGGGAGAGAACATCGTCGCCAGTTGTTAACGAGGGTGGCACTGAGACAGACGTTCTTTCCATGGATCATCAATTAATGTTATGTGGAGCAATTTTGACTGTATGTGGCTTATTGAAGAAGAAACTATTAGCCTCACTGAAGAAAAAGAAAAAAAGATTCTGGGTGCGAGCAAGCTGTATATCGACTGATGAATTTCATTGGTCGATAGCACGGTCGGTATAATGCATGCGGGGAATCCCCGCAGGCGTTGTACCGAACGCGTATCGACTTGCAACTTTCATTGGTCGTTATCTCGCATGCGGGGAGTTCCCGCATGCTGTATACCGAACGAGTTATCGACTAATGAAAATGCGCCATACGCGACGTGGTGGTGGTGACGTCACTTACCCGTAACCACCACGTGCCCGCTGCAAACCGGCACCGTATCGCCAGACTGCGGCCGGCAGAAGGCGGACGTGACGGGCAGACTGTACACCGGCGGCGCGGTGTGTGATGACGTCACTTACCCATGGCTACCACATGCTCGCTCGGGGCTGGCACCCTACGCGACGTGGTGGTGGTGACGTCACTTACCCGTGGCTATGACGTGCCCGCTGCAAACCGGCACCGTATCGCCGGACTGCGGCCGGCAGAAGGCAGACGTGACAGGCAGACTACACAGGCGGCGCGGCGTGTTGTGACGTCACTTACCCGTGGCTACCACGCTTGGGGCTGGCATTTTAACGCGGGCAGCGCAGCGTGTGGTGACGTCACATACCCGTGGCCACCACGTGCTCGCTTGGGGCTGGCAACCTACGCGACCAGCGCGACGTGTGATGTACTTAAATTTGACTATTCTTACCGTTAGATACCTAACTCCTGGCAATAAGTGGTGACTGAGTTTGTTCCGGCGTTTCTTCTCAGCACTTGCCATATGTTTGTCTCGAAGCGCTGGTAGGGCCCAAAAGATAAGGAGACATGTAAAGTGCCCCATAAGGGCTACCTTTTCTTTTTTTATTATTTTCTATTGACGTTCATAAGTGCCACTTGTGGTCTAAACTGAATAAATATTTTGGATTTTGATTTTGATTTTGTGATGACGTCACTTACCCGTAGCCACCGTATCGCCGGACTGCGGCCGGCAGAAGGCGGACGTGACGGGCAGACTGTACACCGGCGGCGCGGCGTGTGGTGACGTCACTTACCTGTGGCCACCACGTGCTCGCTCGGGACTGGCAACCTACGCGACCAGCGCGGCGTGTGGTGACGTCACTTACCCGTGGCTACCACGTGCCCGCTGCAAACCGGCACCGTATCGCCAGACTGCGGCCGGCAGAATGCGGACGTGACGTGGAGACTGTACACAGGCGGCGCGGCGTGTGGTGACGTCACTTACCCGTGGCTACCACGCTTGGGGCTGGCACTTTCAACGCGGGCAGCGCAGCGTGTGGTGACGTCACATACCCGTGGCCACCACGTGCTCACTCGGGGCTGGCACCCTACGCAACCAGCGCGACGTGTGATGTACTTAAATTTGACTATTCTTACCGTTAGATACCTAATTCCTGGCAATAAGTGGTGATTGAGTTTGTTCCGGCGTTTCTTCTCAGCACTTGCCATATGTTTGTCTCGAAGCGCTGGTAGGGCCCAAAAGATAAGGAGACATGTAAAGTGCCCCATAAGGGCTACCTTTTCTTTTTTTATTATTTTCTATTGACGTTCATAAGTGCCACTTGTGGTCTAAACTGAATAAATATTTTGGATTTTGATTTTGATTTTTGATTTTGTGATGACGTCACTTACCCGTAGCCACCACGTGCCCGCTGCAAACCGGCACCGTATCGCCGGACTGCGGCCGGCAGAATGCGGACGTGACGGGGAGACTGTATACCGGCGGCGCGGTAGCAAAGTCCGCCGTCTCCCACGTCTTAGACGGGTTGAATGCGCGGTAGTCTTTCTGGTGCCAGTGCGACGGGCTCTCGTCTTCAGAGATGGTTATTGATTCTGGAGATGGAATGGAATGTTAGAATGTGGTTTGTGGTAACCTTCACGTGTACACGTACTATCCGTTCGCGATAAGTTTGCCGCTGGCTATATGACGTTACTCGAAGGAAAGCGTCTATAACTACATATAGCAAACTATATTGAAAATATTTTTTATTTATTAACATTGATAAAAATTGTGTATTTGCGTAAAATAAGACACTTAATTACGTTTAATCACTAACTAATTGCGTTTAATCGCGGTTGGGGGAGGGGACGCGCATTCCACAGACCGGCAAACTTAGCGCGAACGGGTAGTACTACGTAGTAAATTCAGTCAAAAAACATGTTGCTCTAAATTACAGAGTTCCAGTATAGTAATAATGCTCGTCTTCAAATTATACGCGTGAGGAAGTGTTGTACTACTAGTTTTCATACAATTTCTAGAAGTGCAACAGCTGCACGGCTTTTAGCACGTAGTGGTGTTGCAACTGCGCATCTAAAATTGTATGAAAACTATTAGTGACTTGCGCGCTACAGTTCTGCCAGTAGCGCTTCCTCAAGCGTCTAATTTGAAGGCACCCGTAAATAGTATTTTTGAGTGAGGTTTATGCGCGAGTGACTGACTGATTTAGTGAGTGAGCGAGCGAGTGAATGAGTAAGTTAGCAAGAGAGTGAGTTACCCAGCCACTTAACGCTGCGCACAGCGGGCGCGCCGGGCACGACGACGCGCAACGGATAGCCGTGATCGGGCGGCAACGCGGCGCCGTTCATCGTCGTAGCTAGTAATATACGGCTGGTGGGGTCGGCCGCCATGGACAGAGGAATGGACGTGCTGAAGTTCACGCCCGTAGCGTCTATGTCCGAGCCTGTGAACTGAAAGAATATACTCAGAATATGTGTGTTACTATGTATAATATGTATGTATTTAAAAAAAAGTATATAAGTAGTATATCCGTTAAGCTAGCACCCATAACACAAGCATTAAGTTGCTTACTTTGGGGCTAGCTGGCGCTGTGTGAAATTGTCCAAATATTTATTTATTTAAAAAAAAAAGAAGAATCTGAATTAGCTGATCGTGACGTCACGTGCGTGTGCCTAGCCTAACTACTAAAGTCCGGTCGCCGAGCAGATAGAATTTCGTACAATAACCCCAAGCTACCCATCCTTATCGCTCGCGCGTACTTATATTCATTAACAGAACCTTAAACATTTTTGTTTTTCTTTTGTTAGATTTGCTTGCAATAAATATGCTAAATATTCATCTATGAAACCACCTAAAGAAAATTGAGTCCACAATTTGAGCATACACAACAGATACCTAGGGCCGATTTTTCAATCATCGGATAACTCCCAAGTAACATTTTACTCCATTTAAGAGTTCAATAGTCGTTCACATGTACTCCACAAGCTGTGTATGTCAGCTGTATACGAGCTGTATAGCTTGCTATAATGCTTTTATAGAACCAGTTTGGGCACAAATTAGACAGCTTTAAGTTCACTATGGCTGTACATTAGCAGTATAATAGCATTATAATAGCAGTTTAAGTAGTAACATCGTACTTAAGGCTGACTTACGGCACTATATGGGACGCAGTGTGAACCATACAACGTACGTGAGGACAATAAAGAGTAACAAGTGGCTAAATGCACAGCTTTCAAAGTTATAAAGTCCGACAAAAGTACTCCAATGCTACATAAAGTTCACGTGTGTCCTAAATTATTTCCACATTTTAATATTAGTTTGGTATTTGTACGTGAGTGCCAAGAGGAAACAACTCGGGCGGATAATATAATCATTTATGCAAATAATAACACGGGTTTTAAATACTTAATAATGTTAATGCCATTGGGAATGCAACTTTATCGTGAAATGTATACATATTTACAGCTAAAATATTTACGCGCCTCTGTAAAAACGCGATATTCATTTTAAAATATTTAAAACTGGCTGAGAGGAAATCTACAATTTTCAGTTTTTGATATTGTATTGGCATTATAATTATACTACGGTAATTAATTATAACATGAAACCAAAACTCAATCGCTCTATCTGCGAATTTTGTGATAAATCTGCATTAATTTTGGAGATTTATTTGGTAAATATTTTAGGTTATGTAGAACAAAATGGTGGAAATGAAATACGGCTATGTGAACTGTTATAACTCCAATTTAATGCGGTGAGCGTATATTAGGTTCACATGTGTTCTGTTAGAATGCTGTTATCTATATTAAGTTCCACATTTGTACCACTACAGCGCTAATGTCTATAAATTTATTCTAATGTGAACTTATGTACAGCTTTAAGATGTACCTAGTTCAGGTCAATTGTGTATCTTTAATTCTTTCAAATACTGAAATTTTAGAGATCCGCAATAAAAATTATTAATGTCCGTTAAATCGCCTAGCCCAGGTACTAATAGTCAAGTATGAATACCTAAAGCATCAGACGGTAGTGTTCCCGGTTTAAATTCGTTTATTATGCCTGACAATTTATTCAAAGCGGAATGAGGAATACGATTTTCAATAGCCCATGTTCTTATTTTTTTGCTAAAGGTTAAATAATTGTCTAAATCAAAATTGTATTCACTATCACTAGAACTGCAATCATCACACTCTGATATCTGTATATTTTGAAGGGAACTTTCAGGTTCAGGCATAATATTTTCCTCTGCATCATGTACAGAACCACCATAAATACAACTAAAAACAGGCTTGGGGAAAAGTGTAATAGAATATCACATTCACATTCATTTTCAGCTTAAAGCAAATAAGAGTAGTACTTGTGGACAAATAAACTGCTATTGATGTTAATGGACAACACATATAGTCCTTTTAACAGCCTACAGTGCACATGCGAACCATTGAAACACTTTTGTACAGATAGTAAAAAAAGGTTATTTTATTAACACAAACAAGTCCTACTACAGCTACTAGCTGTATAACAGTCTAAAACAAGTAAACATAACAGCCTTTGGCTTTATAAATGACCACGTGTGTTCTATTAAAATGCTAGCTCTATAACATCGTACAAGTAGGCCGTTAAACAGCGGTTGCCGTATCTCTACCCTCCTATAATGCTCTTAGTCAGACGGCTGACTAAAGGATAGTTGTTAGAGTATTATAACACCAACAATCGTATAAAAGTATAACTCTACACTAGTCTACACTCCTATAAGTCCCTTAGACAGGTATAGGTGTAATTAATTGCAATAATACAGCTTATACATCACGAGTGAACTGTACTAATGCTTTAAGTACACATTGGAACTAAATGTGAACTCTTAAATGGAGTAAAATGTTACTTGGGCTTTTAGCTGAAGAATAAGTTTGGCACATTGACAGTTTCTGTATGGGAAATATATCAAAATGACAAGTCTATTCCTCAGTTATAACAGACTACCTTTCCGCCCGCGGCTTCGCACGCGTGAAATTTCGTTTGTCACAGATCGTCATAAATTATAGCCTATATTATGAACAATAATACTGTAAAGTTTCATCAAAATCCGTTCAGTGGTTTTTGAGCCTATTCATTACAAACATACAAAAATAGGTACAAATCTTTCCTCTTTATAATATTATTATAGATAACAGACGATTGATCATCTCTCATTGTAGTGTACTCACAATGACGTGTTTCCCCTCGGTGTTCTCCAAATCGACTCCACAGTGCACGAGCACGTCGCGCAACAGCACGCCGCCCCAGCGCGCGTTGGAGATGGCGCCGCCGGCCCAGCTGATGCCTTTCACCGGCTTCACCTGCTTCGAGGGGAATAAATAAAATAAATAAATAAATAACTTTATTGTGTCTTTAACAATGCTCATGGTATCTTAACGAAAAAATACATTTAACAATAGGAGCTGTATTAAGATAGGGATCATTAAAGTCTATACTAGTTACATTTAAACTGTGTGACAGACGCTAATTCTTCCACCAATTTAATTTCACAGTTGTAATTTAGTGAATGGGGAATAGGGAATGGGGTACATTATAAATTATGTCTCAAAGATAGACACTAATCAAATCAATTTCATTTGCGAACACCGGTTGACATACAGCAGGTTTTTTAGTATCTCCATCTTCCAAAAGTATAATGGAATGAAACCCTCAAATTCAACGATAAAATAGGGTAACCACCCTATTCACATACACAACACTGCAATGTCATACATTTGTCAAAGCTTACTGAACACGAACCCTTCCTCAAAAATTTTGTATGACAAAGGGTAATATGACGTCACTGATTCCCTTTTTTACTGCAAGTCCCACCTGGTATAATGAAAAATAACTTATTCAAATTCACAAACAAAAACTTTTTGTTGGGACCCGCGTCGCACATCAGTGACGTGTTGAAACTTGTTCAGGTCTTCGAGCGTGAAGTCCATCGTTCTGACGCCGCAGTCCTTTACGCTGAGATAGCTAAACGATACGTATATTAACTTTTCAAAATTAACAAATAGTTTTAACGCACCAACCTCGTTCATCTCGCTACGCCCATTCCCCGCGCACATCAACGCCGCTCTCACGGTGACGTGTTTGAACTTGTTCAGGTCTTCGAGCGTGAAGTCCATCGTTCTGACGCCGCGGTCCTTGACAATGACGCGAGTACTATAGCCGCTAAAGAAGTAGTTTCAACGCACCAACCTCATTCATCTCGCTGCGCCTATTCCCCGCGCACATCAACGCCGCTCTCACAGTGACGTGTTTGAACTTGTTCAGGTCTTCAAGCGTGAAGTTTTTCGTTCTGACGCCGCGGTCTTTGACAATGACATAAGTGCCATAGCAGCTAAAGAAATAGTTTTAACGCACCAACCTCGTTCATCTCACTGCGTCGATTTCCAGCACACATCAGTGCCGCTCTCACGGTGACGTGTTTGAACTTGTTCAGGTCTTCGAGTGTGAAGTCCTTCGTTCTGGACGCCGCGGTCCTTGACGATGACGCAAATACTATAGCCGCTAAAGAAATAGTTTAAGCGCACCAACCTCGTTCATCTCGCTGCGTCGATTGCCAGCACACATCAGTGCCGCTCTCACGGTGACGTGTTTTAACTTGTTCAGGTCTTCGAGTGTGAAGTCCTTCGTTCTGACGCCGCGGACCTTGACGATGACGCAAATACTATAGCCGCTAAAGAAATAGTTTAAGCGCACCAACCTCGTTCATCTCGCTGCGTCGATTCCCCGCGCACATCAACGCCGCTCTCAAGGTGACGTGTTTGAACTTGTTCAGGTCTTCGAGAGTGAAGTCCTTCGTTCTGACGCCGCGGCCTTTGACGATGACGCGGACACTTTAGCGCCTAAAGAAATAGTTTCAACGCACCAACCTCGTTCATTTCGCTGCGGTGATTGCCGGCACACATCAATGCTGCTCTCACGGTGACGTGTTTGAACTTGTTCAGGTCTTCGAGCGTGAAGTCTTTCGTTCTGACGCCGCGGTCCTTGACGATGAGACAGCTAAACAAATAGTTTTAACGCACCAACCTTATTCATCTCACTGCGTCGATTGCCAGCACACATCAGTGCCGCTCTCACGGTGACGTGTTTGAACTTGTTCAGGTCTTGGAGTGTGAAGTCCTTCGTTCTGACGTCGCGGTCCTTGACGCTAAGACAGCTAAACAAATAGTTTTATCGCACCAACCTCGTTCATTTCACTGCGTCGATTCCCCGCGCACATCAACGCCGCTCTCAAGGTGACGTGTTTGAACTTGTTCAGGTCTTCGAGCGTGAAGTCCTTCGTTCTGACGCCGCGGTCCTTGACGATGACGCGAACGCTGTGGCGGCTGGCGTCAAGGTCTGGAACAGGCATGTGTTGGCGCACGTAAAATAATTCGCTGCGAACAAAAACACGTGTATGTTCTATCTCGTCGCGGTAAGGTTTAGTTTTGATGATGGTTGATAATCAATATTAAAATGTATACCTACTAAAATTAGGATTTACTTAGTCTAAAAACTTAATTAAAATTACTTATTTAAAGTATAAAATACAATTTATTTACTTTTTCTTTTTAAAGTCTGTAACACCGAATGTTCTTTTAAGAGAAAATATTTTTTTATTATTTTTCACCTAAAATAAGCTCTATGCACTATTATCTACGGCCCCTGAAAATATGAATGCAAAAGAAAATCTCTAACATAGATTTTTTTTTACTCGAAGTGCTCGGCGTTTACTACTACAAACTTTTCGTTCTTCTGAAAGCACATTCGGCGATACTTAGAAGTCGACAAAATTTACTCTTCGGTCTAAAATCAAAATCAAAAATATTTATTCAGTTTAGACCACAAGTGGCACTTATGAACGTCAATAGAAAATAATAAAAAAAGAAAAAGGTAGCCCTTATGGGGCACTTTACATGTCTCCTTATCTTTTGGGCCCTACCAGCGCTTCGAGACAAACATATGGCAAGTGCTGAGAAGAAACGCCGGAACAAACTCAGTCACCACTTATTGCCAGGAATTATCTAACGGTAAGAATAGTCAAATTTAAGTACATCAAATATGTGCAGACTGAACTGACCACGCATCCTTGTCATCAATATAGTCTCGAACCTTGTAGTACCCTTTGGACATAAGGGTATTTTTTATATGTATCTTAAATTTGTTTATTGGCAATTCGACAAGGTTGTGTGGTATTTTGTTAAATATGGTGTCATACACACCTATCCTGTAAGTCTCGAGCAGGCCGAACACCTCGGGCGTCAGGTGCATGCCGTAGACATTCCAGAAGGGCTCGATACTGAGCCCGGCCGCGTTGAGGATCTGTTCGCCGCCCGGGTGGGAAAGCAGGAACTGGTCGCGTCATACACACCTATCCTGTAAGTCATACACACCTATCCTGTAAGTCTCGAGCAGGCCGAACACCTCGGGCGTCAGGTGCATGCCGTAGACATTCCAGAAGGGCTCTATACTGAGCCCGGCCGCGTTGAGGATCTGCTCGCCGCCCGGGTGGGAAGGCAGGAACTGGTCGCGTCATACACACCTATCCTGTAAGTCATACACACCTATCCTGTAAGTCTCCAGCAGGCCGAACACCTCGGGCGTCAGGTGCATGCCGTAGACGTTCCAGAAGGGCTCTATACTGAGCCCAGCCGCGTTGAGGATCTGCTCCCCGCCCGGGTGGGAAGGCAGGAACTTGGTCACGTCGTAGACACCGTGCTTGTACGTCACCCAGAAACTTTTCCTGTGGATAGACAGCACATCAGACAACACAGTTAAATAAAAACTTTATTATTACACTTATTGCATGCCTGTGATAAATTGATGTAACTCATTGTTTTGTATTGGGACTAGTAGATCAGATTCTACATAGTTCTTAGCGTTAAATCTAGGTACATTTTATTGTTCACGAGCCGGAAGACGTAGCGTGGGCAGGCCTCCCACTAGGTGGACCGACGATCTAGTGAAGTAGTGCTTGGATGCGAGCGGCGCAGGACCGGTCTTAGTGAAAATCCTTGGGGGATGCTTTTGTCCAGCTGTGGACGTCTTTCGGCTGAAAAGAACGAACGAACGAACATTCGATTGTATGTATTCNTGCAACCTAAATGATGGAACAGCAAGTCTTACGAGGTTATGCCACTTTTTAGATGATAATGTACATATGTATACTATCAGAGGGATCAGATATACCTACTTGGGCGTGTCAAAGTGCGCATCCTGGTATTGTGGCGGCGTCTCGGCGTTGAAAGGCTTGGCAGTCTTGACGAGCAGTCGCTTGTCGCGGTAGGGCTCGCGCACCCACAGCTCGTCGTCCGAGTGGTCTACCACGTCGTCGTCGTGGAGGTTACCTGGTGGGGGACATGTTTTAGAAAAGGGGGTTAGTGAATAAGGCTAAGGCGATTATCACACTGCGCCGCGCTCCGCGTGATTTCATATAAAAAATCCCGCGCGGACGCATTGTCAGTGTGTTGTGCCGCGCGTGTTTTCTATACAAACTGAGGTACTTGCAAATAATGATTAAATCTGTCATCCCGCGTACCGCGGCGCAGTGTGATAATCGCTTAAATGTATACGGATTTCATTAGCGCGTATTCGAATTTTTTATCCGGTTCGAAGGACCATAAAATGAAAAATATTTAACCTGGGGATGTTTGTAGGTTGACTGGCCCGCTACTAATTTTACGAGTAGGCCTAACTTACAGATTAGACGTCTCGTTGCTCAGAACCTGCTGTATGAATCTACATATTAGACTAGATACTAGTAAAGTTGTTCTTCAATTGATTTTTTTCTGGAAAGTATGATGAGACATTGAATGATCATTCTAAAAAAATTCGTCAATGATGATGTAATAGGGCCTAAGACATCCAACCGATCAGTTTATTATTCTGTCGATCATGACGTGTTGTAGCAGCAGCAGTGAGAATGGATGCAATGAGGGCTATCGTTTTAGCGCTCACCAGTTAGCGCCACTGTAGAGTAAGGTCCTGTCACTTGCTAGTAGCGAAGACAGTGGCGCCAACTTGTGAGCGCTAAAGTGGTAGGAGGACTATCGCATTTGCACTCATCAAGATGGCGCCACTGTAGAGTAAGGTCCTGTCAATCGCCAGGGGTGCCAACTGTTAAGAATAAAAACGATAGCCCTCATTAGTCTCATCATCTAGGAATAGTTGCAGCACAGTTGTAGTTGTAGAAAAGACTACTACCATTATTAGAGTTAATCAAGCAGTACAGTATAAATTCTTCACACCTATCCTGTAAGTCTCAAGCAGGCCGAACACCTCGGGCGTCAGGTGCATGCCGTAGACATTCCAGAAGGGCTCTATACTGAGCCCGGCCGCGTTGATATCAGCTTCCCGGCCGGGTGGGAAAGCAGGAACTGGTCGCGTCATACACACCTATCCTGTAAGTCTCGAGCAGGCCGAACACCTCGGGCGTCAGGTGCATGCCGTAGACATTCCAGAAGGGCTCTATACTGAGCCCGGCCGCGTTGAGGATCTGCTCGCCGCCCGGGTGGGAAGGCAGGAACTGGTCGCGTCATACACACCTATCCTGTAAGTCATACACACCTATCCTGTAAGTCTCCAGCAGGCCGAACACCTCGGGCGTCAGGTGCATGCCGTAGACGTTCCAGAAGGGCTCTATACTGAGCCCAGCCGCGTTGAGGATCTGCTCCCCGCCCGGGTGGGAAGGCAGGAACTTGGTCACGTCGTAGACACCGTGCTTGTACGTCACCCAGAAACTTTTCCTGTGGATAGACAGCACATCAGACAACACAGTTAAATAAAAACTTTATTATTACACTTATTGCATGCCTGTGATAAATTGATGTAACTCATTGTTTTGTATTGGGACTAGTAGATCAGATTCTACATAGTTCTTAGCGTTAAATCTAGGTACATTTTATTGTTCACGAGCCGGAAGACGTAGCGTGGGCAGGCCTCCCACTAGGTGGACCGACGATCTAGTGAAGTAGTGCTTGGATGCGAGCGGCGCAGGACCGGTCTTAGTGAAAATCCTTGGGGGATGCTTTTGTCCAGCTGTGGACGTCTTTCGGCTGAAAAGAACGAACGAACGAACATTCGATTGTATGTATTCATTCTATTCTATATACATTTTTTCCCACATTTGTAATTCTCGTAATATTAGTAAAACCTTTATTAGAAGATCACTGGCAATTCAAAATACTGTCGCCCATGACGCATTCCTCGAAAACAATGGATGTTTAATGGCTGTTACTATTAACTATCTTCAAGAAACTATTGTAAATCATTTTAGTGGTTATATCTACTTTTGACGTAATAAGTATGCACAGATAGCTATGTAATTATGTAATCTGTATTGTAAACAGATAAGGCAGAGTGAACAATATAGCAACAGCATATCATATTTGTTCAAAGAAAAACAAAAGTACTAATTCTGGAGTAATAATAATAAATACTCTTTATTGCACACCAAAGAACAGAACAGAAAGAAAAGGAACACACAAGGTACAACTAGGCGGTCTTATCGCTATGAAGCGATCTCTTCCAGATAACCTATGGTGAGGACAGTTACTTAAAACAAATTTAAAATAGTTTCTTTGAGATAATAGACATGTTGACACCACCAATCAATTGACGTACTTTTTAAAACTGTCAAAACGAAACTCTCCCATAGAATTTGTATGGCACTACAAGCAAGTGACGTCACTATTTTGTCAACTCAATTAAACTACTTTTTTCTATTACAATGCGACCAAAAATCGTAATTTACAGGTAATTTAAAATTAATTAAGTTTTTAAGACCAGAATGAAATGTCTTTTTAGAAAAGTTGTGATTTAGAATTATTGGGGAATGGTGTCAAATTGTCTATTACTACATAATAACCTTACAGTTTCAAAGAAGCAAACAGAACATCTTTGGTTTGAGATTCTTCACAATACTTACTTGGAATCATGCTTGCTGACCTCCTCGGCCCTGAAGGTGGGCAGATCAGGTCGTTTGACACCGGCTTCACATGCTGCTTCAGTTGTTTCCTTCTTACTCTTTTTCAACTTTTGCTTGACATCTAATTTGTCTGAAAACAGACATAAAAGGTAGGTATGTAGGTACCTAGTTATGGTAAACATTTGTCAACAAAATCAATAGGTATGCTAGTTTCATTAATGAAATGTAAAAACAAATCCAATTAGTTTCCTTTAATTAATTACGGGGTCACTTACTTGTTGTTTTCTGGAAATATTACACGAATTTACTTATAATATTTAACTAATGTTAATATTTGGATTATA
Organism: Ostrinia furnacalis; assembly: GCF_004193835.3. Taxonomy (NCBI): domain Eukaryota; kingdom Metazoa; phylum Arthropoda; class Insecta; order Lepidoptera; family Crambidae; genus Ostrinia; species Ostrinia furnacalis. The sequence continues at coordinate 275,939 of NW_021134478.1, forward strand.
AGGTGACATGAAAGCTTAGTACAGTGTAACGTTATTTGATTGTATCATAATATGTACTATTATTATAATAGAATTTATTAATAAAACTTACCTGTAATGGCAGACCCAATAAGAACAGAGCCAAGTAGAACCGATCCAGTTATCTTCCAGTTTCTCCGCCATCTTTGCTGTTGATCTTCAGATTTGTTCTCGCTAAAGCTTCGGATAGCCACTGGAGTGAAATTCACTACTCTACTTCTGGCCAGTTCACTGGAAACGAAATCCACATTATTACAGCAGGCACAATGCCACTCTTGTGAGTGGCGTGGGTTACAAGTTGCCATGACCTATTTGACTTGGAAAAGTACCCACTTTAAATCGTGAATTGATAAAACTTTATGAGTTTGAAACTAAAAAGTTTCAATTGGCTAGTAATGGAATAGTTGGCTTGATGAAATTGATGTAACTAAATGTTTTCATGTCAGTGATGAGATCTCCAAGACGTAAAATATTATTGTCATTTATACATAAAACGTTAAATAAATCACAGTTTCAATTGGCTAGAAATGGAATAGTTGGGTTGATGAAATTGATGTAACTGAATATTTTTTATGTCATCAGCAACATCACCAAATATTGATAAAACTTAGGTTATGTCAGTCTAAAGATTTCTTGCTTTTATTATCTGCATGATTGCTTGGTCAGAGGGTAGGGTTAGAGGAAAAGACGAGAGAAATCTCGTCGGAAAGACTATTAAAACTAGTGGTCACTTACCGAAGCCGCAAAATAGTTTTGAGAGACATTCTATGGCCGTATCAACACAACATGAACATGGTAAACATAGATAAGTGCACTGTTATCAGCCAAATCAATCTTCTTGACCTTGTATTGTAAGAACTTTGGTAATAATAGTTGGATTTTTAGCAGTAAACCAGATGGACGGTTGATGGCTGATGTTAACTGACTGACACTGACAGACCGAATCAAACTGACAGTCAGCTGACACTATCAACTGTCAACCTGACAGTTTATTAGACTAGGGATGGGATTATGTACCAAAATGTATCCAAAAGTTATCGATGTTGACTTAGTCATAGTCATAGACCATAGTCATTTATTCCATAAACTTGTAACGTTTACAAAGAAGCGTCGAAATCTCGAAGCAATTTAATTTAAACTGGCCGATAACAAGAAATATGTATTCACTTTCTGTGAACGTAAAATTAAGTAAATAATTATGCTTTAACAAAAATATAAGTAGAATACATTTGTCACCAACCCCTACTCATCCCGCGGGTGTCGTAAGAGGCGACTTAGGGACTACACATCAAACAGAGAATGGGCAGCAGCGCTCTCTGAAAAACATCAATCTTTTAAACTGCGATCTCCAACCCGCCTGCCAAGCGTGGAGATTATGGCAAAACCCTCCACTATAGTGGAGGAGGCTCATAGTCCAGTAGTGGACTGTAAAGGGCTGTTGATGATGATGAACAAAAATATAGTCTTATTACACGTGATGAGATCTCGAAAACTTAGTTGTCATTTCATTTATACATAAAACGTTAAATAAAGCACAAGTTTGCTTATATCTCTGAGTAGCATTTAGGGGCTTATAAAACACAGATTTCAGTTTATTTGAGCAGTGTCAGTGTCGATTCTAATGTATTACTTAATGAAAAGTAGATGTTAGATTTCTCTAATACAAGAATCGATATTTTGTTGCTGATATCTTTACATCCTTAATAGGACATGACGTTAATTCGTCTACAGATTAAATCTGTACCCCCAGTGAAAAGGGATCTAACTCGACTTAGATCAAAATTGACTTTATAACATAATGTGAATCTCTGAAAAATTAGCTATTTTTGTATCTAATCGGTATGTTTCTACGACGTATAGAAAAGAAAATAATTTTGTGCCAAATGATACAAGTAAGGCTTTGTGAACCAATTTTGAGTTTTCTTTCGTGTATATTGATACATGTCTACTTTTAACAAAGTGTACCGGAGGCTTCTTTCAATTTTTTATTGTGTCAAGAGGTACGACTCGTGTTACTACTTTTTACACGATTGAAGTTGTTCAGATTGAATTTGTGATTAACAATATAAGATGACNCCGCGGTCCCAGTCGCCGGATGCGTAAAAATTAAATAATTTTCTTCCGGCGACTGGGACCACTCATAGATAACTTTAAAGAAAATATTATTCAATCCAAAATCGGTACAGTACTAAAATCCATGAGTGGTCCCAGTTGCCGGAAGAAAATTATTTAATTTTTACGCATCCGGCGACTGGGACCGCGGTCCCAGTTAATTGCGGTCCCAGTTGACGGAATCCTCCGCTGGTTGCTTCAGCCCGTTGGCCGCTAGATTTCTGTTGATTTTAATAAAATAAGGCATGTAATCATAGGAAATATTTTGTTTACAGTTTGCTGTTGCATTCTTAAAATATGCTAGTTATTACATACGTGATATTATTATCCTTATGTAGGTAAAAATAAATAAAAGTTTTGTAGGGTAGTTTGCCTTGATGAAAGTTATAGTTTACTTAGTGAAAAAAAAATCTAGTTTGAAAGTAAAGCAGTGAGGATAACCTAACCTATTTGTCTTGATTTACTTAGCTGCGTTAAATTATTTACGTTTATTGATATTGCATAAATCGTAAGAAGAAAGCTAGAAACCGGTGATCCCTATGTGTGAAGTGAACTGTGGTTGTGACTGTGTTGTGAACTCATGAACGGACTGAAGTACAGAAGAAATTGCCAGCAAGGTAAGCTATCCATAGTAGTAATAAAAATTATGGCAGTCAACTGCTAAAAGATAATATTGCATGATGATGTTGCAAGCTCTCAGTCGTTGTGCCTACATTTTCTAAATCTTGTTCAGAGATTTATTTAGGATTTTGTATTATTATTTACGTAGGTAAGTATAAGTATAGGTACCTGCTAGTTGACCATTTCTGGATTCCATGGATAATTTCATGAAACTGAAAGATCTGGCTGTAGTTTGTGTACCGGCACCGGGAGAGCCTGCGTTTGAATGTCGTTAGCATCGTTGATGTCTAATGAGTTTTTAAAGACTCTCCACATTATATCTACGGCTGCTGCATCTATTTAATAAATACAAATAGCGGCTTGCATTAGGCGCAGTTAGAACTCGGAACAGCGAGGCTTAGAAAACTACCTAGAGAGCAAATTTAGATATTCACTAGTGGTTGGTTTTCATCGGAGGCCAAGTTTTAGACTCTCACTATGCAGGTGTTAGCCTAGGCGCGACTTTTAGTTGGACGATAGTTGCGCTCGATTTCAATTTGTATGAAAATCAAATCAGCGTAATAATATGTGCGCATGAGCGTAGCCAGCTTTGTGCTCAGGATGGGGCAACAGTCTAAAATAATAGGTAAGTAACTCATAATCATCATCTCAGCCATAGGACCTCCACTGCTGAACATAGGTAACATATTAGGCCTCCCCCAATGCTTTCTATGTTGCCCGGTTGGTAGCGGCCTGCACCCAGTGCCTTCCTGCTACCTTTATGATGTCGTCGGTCCACCTTGCGCACTTCCATACAGGTTCATACTGATTAACTGCCCGACTAAACTCTCGGCCGACGAAAAATCGGTGGTCTGCGCTTACAGTGGGGGGAAAAAGTCCATAGTTAGCTTATCAAACTCCAAGCGATCGCTTAGGACCGCGTAACAATTGATTTCTATTGTGTCGCGATATGCTTGGCTTGAAGGGATAAGTAAGAAACTTTTCTATAGTCTAGTACTAATCAGCCAAGAAATACCTATTAAACACTATTCGTCGTAGCGCCGTTAAAGAAATCAATAAAAAGTCTCATCTTATCTCATTTCAAATTTCGTATCGAAATACGTAAAAGTACATAAACCACGGCTGATAACATATTAAAAGAGTCATAAAGAGCGGCGAAACGATTCCGCGAAAACTCGAGTTTTGATTTACGCTCCCTTTTACGGCGCGGTCAGAGGTGCTAATTGCTCGTTTTTATATTCCCACAAATTGAATGTGGGGGGAATTGACGATATTTATATTAAGCTATGGTGTCCGGTGCCTTTTGCAATTTAGCTTTGGTTCGTTGTCGATTTGTTTTCGTTATTTCGACGCTTCTGCCATGTTATGTAGCTAGATATTGTTGCTCATCTCTGTACATGACAAACCGTACGTGGTTACACTGCCGTCACTGAGATAGATCTAGGTAGTATAATGCCATATTAATGCCACAAACTATGGGTATCATAATAACAGAACGCTTTTTAACAGCACGTTTAGGTAAGTACCCCACGTTAGTAAAATTGCATAGGTCTTTTACTTGGAGGCTAAAGTTGTATGTTGTAGAACTTAAACTATAAGATGTAATTAGTTAGTTTGGGACTAACTAGAGGCGCAGTGTAAAATGTCCAAGGATATTTATTTATTTATTTAATACTAGCATCCGCCCGCGGCTTCGCCCGCGTGGAATTTTGTCTGTCACAGAAAAACAATATCGCGCGCGTATTTGCTCACCGTTTAGACCTACCCTGGACTACGACAAACATTTGAAAACCAAAATCAGCTCAATCGGCCCAGCCGTTCTCGAGTTTTAATCAGACTAACGAACATCAATTTATTTTTATTTATATAGATAGATAGATAGATTTAATATTCCTTCATAATAATAAATGCGAAAGTTATGAAAAGTAAAAAAAACCGCTTGTGAGTTTGATGGTATTATAGAAATCGTTGGCTAATAAACTAATAGATTGTTTGCAATATTGTCTAAATAGATTAACTAGTTTCATTTCAACAAAGCCATAATAAATGAGGGTACTTACATAGGAGGAAAGATATAAAGACAGCTACCCGATTGTTTGCTCGGCCGTGATGGATCGGCGCGTTTGATCAGAATCGATTCTTATAATCGAGTTCAGGTGATAGGTAATTTATTTTTTCATTTCTCTTTGTCCCCCTTTAGATAATACCTATTCATTTTATTCAATGAAGTCGGGTCCTTTTTTCGTTTAGGCAAAAACAGTTTGTTTAAGTATAATTCGTCAATAGACTTTCGCAATTTTGTTCGTAGGAAAAATCCTCAATATGCTGGCTCATTTCACTTTACGAAATTCGCATAAAGCAAATTGTAGCCTTTACAATATACTTATTAGTGTTGACAATGTTATTGCTTAATAATTCCTCCATAATAAAAACACAACAGTTAGTCCAACGACTCATACGTAACCTCTAGCCAGTGACACGTAAAATTAAGACAAATGCCAAGGGAAATGACGCATAGAATTCGCTATTGCGGGTTGTGTGTGAGGGCTCATTTCCTGAAAGACCTGTTTGTTCGATCGTTTCAGCCAAATGACGTCCACTGCAGGACAAAGGCCTTCCCCAAAGATTTACACAACGACCGGTCCTGTGCCGGCCGCATCCAGTCATCTCCCTCACCATATCATCAGTCCACCTAGTGGGGGACTTTGATCAGTATGTCATATGCCAGTGATGACATACGGATCTGAGACGTGGTCGCTTACTATCGCCTTATAATAAGAAGGCTCAAGGTCACCCAAAGGGCGATGAAGCATGCTATGCTCGGTTTCCCTGCGTGATCGAATCAGAAATGAGTAGATCCGTAGGAGAACCAAAGTGAAAGACTGTGTTTTGAGAAACATTGAATATTTTAAGGGCATGTATTTAAATGATCTTTTTAAATTAGCAAAAACGGCGAATAAAAAAATCTAAATGGTCATCTATTTTAATGATTGATCCTCTTTCTTTGAGACATAAAATAAATGAAATCGATCGATATTTTAACCTCTTTTGAACTACGCAAAAAAAATTTGAGATGTAAAAATTATATCTGATCGTTACTTGTTGTTCCTCAAAAATAAAAGAAATGAGCACCAAATATTCAATATTGTGATACTTTTTTAAATAATTCGATTTGTATAAATTATTTTTTGTCTATATCAAATAATCATCAAAATAATTATATTATGGTACTTATTTTTATTAAGTTTTAGTCAAAGGATGGAAACTTTTTAAAGGCACTTGATGTTTAAAGATTTTTTTTTATTAAAAAAGCATACTTAACACGTTCACACTGCGTTATCGGGTCGAATTGACCTTAGGTGCTGGATGCGTTGGTGCGGGATGATATATTCGGTCTTTTCAGTAGTACGAAATATAAATATTGTTTTGCAATTGTTTCGTCAAACACAGTAAATATTTGGAAAAAAAAACTTATCAGGTCCTTACGACCCGATGTCGCACTAAAAGTAAACAAATATCGTTTAGTGCTTTTATCGTGTCTAATCGACCCGTTGACAGATGACTTTATGGTCACTGATCACGGTCGAGATCGGTATACTAAGAGAAAATTAACCTTGCGATTTGAAAAAAATAAAGAGGCAAAAAATATGATATCGGGTTCAGGGATGTCAGAAGTAAGAAATTATTCCCAAACTAAGCAAAGCTTGTAATTTAAACAAACATGGCAATGTACCATTCTGCTTGCTTATTGGCCGCTAAGCCCTTGGCCATCTCAGTAACCAATGACGGACGATTGTCACTCAACCACAAAGTACCGCGTAAATTAATAATTAAAAGATATTTTTTAATAAAAAATATTAACCAAAAATATTTTTTGTTAGATCAAATATATTTTAAAGTTAAGTTATACATAGATCGAAATGTATTTATTAGGTGATCTATACTTATAATAAATCTGTAGAGAGGTCAATTCTGTACATGAAATATCTTTTCAAAATAACTATCAGGGGGTGATTAGTGATCGATACTGATGCCAAAAATGCAATCAGTAAAATTTTTGTCTGTCTGTCTGTCTGTCTGTCTGTCTGTCTGTCTGTCTGTCTGTCTATCTGTCTGTATGTTCTTTATAGAAACAAAAACTACTCGACGGATTTTAACGAAACTTGGTACAATTAGTCTTCATACTCCTGGGCAGGTTATAGTATACTTAGGAATTCCCACGGGAACCGGAATTAGCGGGAAAATCCTTTTGTATGAAAAATCTAAACCGCTTAAGTTAGACGCTTGAAATTTGGCATGTAGGTACCTTAGTAAACTTAAAGCTTAGTTATAACAAGGAATTCCAGAAATTCCTACAGGAACGGGAGTAAGCGGGAATAAACATTTGTATAAAAAAATCTAAACCGCTTAAGTTAGACGCTTGAAATTTGGCATGCAGGTCCCTTAGTAAACTTAAAGCTTAGTTACAACAGGATATTGCGAAATTCCCACGGGAACGGGAGTTAACGGGAAAAAACATTTGTATGAAAAAATCTAACCCGCGTAAGATAGATGAAGGGGGTAAAACGGGATCCACGCGTACGAAGTCGCGGGCGGCCGCTAGTCAATATTAAAAGGCAAACTTGATATAAAAATCATCAAATTAACAAAATTAAAGATCAATAACTAAAAAAGAGGATCAAATATTATTTATGTTTACCAAATATTAAAAGAGTATATTGAACATGAATATTATGTTACCTTTAATGAAGATCATTCATAATTTATCCGTAGATCAACTAATATAGACCCAATAATTAATATAAAGATAAAATATAATAAAAAACATCATTTATTTTTAAAAGTGCACATACAAAAAAGATCAATTAGTTTTTAGAGGATCAAATAATATTGTCCCTATTTTAAGCCGGGTTTCCAGCGCGTGTTTTAATGTTACACAATCAACAAAAACATGTCAACATTCAACATTTTTTACAAGCAATTTTATTTTGTTTTGTTTAAAAACATCGTATAATTTTAAGGTTTCGTGTCGTAGCATTGACCTTAATGTTACCATCCATACTTAGGCCAATAATGCACAAAATACATCGGCCAGCCTCGTGTCGCCGGAATGCGCGAGCCATCGATGCTACTCTGCGGTACAATGGCTGTAGCGTTCGTGCTACGAAGAGCTACGAAACTTGGATGACTACGAAAACTCGTAGTATAGAAGTAAATTTTCGTAGTCAGTGTAGGTTATTTTGGAAACTTACACAGAATTAATTAAGAACGTACTCGTAAACAGAATTTTGATTACTACTCCGTACTGTTAGATTAAAACTTGAGAAAAAAGGGGTGTTATAAAAATGTGAGGTGCCTAGCAACGCGTAAGGGTAAAAGCCTAGAGTAGTTTTCCGTCGATTCAATTCGTAGGAAGGAAAGAGCCTATTTGTAACGAAAAGAGGAAATATACTTCAACATGGTTTTCCTGGTCTCAAAATGTCACAAAATTATTATCTCTACACCAGAAAACTTAACTTTATATGAAAAACAATTTAGAAAGGTTATCCTTTGTTCGTAGCTCTTCAACGAAATTGAAATCGATAGAATGCTCGGAATGTTATAAATGAAAGCGGCGCGGGTATTGGCTAAATTAACCCGCGAATGCTCGCGTCCGACGTCATACCAGACATACTAGCATTACAGTCGAGGGGTTAAACAAATAAATGTTTGAACAGACGGTTTAAGATGCGATCGGTCGAAATTCTTCGTGGAAGTAAATTATGTTTCAGTCTTAATTTATTTTGCCAAGGTTTTAGTATACGGGTCTGAAGAAACCAGTAAGGTTACATGTTATATCATTAAGGGCTGATTTTTCAATCGTCAGATAACTTTTATCTGAAGAATAAAATTGTCATTTTGACATATTTCCCATACTAAAACTGTCAATGTGCCAAACTTATTCTTCAATTAAAAGTTATCCGACGATTGAAAAATCAGCCCTAAAAAGGTTAGAACTGGTGTAATCCGAATGATACGTTGTTATAGACTTTTTTTTAAATCAACATCAAATTCAAAATTTTCTCTATTTGTTTAGACTAATTAAATTAGTACTTGCAAATCGTCAAATACTTTTAAGGAGCCTATACATGTCTCATTCTTTTTTTGCCCTACCAGCGCTTCAAGACAAACATTTGGCAAGTGCTGAGAAGAAGCGCCGCAACAAACTCAGTCACCACTGTCTGCCGGTTTAAAAATATAAAAAAGTTGGAAGTTACAATAAATTCAGAAGCAAGTTACTTACCACCCGCTCCCGTTGATAGAAGGTGGCCTTTAAGACGCCCATCTAGCACGAGACCGCGTGGCAGTTTTGAATATATTTCTTTAGTGCCGTGCTAATTTCTAGGCTAGGCTAGGCTAATTTTATCATTTTCGTCATCTTTTAAACATTTTAATCCATGTCACAGAATATGGGAAATCAATTCTTTAAGTTATTTATAACGCGAATAAGTTCCGAAGCAAGATTGATTGCTTAGTTTACTTACACGTCTTGCTACCAATTGGCATTGGCGTGATATATGACCAAATATTTTCTAAGTTACCCGGTTGGTAGTGGCCTGCGTCCAGAGCTTTCCTGCGACCTTTATGATGTCGTCGGTCCACCTTGTGGGTGGATGTCCATGACCACGACCACGACGACGGGTAACATGGAAAGCATTGGGGGAGGCCTATGTTCAGCAGTGGGCGTCCTATGGCTGAAATGATGATGATGATGATGATTTTCTAAGTGAAGCATGAGGCAGGCCAGTAGACCTATAAAACTGATGATAAGTAGGATATACACTTGCGTTACGAGTACCATAGTACGAGTAATTATTACTCAAAACCTTACGTAGAAAATCATTCAGTATGAATTGGATACTAAAATAATATTGTTGTTATTCACGAATACTTTTAAGGTGTATAGTATGTCCTGTTCAATGGTGCCAAGCTATCGCTAGCGCCATCTAATTGACTGTCACTGAGACTGCTCTGGAGTAGGGTACAATTCTATTATGAATTTGATAGGACTTATTTTTAGTTATTTCACCGTTTTGATTTAATAAAAAACATCGGTTGCTCACGCAGTTGATAACAAATAGAGAATAAAACATTGAAATATGTTTGTATTCAAGCTAAATAATTCAAGATAGAAAATTATGTAGATATACCCCCTTTGTATGAATGGGCTTGCTCTTAACAACCTTACCCAAGATTGACCATCAGTTGTTTCGGAGAGTTCAGAAATACAGGGACTTACAGAGAATTCCACTCTTTAGTTGGCAGCAGATAGTAGACACTCTCTGTGTCAATACTAGTTATGGTAATAATTTATGTGTGGTACCCATAAAGTTAAATGGTCGAAGCTTTTATTGGTATCCTACTTCCTACTAATATTATAAATGCGAAAGTTTGTATGGATGTCTGGATGTTTGTTACTCTTTCACGCAAAAACTACTGAATGGATTTTAATGAAACTTTACAGTGTTATTGTTTCTAACTCAGAATAACATATAGGCTATAATTTATGACGATCTGAGACAAACTAAATTTTACGCGGGTGAAGCCGCGGGCAAAAGCTAGTATTCGGATAAGTTCTTAAATTCCAAGGCCGCAAGGACACCCCAGCAGCACAGTCGCGGCTCGTGCAATCCCGATTCGACTGCTATCACTGACAGCAAACTTTTCCTACTAAAGGAAGATAAGTGAAAAGTTTCCCGCTAACTCCTTGGTCAAGTTGAATACGATTTACGAGTAATTATACTTTTTTACGGATAAACGGTATTTTTGTTTTCTGATAAACTTCCTATAGATATTGCTGATCTCTTTACTTCCTACGAAGAGTTAATTGTTTGTCACCTGTCATCCGCTTTGCAACGGAGGGAAGTCGAACCTTAACTTGGAACTCCTCCTATGTTCTTCTAATTAATTTCGTTGCGGGTCCAATGACAGTTGCATTTTTATTGGCGGTCAAGCTGTAGGTCCTGGCTACACAGGAGTTGCGGTGGGTAAGAGAGGTGGAAATAGTCCCGTAATTCCTACGAAGAGGTTACTTGTTAGAGTTAATTCTAATGAAATCGACCTTGCGGTAGTAAAAGGAAGCACTCGTGTTTAGTATTACGTGAAAAAAAAATACCATTTACTGTTCTGTGAAAAATGGTAACTCTATACAATTTTTTTTATAAAATTACAGGGAAAGGGTCGAGTTCATCAGTTACTTCTTGAATACTCTATCTAAAGATTTTATGACATTCACTTACCTACACCTAGGGCATGAATATCGGAATCTCGGAAGGTGAGATCCGATATTACAATTCCGATATTGAGCGACCCAATATCGTAATATCGGAATCAGATAAAGGTTTTAATTGAGACTTTAAACAAAGCGTTTAAACGCGCCAGAACCTGCTACAAAGCTCAAAGTACATAATTGGCAAAGACCAATGATTTTCTCATGTCTCTCAACATCACTTTTTGCCCCACTGCAAATAATTACTAACCATAAAATGTTCTAAAACAATTTTAGCACTTACCGTACTTGGTCTTAGCAATTAAAAACGACATCTCAACTCCCTTCCAAACATTAATAAAATTGGACTATGGCCCGTCAGTTCTGCGTACTATGTGCCCTGCCCATTGCCACTTCAGCTTGCTAGTCCGCCGGGCTATGTCAGGTCAGCGACTTTAGTTCGTGAACAGGGCTTCTCATTTCTGATTAGAACTCTTAAAGAAACACCAAGCACAGCCCTCTTCATAGCACGCTGTGCAACTTTGAGAGGCCACGTTTCCGAGCCGTATATTATCACTGGTAATCTTTAAGTGGTGGTAGTCTGGTGGTCTTTAAGCACTGAGGTATTTTAGACGAAAAGATGTTGTGTAGTTTCCCGAACGCGGCCCAGCCGAGTAGGATTTGACGATTTACCGCTTTCTCGAAATTGAATCTACTTAGCTGAATCGTTTATCCGAGGTTGACATACTTGTCAACAATTTCGAAAATCAGGTTCTCAACCGAAAATAGGTAGGGCGGAACATGGTCATAAGCTTCGTTTTGTCCATGTCCGAGGCCTACCTGTTGGGAGACTCAATTAGGTCTTCGAGCATTGTGCCGAGGTCTTCCAGCGATTCTGCCCTAGTTAGCAAAACTGACGGCCGATGGGGCAGCAAGGTTCTGGAGTGGAGGCCACGTATCGGAAAGCGCAGCATAAGGCTGCCAGCCACAAGGTGGACTGACGACCTCATAAAGGTAGCAGGAAGGCGCTGGATGCAGGCCGCCACCAACCGGCCATTGTGGAAATTATTGGGGGAGGCCTATGTTCAGCAGTGGACGTCATATGGTTGAAATGATTATGATGATATCGCCCCATGGTTTTGTGAGTTGTACATCGATAATCAAAAGGAACAAATTACAAGCATATTCAAGTTTTTTACCACTGTCTAATATTTTTGTAACATGTGACTTGAATGACTCTACAAATCGTTCCGCCAGTATTGGTTGAAGGAGTAAAAGTTTGTTTGATACCTGTTTTACAAAAACACTTAAATTCTTTGCTAGTCCATTTCCATAATTGGCCCATTATCAGTTACCAATGATTACCCTTAACACACAAAATGGTTTTAAATACTTCAATTTTATAATTTTAAGAAGTGCTATTTTGTAATAAATTAAAGATTTTGATTAAAATCATTATTTTACTGTATACAATCGAGAAATTATACGAATATAACCAAATATTTAAAATTTATAACACAAACTCAATTCCGATATTAATATCGGAATTCCGATATTGAGATCTAATATCGGAAACCAATATCGGAATTGAAAACCTTCCGATATTACATGCCCTATCACCCGTATTCACAAACGATGTTTGCAATCGAGCGCATAGCGTTGAATAGAACTCCGTGATTGGTTCGTGTGTGACCCTGTGCGTCCACGCGCACTGTGAGACCTCATAGTAATGTTTGTGAATACGGGCGTAATTCCTTGTTTTATAATGAAGCAGACAATATTCGCCACACTTAACTTACGTCACACACCCTTGACGTCAGTCATAAGAAGCTAAGTGACGCGATATCACCTCCACACTATGCATCATCCATCACGGTGTACCGGGTGTCAGCGCCAATCTGCCAAGATATAGCTATCGACCGAGTTTCCACTACCCGTCCGGGGATGTTACCCTTGATAGCGTGGTAAAATGGAGGATTTCCAAAATAAAGTGACGGTGATGACAGCGGTGATCATGTTGCTGCGAATCTCCTATCCCTTTTCTACTACCCGCCTGTTGAAAACGGTGAAAACAATACTGAAAGCTAGTATTATATTATCTGTGCTGAAAGGTAGAAGATTTTTTGAGAACAAAACAACATGGACGTTTATGTTAGCGATGACGTCACCATGGTGTTGGGAATCTTCTCTAGGCCTAGGCTGTTGTTCCTCTGGTCAGCACTTTGTGTTGCCATAGATCTATGTAGATATTCCGATTGATTTTATTTGGAATCATTATCATTCATTCACCTATATTATGGCCAATAGCGAAAGTATACTTGGGCATTCGATATTGATCATAACTTACCATAATACAATTTTCAGATACGAATATAAGGCATCATCATCATCATCAGGTCATTTAGTCTCCACTACAGGACCCAGGATTTACTAGCAAATGGATAATTTACGAATTCATTATCTTTGTTTTCAACTCAGTATCCATTATCTAAATGAAATCACAATTTTGACTCGTTGCGGTCACCTCTGCCGGCTAATGGAAATCGCCCAATGGAAAAACGTCCATTCTCGGCGTCGGCACAGTATGACGTTCATGCATATCAAGTAGGTGACACGATTATTATTGAGGGAGGGGCTTTATGGACAGCCGACCGTGAACGCGATTTTGTAAATCAATTAATCGTATGTCATCAACCGACTTTTCATATTCAAAGCGATGTTTTTTTGCGCTGGTTTCATACGATCATACGATGAATACTCATCGAACGCACGCATCCAACCTAACGTGGACTAAATGAACTACCCACAATTTACTGTAGCTCTACCACCTTAAAATACATACCTCTACTATCGCTTGTTCAGCGTACTGTCAGAAAATACAGGTTGCAGTGTGACCTAGGCATATTGAAAAACTTAATCCCAAACCGGGACGCGCGCGTTTAAGTTTTTCTGTGACAGACAAAATTTCACGTGAGTGAAGCCGCGGGCAAAGGCTAGTGAATAATAAATAGTCATAGTCAAAAGGGTAATTATCCACGCGGGAACCCTTTGACGAAGGATGCGGCTTTTTGCATCCGTAGGGAGGTGAAAATATTAATATAGGCCGACCAAATCGCGCTTATGTAAACTTTTCATCTTAATTTTCAATATTAATATTTCCCTGACTTGAAATAGACACATATTATTATGTACACGTATGTAGATGTCAACGTGAAATTATTGTGAACTCTGTCAATTTATAAATAACGCGTTAGATTGTAAACTAACAGTGGGTTAGGTTAGGTTAGATTGTAATTTAACTACGTCAGATTGTAATCTGACGGAATTCACAATTTTACGGTGACATAGACACAACGTGCAAATCAATGTGTCTTCTTTTTAAAACTAATTCAAAAACGTTTCAATGTAAACTTGTGTAGGTAATAAAATATACAAACTTTCTAGATTTCATATATTCAGCTGAATGTTGATACGATTTTGTAAGTGAAGGTAAGTCTATTACATAACGAATACTTCATTCTCTGGCATTTTTATTACAATAAACGTCATAGTATTTCACAAAAGATAGTCGCCATTATCTTATAAATAATCTTTTAATAATATACTTATGTTGATAAGTTTATATTTTTAAAGAGCACTTCAGCTAGGCCGTTGAACTATTTTATCTATCTATGCTAGCTTCATGAATGTGTCATTTCACACTGGACGCCCTTCAATGGAGGGTATTTTCACATTTTTTTAGCATCGCCATTGTGATTCGCGTCGCGCGCGTGACGAAGGTATTGCCCGTGTAATAACTAATATAATAAGCTGTATAATATCGTTATATGGCAACTTTACGACACTATTTATGACTAGTTTTGTTATTTTTCGATTTAAAGATTCAACTAAAAAAATATGAAACCTTTTCTCGAGGAATATTTATTTATCACATCCCGAAAATGTGTCTATCATACTTGATATGGGTTCCTTAAAATATTTTAAGCCGTGAGTTGAGCGTTAGTTGTAACTGGCATGTGTCATAGCTAGCCTATAACCTAAGACCCAGACCGTTTACAAACCCTTTTAATTTTACGAAGCTCTTTCAAAAGTATTCAGGTATTATAAATTACTCTGAGCCTTAAATTTTTTATGCTATAAATTACGCAGTCTCACCCCCTCCCAGCTATTATTTCGTCGTAATAAAACCAAAACAGGGCCCATTAAAATTCCTACCGGCGTGACGGAACAGCGCAAACCGCTCAACGATTTGTAGTTATTCCTCGGGCATCGGGCATCGGGCATCGGGCATCGGGCATCAGCCGCTTGTTTCCACCCGTCGCGCGGTCAATATAAATATGAGACGGAGTACAGACGTGCCTGGAATCGAACAGCCCGGGGCTGGCCGGGGTGGCCATCAAGGCAGCGGACAAACACTAGACTTTTAGACTTTCAGTGACCATCAATCAATGCCAGGCCTTGGGTAGGCTCAATGGGTACATGTCAAGACGGGCCTCTATTGCCTCTATGCTAGCCATTGCATTGGGAGCAACGGCCAAAAAAATCATGCCTCTGGTAAATTAGAGAGGCTCGTACTTCAGCAGTGGAGACTAAATGACGTTATGGTGATGTATGGTAGATTCAATTTCACTTCAATCTAAACTATTGCTGGTACTTATCTGTAACAACACATAAATCACTCGTTTGAACCTACGTGTACATATCTACTATTTGTGCTTACTACCTTGAAATAAAAGAACCTTGCTTCCTTCATAATTTCAACTTACGCATGTGACATGCAAAAAGCAAAAACTAAAAAACAACACTTTCACTTTGTTTACGCTACACTAGTAAACTATCATAAACAACGTCATAAGATAAGTCGCTCGTTCTGTGGCCCCACCAAAAGGTCTGTTCCATTAGTCGCAGATTCGTCCACCGGACTTACTTCATTTCTTTAGATTTATGTAGCCTTATTTCTTCAGAGACAAACATAAGACTGTTAACGTTAAAGTCTCTCGTTTGAGGGCTTTAATGCTCTTTGGCAATTTAAGAACATTTCGCGTATTCGCCATTTGTGTGGTCGGAAATGTGTTTAGGTGATGTTTGTCGACTTACAGGAAACCAGAATGAATGTTTACGAAAGCATTTATCGTAAAGAAATTATTTGAAAAAGACTTTTGGGAAGTCTATTCATTGCTTTATATTGGTTTTGTCTTTGATATGAGTTTGGATTTGGGCCAATAAATAGTAAGAATCAAAATCATTTTCATGAAAAGTACCAAATTACGCTACCATAGAACTGTCGCACTCCAACGCCTACAGCAACCTACAGCGTGAGGCTGGGCGCACACGGGTCACACGGGCGTCTCGTCGGCAAAGGGCGATCATCCGTGTCCAATGTCCATGCCTCCTCATTAAAAGCTTGACCAAATGAGTAAAGATACGGAATCTTGACTCATGGTCATGTGTCTTGGCTCTTATGGCACATAGCTAAGTACGTGTGTGTAGGTATTTCAACAAAATTGTTGAGAAAGTAGATGCGTGTGTTTTATGATCATGCGACCGGAACTTTAGAGATTTGTCATAGGATTTTTTAGGTACCTACTGAAAAAACGATGTTTTCGATAACTCACAGAAAGCCCATTTTAAAATATAAAGTTAGTTTATAAATAACGATTCTTGTTAGAAAACGTTGAAAAATATCAAGTATCGAAGGACTCGCTAGCTGAAGAAGCTTACAAGTAAGTTTTTTCATTTCCCCCGCGTCGCGACCAAACGAAGAGATATGGCGCGCGCCCAATTACGGTGACGGACGGCACTCGCGGGACTCGTCGAGGTTCTTTTTACACTTAACGTCTACTACTTAGACTACTAGATGTTTGAAATTGCTGTAGGTAGGTATTTTATTGAATCATTTTTCAGCCACCATGAATATCATCATCATTTCAGCCACAAGACGTCTACTGCAGAACATAGGTGGTCAGGTGAGATACAGGTTAAGAACTTCTTCGTTGTGGATAAAAAAAATAGGCCCTAATGATCTCCACATCGTCTGGTTGGTAGCGGCCTGCATCCACGCCTCCCTGCTACCTTTATGAGGTTGTCGTAGCGTACACCCTTTGTATTTTATGTACAGAGGCAACCATCAATGTTGGTGTCAGACAACCGATTCGAAATCTGAGAGACGATAGTCCGATCACCGCCAACGTTGAACTATTGTAGTGAAGCTGGGTTTAAAGAACTAAAGAAAACTAATAGTAGTACATTAACAGCATTTTATGGGTCTTAGGCTGAGTTGCACCACCTTATTTTAACAGTACCTATAACATTAACCGGTGCTATTTGTATGGAGTTAGACAGATTTTTGACGTTTGTCAAAGTTAAAGTAAGATGGTGACACTCAAGTCAGCCTTACAATCGGTTATTCCCAGTCGTCGCCACTGGTGTGGTTCTCACTTCGGTTGCTTTATTAATTTACCTATTAAAGTAGAACACCGATGCGAGTCCGGATCGAATTTTATAAATTACCCAAATTAATTTATCATTATTTAGCTAACATGTTTTGAAAAGGTTACGACCTTTTCCCAGGCCCATAGATACAGACAGCCCGCATTATTTAGTGGCACTAAATCACTCGGAGCCTGACTGACTAGATGTCACAGTTTGTTTCTAGGAGCCGGTGTTGCCAGCCGTCGGCTTACTTCGCAAACCATTTAATGGCGGTTGGAGTGGACGGCTTTTTGAGAAATTACAATATTGTAGAATAACGTAAATTTTATCTTTTTTTAATTCTCATATGGAAAAAAGCAATATTTAATACTAGTTTTCATGTAAAAAAATATTGTATAAATGATATTTTTTATGATGAACTAAAAAATCTGAGCCATGAGACACGATTCCACAAGCTAGCTGCTGCATAATATAAGTTGTAACCAGCACAATTTCCAACTTAGGTGAATTTTTGCTCTGTTAGAGCTTTTATCTTAAAAAAATTTGTATTTCAATAAAATATTACACGTATGTTTTAAAATACCTAATTAAAAACAAATTTAACTGGTTAGTGCTTTATGTGACAAAGACTGCCGTCCGTCTACAAAGCCAAAGCTCTCCGATTGTATCTTGAATCTTGATAAAGCTCACTAACGTGTATTTTTCTTGTTTTAAAAGTTCAGTCCAGGTTTTTCAGCTCTTTTGTTTTGACATCTCCTTACATTTTACTTTATTACATTACGGGTAGACAGACCAAAGGATTTAAATCCACTCGAGATGAATAAATGTTTGTCCAGCGAATTTCCCTTTGTTTAATAAAACGTTTGAGTTCGTTCATTTTTAAGATCCCGCGGAGATGACAGAGCTTTGGAGTAAGACCCATTTGCAAAAATGTCCGCCGTACTTTAAATGCGGTGATTGTTTTTGCTTATTGAGGAAATACTTCGCGCAGATGAAGCCTTTCAATATATTGCCAAAATATTTTGGACCTCCCTAAAATATCTTTGATATAAATTTTTTTATCTAAATAAATATAATATTTTAAAACTTGTAAGATACGTCGTAGTGCCACCATTATTTTAATGAAATTACAAAAAATCTATTACCTTACTTACTAATATTATAAAGCTGAAAAGTTTGTTTGTTTGTTTACTTGAACGCGCTAATCTCAGGAACTACTGGTCCGATTTTAAATATTCTTTCAGTGTTAGATAGCCCATAACGATGTAGACATAACTATCATCACTAGCCCAAAGCATCACTATGCCGCGGGCCCGCGGACGAAGTCGCGGGCAAAAACTAGTTAGAAAATAATTCCCGTATTCACAACATTACTATGAGGTCTCACAGTGCGCGTGGACGCACAGGGTGACACACGAACCAATCACAGGGCTCTACTCAACGCTGTGCGTTCGATTTGCTACTTCACCTAAGCAAGCATCGTTTGTGAATACGAGCAGGCCTGTTCATCTCCGCGAGTTTACATCGAAAACAAAACACGCACGATGGCCCACCTACAGGATACTATTCGACAAGGCCTCACATACGAGCGAACATTGACTCACGCACGCGTATTCTTGTGTATGATGGAAGAAAATAAAGAAAATGGTGTACTAAATACTGTGCAGTATTTAACTGCCTAAATAATAATAAAAACACAGAATGTACTTTTTTAAGTTGCCTCAAGACACTGAGAGGTAAATAAGTAGTTAATATTATTCATGATAATTCATGCTAAATCATGTATTTCTTCCGCCATTTTCCGCAGTTTGGCACCTCACGTCACATCATTTTACCGAAGTCAGCCCTATAGCTTCGGCGCAGTGCCGATCACTGACGTTTGCCAACAAAATGGTGCTTGACTCTTGAGACAGCCTAAAGTAGGTACACCATATTGTTAATGACATTGAGCATACATTATTTTAAATACCTTCGCGAAGTAAAACTTCTGTACGTAGTAGGTACTTATTATTATTCTGTGATACGAGCGTAAATGTTTTTGCATAGGTAGATACTTTTATCAACATGGCAAGAGTGTTACATACTCTGTGTGTTTATCTCAACTGTGGTTTTGTGGTCGTAGGTCACTCTCTTTAATTACATACAGAGTTCCAATCCGGATTAATGGGATGTGATATGGGATGGCCGGCGAGTAACAATAGTCCATGTCCTGTGTCACGGCGTGATAGATGAAGCCCGTTTTTGCGTTAAAGGCACATTTTGATAAGTGATGGAAGATTAAAAGCGGCTTTTAGCTATGGCTGCCCAGATATTACGTCCTCAACAAAAACTAATCGAAATTCTGTGACTCGGTTGTTAAAATTTCTGAAGAATCAAGGGAATAATGTTCTGTCATACAGGTTTCATTCATCATCATCATCATCATCATCATTTCAGCCATAGGACGTCTACTGCTGAACATAGGCCTCCCCCAATGACTTTCACATCGCACGGTTGGTAGCAGCCTGCATCCAGTGCCTTTCCGCTACCTTTATCAGGACGTCGGTTCACCTTGTGGGTGGACCTTACTTCATTACTTCACCAGGTTTCATTACTTACAGTCATAATCTTGATTCTTTCTCTAGCTTGATTAATCATGGATGAAATGGATGCTTGTTGTGCGCTTTTAAAACAACTTTCTTGCGCAACGCATTTCCCATTTTCTTCCTAATTTTTCCATTTCTTTTGCCATTAATTACAGTGGTATCTTTTAACATACTTTACTACAATAAATATTCAAGATTTAGTTTTAAAATATAATAACCCATTCAGTGTTACACATTAATTTTCGAAGATCAATCCCTCAAGGCCATCCCACCCTATTTGTCAATAAATGTTATCAAACCAAAAGAGGTTCCCATCAAACACTATTTCGACTGACTTGTTTTACGAAGGATCTATAAAGTGGCGGCCATTGCTATTGAAATCTCATGTTAAATTCTTGCCCGTTTATTGGGGGAGCAAACAGTTTGGAGACGCGAATTCTTCGGCACACAATGTATGACAGAGACTTTATTATTACAGGAGTGTGGGGTCAGTTATAGCGATACTTAGTTTCATTTGTTTTTCTTACATAAACTGATATTTTAGATGCCTTTACTGGTAATAATTCGTCCTACAGTCAGTTCTGTGCTCAAAATTTTTACACGCAGACAACAGTTTTTAACAATAGAAAAGTGTATTAATTAGTATAACAAACACATTACTATGACGTCTCACAGTGCGCGTGGACGCACAGGGTGACAAATGAACCAATCACAGAACTCTATTCAACGCTGTGCTGCTTCACTTATGCAAGTATCGTTTGTGAATACGGGCGTTAGTTATATATTTAACATAATACAATAAGAAACCATAAATTAAGGCACATTTGATACTTCAAACTAAACGTCTAGTCTGTAGTCTGCCACACTGAGTGGGATAATTAAATTAATTTTGAAGAATAGCAGAGTTGATTCCTAGAAGAGGGTAAGCTATTATGAGTAGCCTAGAGTCTGTGGTGAAACATCAGAGAATCGCGAACATCACGAGTTTGTAAGGAAATTAATTTTAATACAATGTTTCTTTGTTTCAGGTCTTGTCTTCCAAGATGCTCCAGTCTGGGTGAGTAAAATTTTATTATTGAAATTTGCAGAACGATGTTTACGTTGAAGCACGCATTCCATCGTTCGACACGTTGCTAATTGGAAGATTTTCAGCAAGAACTCAGCGCATATTGATTTTTATGTAAAGAAATGCTAGGAAACGCTTAATTCTGTTTGCTGTTGCCTCTTTTGCTGACTAAAAGAAATGTTTGCTTCACCCTTACGCTACACTGTTTTTTGGACTTCACACCACATTGTGGTGTGGATCTCTGAACCAGCTTAGCTTAGCGCTTGCATCGCTCTCGCTACCACTGCGACCGCGCCTCGCCCAAGCAAAGTGGACGGCAGCACATAACGAGGGTCGTGTCCCCGCGTCCGATAAACCTTTTTTGATTAAACGACCATGTTGCGCCGTAACGCGTTTACGGCGCCATCTCGCGGCTTCTTTACCGCCGCCGGTTGACGAGCTTTCGAACGGTGCTGGGATGAACCCTGCCTGGCGGTCGTGTGTTGAAATATTTTAACAATAAAAAATATTATTTAAATAATTTATAAGGCCGTTTGTCTCTTAAAAACAAAGATCAGTTCACTAAAATAAGAAACATACCGTATTTACCTGGTCTCAGATAACTGGCATCAGTAATCAAATATCACCATTGCCTTATGCTACAATAAATACTTGCTAATTTATTTATTTATATTAGGGAAACAAACAATTTTGATATACAGACAAATAATCACACAAAAAATAGGACAGAAATCATGTAATTTAAAATGAATTGTTGTGCTATCATAAATGTTGTACATGTGTAAATATTGAGTGTATTCCCAAGCTGACTGACATAGAAGGTTGAAGATGAGCGAGTAGCATTGATGACTTTTTTGATGAGTTACCTAGAATTCTCACCAGTACTGAGCACCAGTAATAAAACAGTGCAATCAAAAAGCAGTAGGAATCAGAATAATTATAAGAATTGCCAGAAGAATTGTGCTCTTTTAATTCATTTTAGTGTGACGTATGCATTATAACGATTCGTGCAAAGAAAGAGGTTTCCTTCATTCTTTTCCTCTCCGCTCCGCTTCGCAGAAAAGCCCTTACCTCTTACCACTCACTTTAGATTTTCTCAGCGTGTCTCCGCTTTAATGGAAACGCACCCTAAAGGTAAAACTACCTTTTCCTCGCAAATATACCCGCGTTTGCTTATGTGGAAAGCCGATGCCACGCATCCCTTGGGAATTGTGTATTTTCCTAAATAAACATAATGCTATCCTCTTTGGCCGTCTCCTACATTACTGAAGTGAACTGTGATGTGCCATAAAAGCTGGTGATTGTGGTTTGGCACCCCATAAGAGACACAAAAGGCATGTGTGATAAGGTGATAGATAAGCAATAAGACAATGGAAAACTATCATGATGATTAAATCACAATAGCATTTATTTAATGCTGAACAAGGCAGGTATTTGACCGCAATCGCACCAATGTTGTCTAGGATGTACCTGCCCTGTAAGTGCCTATAATATTCACTTTCGCCTTGATTAGGCCCGGATATTATGTCACGTCAACCAAACATGTCTCTACCATTGGCTATTGAATATGATTCGTTGAACTTGCTCACAATTTACAAGGAACTACTAATCCAGGAATATGAAAATCGATATTGAATTACCTGCCTCATGATAATATCATGAGGCAGGTAATTCATATTATATCGTATTGTGCCTTCGGTATACCGTACCTACCTCAATCGATGTTCGTTGCGTCCCGGCGCGGTTTTAGCGCGCTTCGCCGGGCGCGCTCCATCCGGATCATTGCGGCGAGTGCAGCGAAAGACTTGTGTGGATTTCCAATTTGATTTATTACTTACTAGATTTTCTGAGAGCATTTGCTTTCTAGAAAGCAAAGAATTATAGCAAAGATAAACTATGGATAAGATTTTACTGCTGAAGTACTCGTAAGTTTCTATCACGCACGATGTGAATTGCTATAATATAACATTATGGACGACGGTTCATGGTAAGCATGGTGGCATTTTATGTAGTGTTAATAGATGAAATCATGCGACAAAGTGTATAGGTCTGTTATGCTGCCAAATACACATGCTTGTTTGATAGCGCTTGTAATGCTGCATACTAAATGCGTCGCGTCTCTCTCTCGAGAGAGATTTTTTGAGAAAAATCCCACTTCACAACGCCAGAAACGTTCTAATTGAGTACAATATTCGAGAAATCCACCGGATAATTGCATCTAATATCCGATTTCCAATCCGCAACTTCTACATCTAGCCTCATTACACAGTTACAATGCTATCCGACTGCATTGTTCAAGTTAATTTCCGCGACAGATGCACGCATCCAGCGTCGCCTCAAGTGCATTCGCTCGAGGCAATCTCGATTATCGGCTTCGATATTAACCCTTAACTGGTATCGTGGGGGCCGCGCGGCCCCCACGCATGACGTTTTCTTTGATTTCTAAGAAGCTACGCATCGTGGGGAGCCAAAATTTTTGGTATTCTCATTTCGGCGCTACTCGCGTCTGGTGCAGGCGTTTCAGCACTGTATCATTCACCAGGACGAAGATATGCACGTGTTGGGGTCCGCGCGGCCCCCACAATACCAGTTACGTTAGTTTTTTTTTCATGGAAATTTTTATTTGTTTTTTGTTTTTTTGCAGTATTGATGGCTTATTAGTGATAGAACAATAGAAGATACCTAAAACGAAGTTTTTGATTCCAAATTAGTGATTAGTAGCATGTCAGAAGAAGGATATAGTGATAATAAAATTATAGGTCATTGTGAAGATCCAATAACCAATATTCGGTCGATAATGAGGATATTGATTCTGATTTTCATGTTTTTTCTTCAGAGAGTGAAAATGAAGATGTTGTAGGACCTAGTCAATCCAGCTACTATGAAAAAATAAATACAAGTGGTCTGAAAATCCACCAGCACCTGCTAATGTTTGTCAACATAATATTTATGTTTTTATTTTTATAAAATGCTTATTATTTTTATTAAACATTACATTAAAACTTTATTTATTATTAAGTTCACATTATTATGGATTAATTAAAATAATAATATTTTTGATTATAACTTTCTAAACGTAGGTTTCATAGATATTTGTCACGTTAAAAAAATATTACGAAAAAAGTTGTTACTATTATGTAATGTCTTGAAGTATATAAGTAAGAAGATTAATTACAATAAAAACTAAATGATTACATAGAAAAAGCCTGATATATATCATTTATGAGCATTTATTCAAGTATTATAGGTAAAACATGCTTGCTAGAAGCAAACACAGTATGGGGGCCGCGCGGCCCCCACGATACCAGTTACGTATGTCCAATTTACGATACCAGTTAAGGGTTAACTCAGACAATCGGTGCTAGTGGTTCTATTGTAAGTATTTGCTTGTAACTTTCTGGTCTACCATCTTGATTAGGTAACATCATTTGAGTCTACACATTATTCTTCCGAGACTTCTTCTTCTTTAGAAAAGGCAATCAAACCTTGAGGTTTATTTGAGCCACTGTCAAGTTGAATATTGATGTATAACACGAACAAAAGTTTTATTTCTATTTTTGTCATAGATTCCGTAAAAACAAGTATCCTTGTAAGTTGGTTTCAAGACGCCATTGGGTCGAAAGCGGGTTGTTCACACGACCACTCGCTTGACACTTGATTCGCGCTCAAATTCGAAGTGTTTCAAACTTTCAATGTTTTTATTGTGTCTCTATCTGCTTAGGGCTGATTTTTCAATCGTCAGATGATTTTTAACTGAAGAATAAGTTTGGCACATTGACAGTTTTAGTATGGGAAGTATGTCAAAATGACAAGGTTATTCTTCAGTTAAAAGTTATCTGACGATTGAAAAATCAGCCCTTAAAGCAATAAACAGATTCCTTTTTAAAAGTGACATCTCAAATTGCCAATTTCATCCTCCACTAGTGGACTTGCTGTACAGTCCAGTGATTTCTATTGCAATGGGGACAGTCCTTGCAAAATTCAGAGAATGAAAATAATGCAGATTTTCCTTATAAATATACAGATTTGTATGTTTCTAGTCCCGAGTGCCCTGACTCGAGGCAATCTTATATTGTAGGCGATCCCTTCTCCTGCGTCCGTACCTGAATATTCGAGTGATTTTGTATTTGCTTCAGCTGTTCGTCATATTCGGATTTGCGATATAAAGTTTCCATGACAAAATATGAGTGAATTCAATTTGAGTTCATCGTTCGTTCAGATTATCTTAATATTCTTATATTTTTTTACTTAAAAAATCTAATGTAGGTCACAGGACTCACAGGGTACCACCTACGGCTAAAAAAGTTCTTCAACTCAGAGGATGTACAACACAGTAAGTTTAGATTGTTAACTGTTTCATTGTCATCTGATTAAGCTGTAAAACAAATGATTTTGTATTTTTATTGAATTCCAACAACAGAAAATGTGCACAGACCCTTTATCTGTAAAATTACAGTAACTAATCCAAGACTCCTGTAACTAACTAATCTACGTGACTGCAGCTAATTCGCTTGAAGATGCTAATTGATTCTTGTGAGTGAGATTTGTAACTCAATACGCTCGTATTCCCGCTAATTAGCTGGTGAAACCGCCTTTACAACCGCCACGCTTCGCGCTAAGGCTGCCTCTTCACTAAACCACTAAACTGAGCGATTTAGTTAGCTGCAACCTTTACAGCCGCCTGTCTTCGCGCTAAGGCTGCCTTTCCACTAAGCCACAAACTAAACTAAGCGAGGTAGTTAGCTGGTGAAACCGCCTTTACAACCGCCTGGCTTCGCGCTAAGGCTGCCTTTCCACTAAACCATAAACTAAACTGAGTGCGGTTAGCTGGTGAAACCGCCTTTACAGCCGCTTGGCACACTTGTACTTTTGTCACTTAACATTAGGTGCGATTGCGGTCCAATACCTGCCTTGTTCTGCATAAAAAAGCACAAACTAAACTGAGCGAGGTAGTTAGCTAGTGAAACCGCCTTTATAACCGCCTGGCTTCGCGCTAAGGCTGCCTTTCCACTGAACCACTAAACTGAGCGATTTAGTTAGCTGGTGAAACCTTTACAGCCGCATGACTTCGCGTTAAGCCGCCTTTCCACTAAACCACAAAATGAACTGGGCGAGGTTAGCTGGTGAAACTGCCCTTACAACCGCCTGGCTTCGTGCTAAGGCCGTCTTTCCACTAAACCACTAACTAAACTGAGCGAGGTTAGTTGGTGAAACTGCCTTTACAGCCGCCTGTCTTCGCACTAAGGCCGCCTTTCCACTAAACCACAAAATGAACTGGGCGAGGTAGTTAGCTGGTGAAACCGCCTTTACAACCACCTGGCACACTTGCACTTTTCTCACTTAACATTAGGTGCGATTGCGGTCCAATACCTGCCTTGTTCTGCATAAAAAACACAAACTAAACTGAGTGAGGTAGTTAGCTAGTGAACTCTATTACAAGCGTCTGGCTTTGCGCTAGTAAAGCTGCTTTTCCACTAAAATGAACGAGGTAGCGTATTGGTATGAAGATGAAGATGAAGTGAAAAAAAAAACAGTCGTACCTACACATGACCTCAATAATGTGAAGAATACCACAGATTGCCACAGCGCTTACCATCTTTTAAAACTATGGGTATAGGATATTTTTTGTAACTTTTATAAACTACCCACTTATTGCTTGCTGTGTGCGATCTCTTGTGATAAAAAGCTTCTGTTAAAATCGGGTTATTTTACGTTCTCGGTACAAGATAAAGCTTCGATTTCTTACATTAAGGCTCTATATTTCCATCCCCACATGAAGGCAGGACGACCCTGTTCAACATAAAGCTCGATTCGCACATATCAGTGAAGCCACAGTTCCGTCACAGTGTCCGCTCAGTTCAGTATCAGTGCTACAGTGTTGCGTCAGTGAAATATTTTGAATATTTTAAAATGTCAGAGAGCTGTTTCAATATTCTTGTTCAGAAACTATGAAGTAAGTTATTTTGTTTTTGATGCCGCGGCGGCGTCCGTGATCCGACAAAAAATATCGTCGTCAACGAATACGTCCGTGATTTCCGGTGTCGGCACTGACACTGAGAGCACTGTACGTCACTGACACTGACAAGTGGGGATGCGTTCATAGAAACTGTATGAAAGAATATTTCGCACTGTGCCGGTACTGAGCCTGAACTGTGACTTCACTGATATGTGTGAATTGGCCTTAAAGTTTGCTCCACTGTGACCTGATTCTGCCGCCATTTTCTGTTGCCACGGAGATTGGTTGTTAAAGGTAAAATAATATTTTCCCTAAGGATTCCAAGAAATCGAGGTGATACAAATTACTCAACAATAACGTTGAATGTTTTGTGACAAACCTTATCTTTACTAGGAATAGGTACTTATTGCCTTTCATAGGGCTCGTACGAAGTAACTAATAAATGTAATCTGTGATTATGTACACATAATGTTACAAATTATAATAAAAGAATACAAGGACGACATTTTTTGAAGAGAAATAAATTGGAAGAACACTTGGTTACCCAATCTAGGTCTACTATGCCTTTTACTTCACTAAAAATTCAAAAGTGTCGCAATCGCAGACAAAGTGAGCTAAAAAATAATGTTTAATCGCACAACAGGTTTCGTACTCGTACATTTTTGTTTTACCTTACTGCTTTAAAATGCGGCATTAAAACGCTGAATATTCGCGTGCCTCATTTGTATAGCATTATAAGAGCATTACAATAAATTATGCCTGTACAATTCGTGTAGTCCTTTAAAATTTGTTTAAAAGTTTCCTTTACGCCATTAATTAAATTCTGCCAAAAAGGCTTGTCGTAATCTCTTTGTGTCGCAGTGTACAAAGGTACGCAAATACACTCGTTACGCTTCATTATAAATTAGTGGGACATTTTAGTCCGTTTCCAGGGGCCATATCGATTTTCTGTCTCTTATTAATGCCAGCGATTCCTGGGTGAGTGAGGGAGATAAAGCGAAATTTATGTTTTGTGATGGTAAAAGATTTGTCATTTGAATTTTCAAATAACCAACCAAAGCTGTCACCTTTTTTATTGTCGACTCACAGGACTCCCAAGTACAAAAATAAGTATCATATCTTCCTACAAATAAGTATATAAAACTACAGCCATGCTGATACAACTGCAATATGTATGATGCAAAATTATAGTAATAACGATTACTTACCTAGTTTCTTGAAACTGAATTTGTAAAATTATACCAACCGATTTGAAAACCTCCTTCTTTTGTTGAAGTCGGTTAAAAAACGAGAACTGAACTGACATTTCATTTTGGGATTAGAGTCTCTAAAGCATCTTTAAATCAAATAAAAATCCCTTCAAGGTTCCATTTGATAAATAATGTTTTCCGCAACAAGTTGGTCCAGGACGAACAAACCGACCGCGGAATTCGATTGGGTCGTCCCCGACAATTACAGCCCCTGTTCATTGGAAAACCACGATTCAAAATGTTTGTTTCTCTAATGTTTGTTTTGGGAAACTTCCTCGTGAGATTTTCTACGTCTCGCTCTCACTCAGCCATTTTTGAAGTTGATTTCATTGGCCATTTTGATTCTAAGCTAAGGTTTTACAATGCATACAAAGCTTATCAAGTAGGACTCAAATTGGTTTGGTTAAGACATGCTCAGAACGAGTAACATTTATACATGAAGTCATATAGCCTTCCACGAGCATTCTTTTTGTTAACTGGACCAAAAAACCCCACTAAACTTACTGAAGCAAAATTCGATTTATCCTATCCATTCTACACACTGTATCTCAGCAATAAAGTAAAATCTGCTTCAGAAGCACTGAAGGTAGAAATCTTATTTTTTCTGATTTTAATACTCTCCTTTTGTCAAGACAAAAGTAAAAGGTGCAATATTGCTTTGTACAATTTGGCTTTAAAGTTTTTAATATACTTTTTAAGCCCGAGCTAACAACAGTCGAATACAAGATTTGTCTTATAAAATGTTTTGTACAATATTTAAGCTTCTAACAAACTTCTCAGTATCAGCAGCCTTTTGTGTTTTACCTCCTAAGTAATACTTATAAAGTCTTACTTCAATACAAGTTATTACCTAGGCACCTAGACATTTAATTCGGACGACTTCAAAAAACCAGATTTAATAAAATGAAAGCATATTTTAAGTACCTTATTACTTAGTAACACACTGTTTTTATTTAATGTTAACATCATTTTTCTGGAATGGTTAGTTAAGTATTGTAATTTAAATTATGCTTATCTCAGACTGGCTCTATTAGGGTACTAACCTCACAGACCAAGTAGAACAGTCTAAAATTTCATCTCAAGCATTTGTAGATGCTCCGATGTGCGACTGCGACTGACCACTTGGCATAAATTGGAATCAAACTTGGCAAATGTGATTAAAATAAATTGATCCATCAGAATTTTAGTGTCGAAACTTTTTCTCTATCTATAAAACTGACTGTTCGTAATCTCTGGGCTGTGCTGACAAATTTTTACTAATCCGTTTTAAGTCTCGACGCAAAAACTGTAATTTGAGTGTGCAGGATGTTTTTCATGAGCCCGAGTCAGCTGTGCTCGTAAAGCCAACGCTAATTTGCGCAGGGTAATTCAGTCTTTATCTTGTCTAAACATGCGAACCGTTGCCGGGCTGACGGATTTCATTTGCGACTTACCCTGCGATGCTGGAAGATCCTAGAGGAGTCTAGCAAATGGTTTCATTTCTTGTCTTTATATTAATTGGTAAGACTGTTTAAAAATAAATACAATAAGAGTGTTGCAACACAATGTTGAGGTCTGCATAGTTTATGTGAATTGTTCAACCCATAGTCGGTCTCTCTCTATGAAAGTATGAAATAAAAAGCTTTAAAAGAATTTCGTGATGAAAAGTCGCCGGTTCGACGGTCAAATTTGAAGGGTTAAAGTTATAGTGATAAAAACACTCTTTCAAAATGTAGAATGCACTTGTTTATTAAGAATAAAGTTTATTCTGCCTTGAACAGTTTCTAGTAACTTACAAGGACCTAATGCTATCTACAGTTTTATAATATTCCTAGTTTCCTTTAAAATATGTAGAGTATTTTGTTCGCATTTCTATTTCCTACGAGTGCTACTACACAAATGTCTGTTTATGCGAGCTTGACCTGGTTCAGTTCTAGGTCTGAGTGTGACTTACGACCTAGATACTTATATTTTTTTTAATAAAGGTTGATTTACACGTGTTAAGTAGATAAGTACGTAATTAAAACATTAACTTAATTTTAAGTGATTAATTGCGCGTAAACAGACAGTTCAGTAGCAAGTGGCAAATTAAAATTTAGTTGTCAACTAAATTTTAAGTAGCAAGTACTGTTTACACGCAAATTAATCACTTAAAATTAAGTTAATAAATTTATTTACCTACTTATCTACATAACACGTGTAAATTAGGTCAGGTATGGCGTTAGATGTGACTTGGGAATTAGGTAAATAAGTGATGTCGATGTTTTCGGCAGATTCAACTTCGTATTTTAGAAGCGATTTCAATTTGCGACCGATATCCCATAAACCGAATGTGAATCTTTTTAAAAGTTATTGATGCAAAAACGTAGTAGTATTCGAACTAGAAATTGTGATTATAGAGCAGAACTTTTAGGACTTGTTTTGTGCAAAGATTTAACAAAATATTTGAAGAAAAAAAAAAGAGCGCTATAAAGAAGTAACCAATGTATTTCAATCAAAATGAAGTGGATAAGCATTATTGCATTTTGATTTGATTGTAAGAAATAATAAAGTAAAAACACTTATTTTTATGTGGCTATTCAACATAAACTACTTCTTGTAAGGTAAGTAGTTTCCCCATTCGTTGACTTCAGCTGGTTTTTTCTCTCCATCCAGTTCTTTCTGTATTTCAGCCTTCTTTTCAGCAGCACACTTGTGGTCGGTCCAGTGGCGCAGGTCTATCCCAGGTATGTCCTTACAGTCCACTATCTCGTTTCTAATAATTGAGAGGAAAACACTATTAGCACGAAAATGATTGTTTTGCTATAAATAAGGTATAAATTACAGGTATTACTTCATTCCTTTACCCGGAGATGGAAAACGTTTGTGCCTTTACCCATCGTCCAGTCGACAGTAGTCTTGGGTAACTATGAATTTTTCAGGGTATCTAACGTTAAACAGGAAAAAAATACATTAGTGCATAATTTTTTACCATTCAGTTTTTTTTTTTATGCTAGACAAGGCAGGTATTTGACCGCAATCGCACCTGGTGTTAAGTGAGATGCAGTCTAGGATGTTACTATACAGATCTTTGAATTACTGTAAATTCAAGTAATTTAAAAAAATGCTTTTAGGGTTTAATGCATTAATTTCTTACTAGTTCAAAGTTGCCCTGAAATTCAAGGACCCAAGTACTGTACCTACATTTTTGTTGCTTCAATATCATTTTGACAAGCTAGACTAGTAATCTGGCCACATGTATCATCATCATCATCATCTCAGCCATAGGACGTCCACTGCTGAACATAGGCCTCCCCCAATGCTTTCCATGCTGCCCGGTTGGTAGCGGCCTGCGTCCAGCGCCTTCCTGCTACCTTTATGATGTCGTCGGTCCACCTTGTGGTAGACGTCCCACGCTGCGTTTTCCGCACATAGTACACAGATTATTCAGTACAGTTCTTTCCAGGGCACTTATACACGTTCCAAATATAGCTTGCCCTACCACCACTTCGGGACAACATAATATGGGATGGTGCTGAAAAGAAGTGGCGGAAGAAACGCATCACATCTCCTCTTCTCTCCACTTTGGTGGAAACCGGGCCTCATTCCAATTCTTGGTTTCCAATCGTATTTGTGAGACCTATCTTCATTTAAGTTTAAAAATAAAAGTTATTACGGTTGAGGATATTTGAAGGTGGTCAGGTTGACTGATTGGTTTTCACATACTGGATGAATGTCTAGTGAATGAATTGGAACGTCTGATGAACTTCTGAAAGTCTGAAACTTGTTTCACATGAAACTTACCCGTGACCAGCATTGTGCAGGGCTCGGGGTTGGATCGTGTCCACTCGGTCTCCGTTGTCGCACAGAAGTCTTGCGACACTTGTTCTTCTAACTTCGTTCAGTTGAGCTAAAATATTATTCATCACTTTTATGTTATTCTTTTTTGGGTTCGTCATTACGTCATATCGCATATTATGCTATATTTACACAGAGCTATAAATATATTGAAAACTTAAAATAAAAAAGCACGATAAATACTTAGTTTATCATCATTACTTCAGCCACAGGACGTCCACTGCTGAACATAGGCCTCCCCTAATGACTTCCACATCGCACAGTTGGCAGCGGCCTGCATCCAGCGCCTTCCTGCTACCTTTATCAGGTCGTCGGTCCAGTTAGTTTATGCAGGAATGTAAATACATTATTAATTTAATGTAGATAATTATTATGCTAATCAGTTAATCCCAAAGAGATAATACATTCTAGACAGTGATGAATACTATCAAAATGTTGATTACTGTAAACAAACTAAATATTCTAAGCAAAAACAAGATAATTAGGTTTTGGGTGTTTGTTGAGTAAAAGGAAATTGAACATCACGGACAACCTAAATTAGTTTAAAAACGACGCAAGAACTATCACGCTAGATAACGCCCGTAATCACAAACGATACTTGCTTAAGTGAAGCAGCAAATCGAACGCACAGTGTTGAATAGCGCTCTGTGATTGGTTCGTGTGTGACGCTGTGCGTCCACGCGCACTGTGAGACCTAATAGTAATGTTTGCGAATACGGGCGTGCGGCGTGTGACAAGTTCCTATTCGAATAAGGATGTTTCCTGGGTCAAAAAGCAAGAGTTTTAATTAGTCCGTCTGTTAACTTATCAAAAAATACTCTACACGTATTTTTCACTTTTTCAAACAAATGAAAATTTAAAGAGATAAAGCGCGCCAAAGTTCATAAGAAGAGGCCCGTGACGTCAATGCTTGCATAAAAGAGCCGCACGTTGTGACGTCGTGCGGAACTTCAACGCACCATAACTTAGTAATTATTTGTTAGATTGACAAATAAAAATATATTATGTGTCCAACATTTTTTGATATTAAACATTACGGACTAAAAAAATTTTTTTAGGAAACTAGCCTATTGCGAAGAAGGAAAAGTTCTTCCGTATTTGAACACTACATACATACCTACGTACTTGTGCAGTTTTAATAATCAGCCTAATGTCAGTGGGTGTATTGCTTAACTGAGTCAATGTCTGATGAATGGGAGCGATATAAGAGGGTGTTTTTGTGATGTAAAACGTCAGCGAGATTTCAAATGTGCTTCGGATTTGTATGCTCTGTCACGTCATAATATGTCAAACGTCACCTCTTCAGTGCCGCTCTTATACCTCATGCACTGACTCGGTTAAGTGCTAGACCTTTAAAGCCCGGTCTGTGAGCACGTAGAATTTTGTCCAATGACCCCAAGCTACCCATCCTTATCGCTCGCGCGTAATTATGTTGCTGTTGCGCTCGCACACTCAGTGCGGGTGCCAGTCGCACAGTCGCGACAGCAATATAATTACACCCGAGCGATAAGGATAGGTAGCTAGGGGTCATTGGACGAAATTCTACGTGCTCACGGACCGGGCTTTAGACCTATAGACATAGCGAAGCCCATATTAAAGCAACTTAACGCCGTCAGCAAAGTCCAAAATACAACTTACGTAGCGTGAGAGAAGTTGGCAGGTCCCCATGTTCGAAGAAGTGTCTATCGGACTTTCTCCACTGCACCAGGTTTCGCGCCATGATGCAGAACAGCGTAGGCCCCACGTAGCCGCCTTTAATCAGCTTCTCGCTGTATATCGCGGTCATCAGGTCCACGTCATCAACGTCCTCGTAGATACGGCGCATTTGCTCCACTTTCTGTGGAGGAAAAGATTAACCTCGTTCGTTACTAATAAAAAGTTACACAGTTGTTGAACACTGTTTTAAAATGTCATTTTCATACTAAACGACACTGTTCAACGAGCGTGTAACTTTTATAAGTAAGGGGGTTAGTGTTGTTTTTGAGATTATCGAAACAACTGATGAATATAAGATTTGAAACATTCGCGTTTCATTGCAATTAAAATGGAGTAACACAGGTTTCAATGCGGGTTTCAGTAGTGACCACATCTGTAAAAACACAGCCGTAACGTCATGCTGTAAGAACTAATTAACCTTTCAGAAAAATGTCGCGTTGAGACCCATGTTTCTCTATTATAACTGTTCAATGATAACGAAAAGAATACCCATCCATTTGGTAAAGCAAACAAATTATCCAAGCCTACACGGGCAACTAAATTTATTCATTTCGTCTATAAATGACCCGGACACAGAGGTCGGCCGTGTCGTTTGACGGACACCTTATTTCCTACGCTCTTACGCCGGCTGTTATTCCGTCGATTTCCTCTGAACACTTTGTTTCCGAGAAAACGTTGTGAATAAAACTTTCGGCATTAAAACAACTCGATATCTTTTATTGCGTTCGAATTTTGTTAATTTTGTACAGAGAAGTTGCGTCATAAATACTTTAGCATTCTTTATGGGTACTTAATACACTTTAATATCTCTGAAAGAAACTTTTCAGACTGGAAAAATTTTGAATACGGCAGCCAGTGTTGTTGCTAAAGTTCCTCGAAGGTATTAAATAATGCAATTGTAATGATCTGAAATCCTGAACGTGGTCGTTCAAGATTCATCAGTATTGGTACAGTTTTTAATCATAAAACAATCTAGATCTCCAGTTTACTAATTTGAAACGGTTCGAAACCAATCGTCACTTGGTGGTAAGGATGTGCTGAACTGTATTTACAAGTCCTGACTCCTGGTCTCTTAAGCTCTATAATCCCGTCTGGGTATACCTATACCAACAGATCGTCGGTACAGCGAGTGAGCGGCCTGCACTACATTTTCCGGTATGTGGTCGCCACTTGAGAACTTTTTTGCCAAAGGCCATCAGTCCTACGAGCTATAATGTCGGTTGGTCTATACTCACGTCAGGGTATATGGCGTCGTGAAGGTCCTCGAAGGAGTGCGCCGGCGGCATGCCGCATAGTTTGCGGTTCTCCTTGTAAGGAGGGAGGCCCTGGTCCCTCCCACGCATGATGTCTATGGCCCTCAGGTCGGAACCCTCTGCTGTTGTTACCTGTAGGTACGTCAGGTCCTGATTATACTCACGTCAGGGTATATAGCGTCGTGAAGGTCCTCGAAGGAGTGCGCCGGCGGCATTCCACATAGCTTGCGGTACACGTTGTACGGCGGGAGGCCCTGGTCTCTCCCACGCATGATCTCTATGGTATTTAGATCAGAACCCTCTGCTGTTGTTACCTGTAGGTACGTCAGGCCCTGACTATACTCACGTCAGGGTATATAGCGTCGTGAAGGTCCTCGAAGGAGTGCGCCGGCGGCATTCCACATAGCTTGCGGTACTCGTTGTATGGCGGGAGGCCCTGGTCCCTCCCACGCATGATGTCTATGGCACTCAGGTCGGACGCCGTCTGCAGTTCGCCGAAGATACGCTCTGCTATCTATTTGCATAACAATACATTATTATGATTACTTTTTGTGCCCGCTTAAATGTGTCAGTTTTAATTTGAGAATCGCTTCACGGAGCGAAGTAGCTTCAAACATCATCATCATCATCATTTCAGCCACAGGACGTCCACTGCTGAACATAGGCCTCCCCCAATGACTTCCACATCGCACGGTTGGTTTGGCATATAAAAACGCTGGAGGCGATTTCAGAATTACAACTGTTATGTCCTGTAACTTCTGTAATTTTTAAAATAGGATCAGTAGTTCATGAGATTACCGCGTTCAACTACTTAAATAAACTCTTCAGATTTATAATATTAGTAATTTAGTACAGATTTTCGCACGTATTTTAGGTACAGCGGTAGATAGGCGTACGCCCGCAAAGTGACACATATTTTATTCTGAACAGCTTGTCTAGTTACTTAGAAGTATTTGCGTACAACTCGATTGCTAATAAATATTCCTCGAAAAAACAGTTCCCGTAAGGATTTCTATTTTTAGAACTTGTTGTTATGAAACCGGCCTAGATTTCCCTAATAGAAGAAATTGTTTATGATATGAA
Source organism: Ostrinia furnacalis (assembly GCF_004193835.3). Classification (NCBI taxonomy): domain Eukaryota; kingdom Metazoa; phylum Arthropoda; class Insecta; order Lepidoptera; family Crambidae; genus Ostrinia; species Ostrinia furnacalis. The sequence continues at coordinate 312,095 of NW_021134478.1, forward strand.
ATAAATATTCAGCTGTAATAAATATTCTTTGTAAGTATTACTTAAAGTAGTCTAATAATATCTAGTCGTTTAAAAATAATTACTGTCTAATTTACTTGTAAGAATGGATCAATGGACTGTTTAATTCCATTACTTGTAATTATATGAATATGTTTTTTACATATCTCTTTTATAGACTTAAAGGATTGGAACTTGAAAGGAATTTTGTTAAAATAATTAAGCATTTCTTCAACAATCTCGGGTATTGCTGACAATGCTAACATAGCGTAATAATAACTCGAACCCGATTTCCAAGGATTGTGTTCATCACACGAACAATCGAATTTACAATTTACATTGCTCTTCAAATTATGTTGGGTATTGAAAGTACCTTAGTTGCGAACAATATTTGCTCTATTTCGTTTGCAACGTTGTCATCAACTTATCTCGGCAAATAAGCCTTTGAAGTAATTGGTGACTACTTGAAAATTAAGCCTGCGCCTTAAGGGTTCTTTCGGCCGGCAGCAAACTTCTGCTTCCTTAGATAAACATTCGATATTGATTAAATCGTATTTATTCGAGGATGAGGGACGCCGGATCGTCAGTCAAACAAAAACTAATCAAAGTTTTGTTTATTTACATTGCGACTAGTATTGCCAAACAAGATTGCCAGAAGTCGACGACTAAGGAGGTGGGTGACGGTTCCTTGAAATCGAGATATCATAGAGATTGAAAATCAAAATCAAATTCAAAATTTTGATTAGAGATATGAAGTAAGGTAATGACTTGTGTTGATTTATTTACGACGCGGTTTTTCTTATAAAATGCTTTGAATTTGGTGATGACTATGCCTCGATTCATTGTCAAATAATAACTCTTCGCCTGATGCACTAATGACCCATCGAATAAATATTGTTTATTACCTACCTAAAACAAGTCGCTGTATCTGCTAGTCCACGAACGGGAGTTAGCGGGAAAAAACATTTGCATGAAAAAATCTTAACCGCGTAAAATAGATGAAGGGGGTAAAACGGGATCCACGCGTATGAAGTCGCGGGCGGCCGCTAGTTGTACATAAATTTATTTACATACAGACCAGTATTAATGCTAAGGTTGTAGCGACATACGTTATTAAGTGAGAGGGATAGTAATAATATCCTATGTCGCAATCAACTGATTAAACCAGCCATTCAATCAAATGGCTAACCCGTGCATAATGCGCCAGTTGCCATAGAATGCCCAGCCCAGTCGTCAAATTAACTATAAGCTCACTCAACGTCTAATGAACAGGCTGATTGAAAGCTAGCCTTTGGAAATGGGGCGATTCAAAGGGCTATATCAAAAGCAGCCGAATCAAGCAGCATCAGGAAATTATACAGCAGAAACTATTTCTAAGTGCCAATCTCTAGATTAGACATTGTATTGTTTACTAAGTTTGAAATGCTATCAGAAACTAATTTTGATTGTGTGTGAGCAAGAAGAGCACATGTGGAGTGTGCGGCCCATGAGGAAATGTAAGTAGCTCATAATAATGACATGTCCATTTTGTATAATGGAGCAACTGGAAGATTCCCGCGTCGTGACAATTTTTATTAAACTTGTCTATTTAGAGGTTTTTGAGACGCATCTTACGCCTGGCTATAACTTGTCTAGTAGTAGGTATAAGGCTTCTAGCACACTATGCAGCCTGGCTCCATGCAGCCCGCGCACTAGGCAGCCAATAGAATGTGCATTAAAACTCACGCAGTTACTGGCTGTCCGCAGTCAGAATGGGGATCGCGTGACAAGGCAAATGTAGGAGCCAGGCTACGAAAACCAGGCTGCCTAGTGCGCGGCTTCTTACTTAGAGTTTTTGGTGTAAAATCTTACGTCAGGCTCGATGACGTAGTCAAACTTGGCGGCGGGCTGGCGGAAGGCGCCCTGCGTGAGGTCGGCTTCCGTGTTGTTCACCTCCAGGATACCGCTTCGAAACTCGTCGTCTACTGTGGTGCGGGTGCCGAGGTAGTCACCTTTCTTGCTGTACAGGCTGTGGGAAGATATTCATAGGCTGGGTTGCACCATCTTACTTTGACTTTAACAAACGTCAAAAATCTGTCAAACTCCATACAAAATACGCCGGTTATCGTTATACTTACGGTCAAAGTTATGTGGTGCAACTCAGTCTTAGGGTGGGTTGGTGGGTGCAACCAAACCTTATTGTTCTTGTCGTGTCGATTACAAATCTACACACACAGTGTCAGCCCAAAACTCAGCTACAAGAGTGGCTTTGTCAGTATTTCATTAAATCTTCCTGCGGGCAGTTGTTCTTATTGGAAATAGAATAAAGAGATTGTTCCAGGAATGCCAAGACCAACAGTAAATAGAGCTTGTTTTCAGTGAATATAAATAATGGCCACACACAACAATAGCTTAGGAATACTTTCATGAGAGACAAAATTCCGAATCAAATCTCGTCTCGAAGATATTACAAAGAATTGCTTTTGTCCTAATAAGCTATAGGTTTTTGGCTAGTATAGGTATCATGTTCGTTCGTTCGTTCGTTCGTTTCGCCAAATGACGTCCACTGCTGTCATGTAGATTAATAGATAGGTATCATGTAGATTAATAAAAATCCTTGGAATTGTTATACCGGATAAGTAATAAGTTTCGATTTCGATTTCGTGAGATGTTATCAAGCAAATAAATGGATTTTGATTTTGTTACATTATTATTATGCTTAAATGCTTATGCTTCATTTAAATGACAAGAGTGCGTGGATTTTAAAAAAGAGGCTGAAAAAGGTGACCAAGTTTCTTCCGCCACTTCTCAGCACCAGCCCATATGTTGTCTCGAAGTGGTGGTAGGGCAAGCTATATTTTGGACGTGTATGTATAAGTGCCCTGGAAAGGGCCTATGTACTGAATAAACTATTTGAATTTGCTTTACATAATGCAAAAGTGGCTCTCAATGCGCAATATACGATGTTTTCTCCAATAAAACTGGTACTCACTCAGTCCTCCCATCCTGGAAGGTGTGGAACCAGCGGGTCCCGATCACGTACTCGTGGTACACCCCTGGCTTGTAGTGCTCGTCGAAGTCGTTCACGAAACCGTCGGTGTCGAAGATTATTCCAGCATGAAGAGCATTTTGGTATCCTTGAATAAGGACATGGTTATGACTAAAATTTTGTGTTGAAGATTAATATAAGGAGAGCATTCTTGTAACCTTACATAGAGACATGTCTAAATAGTTCAGATAAAGACTCAAAGGCATTTGAGCGTGTTCTCATCTTTATTTATGATGCTTCTTTGTTACCCGTAGAGGTTCAATGGATACTTCAGTGAAATCTAATGAGATATATCGGATATTTCTTACAATACCAGTAACTACACATAACCTTTGACTATTCTTACAAACAACTTAATAATCAGAGAACACATTCCAAGATGTTTGACTCACCAAGAATAGGCCCCATCAGTTCATAATACAGCATGTACTGCCATTGCGCTATGTTGATCTGCCTGGCCGTCTCGTACAGCTGCTGGTCGGACCAGCACGGGTTTAGCTCGGCCAGCTTCCGAGCCAAACGGTTGTGTTCCCGGTAGAACCACATGGCTGTCAAGTAGATACCGGAGAGGACGTTGCCATCGTAGGAATCACCTTGAATACCAAATGAAATAAAAAAGACACTCAAAGGTGAGATGCAGGCTAAGGCCGCTTTCACATTAGGGCGTGAGAAGCGCGACAGCAGCGCGGCATAATAGTATGAAATTATCGGCAGCGCGTCTGTCGCGCGTTTGTCACGCTGCTAAAGTCGCCTAAATGTGAAAGCGCTCTTAGAGCTTCTTCGTTGTGGATAAAAAAAGGTAAAGAAATTTTACCAAACTCATAGCAGGCGTTTTCAACTGGTCTTCTATTAAGCACACAGAAGGGTGCTGTTCCTGGAGGTCTCTCGACTCCGTCTTTTTTCTCGGATCTGAGTAGACCACCTTCATACGCCCTGATCTGTGTTTCTCTCTCCGTAGTGTAACCATACACTATTGACAGGTCTTCTAGCGGAGTTGGTAGAGCATACTGGTAAATGAAACAGACACAAAGATTCTGTCAATGTAGTATCAAGTCTTATTTTTGTAATCAAGCCGTAAGTTTATATTTTTCACAACAACATTTTATTCATAATGGTTTGCCCAACTTTACGTGTATATTTAACTGTGGAAACTTAATTGGTTTATGTGTTTTCTTACTGCACCTAAGTTAAATTATATTGTAACTGTATGTTTCCCAAAAATATATAAATAAATAAATAAGTAACTGTTAAATTAAATCAAAATAAACTTGTGATCAATCATGTTCAATGAGCACGTCACCACAACCACGTCATGCCTTTCTTTTGATAACGTGACGGTTGAAGTTGTTCAAGGGTGTATTTAGCGCAGTTAGATAGAGACAACTTGCTTGATGTCGCTAGAAACTGCGTTTGGACACATATCCTGGTCGGCGGTAAACTGATGAGATGAGATGCGGCTCATATGAATCACGCTTAATATTGTCTATTGTTATTCTGAGACATGCTCACCCTTTCAGCAGGCAGCGTGTCCGGCAGACAGCCCATCTCCTGGTAGGTGGCGAAGCGGGTGAGGTTCATGCATCTGACCCCAGTACGGCGCAGGTAAGGGTCGTCTTGCGGCACCGGGATAGGGATGCATTGCGGATTAGCCCGATTGGGAGTGTTCCCGGCGCAGCAATCGCTGGCCACGGCGTAGCGCACTGGAACAAGGAAAATTTTTGTACCTTTAGAAGCCGTTGCTTGCGATTTGTCCCGCGTGAATTTCGACCTCTCACAGAATGTGAGTGAGCATCGAGCATGCTCCCCTTTTCCAAAACCAGAATCAAATCTATCTTAATTTTTACCTCTATATGCTTTCAGTCTCATTATGTATTTACATTTATTTTTATGTCAAGTAGGTAATTAACACTTACGCAAAACGGTTAAATCCACTGAATCGACGATTGAGAACACGAATATGTGCGTGGCGAGAGTACTGAAGTCGTGGTCCTGGGGGTAGCCATCACTGAGCAGTCTGGTGCGCAGGAGTCTAGCTGAAGGCAGGTCTGAGCCGTCCGACGAGGGGCGCAGGTTGTTGCCTGGTTGACATAATATGTATAGGTTTTAGTAGCTTTCTGGCTAAAACATCAAGCTTTCAATTAATTTTAGAGCTTTATTTAAAAGGAAAGGACTTGCAGTTTTAAAATATTTGAAAAAAAACATTATAGGTAATTGCGTTTTCTTAAAGTCAAAGTCAAAGTCAAAATTTCTTTATTTGTTTAGACTAATAAATAGTTCTTACAAATCGTCATTTTGCTCTTAAGGAGCCTCTACAAGTCTTATAATCTTTTTACCCTACCAGCGCTTCGAGACCAACATTTGGCAAGTGCTGAGAAGAAGCGCCGCAACAAACTCAGTCACCACTGTCTGCCGGTTAATATAAATAAATAGAAATAGCAGTAGTAGGTCCATTCGATTCAGGAGCAGTAAACTGAATTTACCATGCATTCTTAGTTCGATGTTGTCACGTGTAGTGTGCAGAAGCGGAACACAATATGATGAAGGCATGTGTGGTCTTTTGCCGCACTCCTGAAGTTAGTTGTAGAACATGACTAGATACTCTATAAAAGGTGCAAAAAGTGTTATTAACAAAAAAAGTCTTATAAATCCACAGCACTGTTCGCGTTTTCGCTAAATAAATATGCCTGAGATACTTCAAAATATTGTAGTCCTCGCGAAAGAATCTTCGAATCGGAAAATATTTCCAGAGAACCTATTGAAATCACTAACCTATTTACGTCTGCGAGTAACTTGACCTCTTTTCAATATAGTTTTATTTGTGTTTGCGACTTCAATACGCCATTTCAAAGTACTCGTAATAAAAAATGTTCCACATAAAATGATGATTGCGGATGCAATACTGCGGCATGCAACGACCGCGCAAATGGGATTTTAATTATCGCCTAATTACACAGTAATTCATAGTCATGTAGCTCGTAATATTGAATTAGATCGAAAGTACATACATGTATATGCTAATAAAGGATGTTTGATTTGATTATTGCGTGCGACGGCTCTGAAAAATTCCATGATTGGGTACTGTACAAATTTTTTAAAACACGTAATTTAGAATTTTTGGTAAGATTACACTAGGACACTACGGGAAAACGTCCACCCACAAGGTGGACCGACGATATCATAAAGGTAGCAGGAAGGCGCTGGACGCAGGCCGCTACCAACCGGACAACATGGAAAGCATTGGGGGAGGCCTATGTTCAGCAGTGGACGTCCTATGGCTGAGATGATGATGATGATGACTACGGGAAAAATGTCGTCCCATAAGAGATTGCATCGTTCGCACGTGATTCGGAAAATGTCGACTCTGTTGATTCCACGCAGTTGTAGAGTCATAGTATGTCGCATTTGTTCACAGAGAAAATATTTTGGGTTGTGTCCTCCGTAGCTTTGATATGAGTGGGTTCTCTCTCTCTCTCCTCTCGTTTGCTCTTGTCTCTACGTGTTCCTGCTACGTTGACTGAGATATGCAACTGCTGTGTCTCATTGAGGTGTAACAATGTAAAAGTGATGTAGATTGCTCTACCAATTTGTACGTCTCAGTGCTTTTTTTATCTACTTATCAGTTTTCCGCCCGCGAGTTAAAAGGGCTGTTTTTAAGGTTTTCCCGGAAATTATTCGAATTTTTCTCGCCGTAAAAACCATTCTTGGACTTCAACGAACATTTAGAAAAAGAATTGGTAAAATCTGTCCAGGCGTTGTTGAGTAATGCGCTTCCCAACACATTTTACGATTCATTTCTGTATTATAGATTATTTATGGGGTGATTTTGACGAGTAGTTTTCTTGATAAGCTTGTGGTTAGGGTGTCGTGTCTTTTCATCAACTCACCGACGCCAAACTTGGCAGGTAGCATCCTGAGCAGAGGCGTGGGCGAACCTCCCCTGGACGGGTACTTGGGGTTCACGCACGTGCCATCCACCCGGCGCCGCTCGTGATCGTCGCATGGCTGCACGGTGATGGTGCATGGCCTGATGATAAAGGGTATTTCTTCGGAGGCAAAATTTTCGATGTCTTTGGGTATAGTTCTGTAACCAACTAACAAAATGGCATGCAATATTTTTTTTCGTATAGCTTAGCTATAGCCCTATCTGGCGCAAATTACATTTTTGACATAATTGCTGTCTTTATACAAAATAAAAATATTTGAAGTGTGATTCTCTGATTCATATGGTGTGTCCGTTGGCCATTTTCCGGAACAAAATGGTTGATGTAGCATTTTCCTTTTGATATATCAATATAAATTAAAATTATTTCGAAAGCTAATGAGTTGTCCTTCTACAAATAAAATGTGTCATAATTTTAATTAAGTTAGTTTGTTCGCAAAAAAATAAATAAGCAGTGTCCGGCATAAAATACTGATTCATATGGCGTGAGCTGTTCTTGACCATAACTGGTCAGGTTTTAGTCATGAGAGTCTGGTTTCTGGCGTGGAGGCAAGCCCATCTTGCAACGGATGAGCTAGAAGGCAGACGTGGAGCTGGTTGGCTTAGAACCCGGTGTGACGAAGGCAAATACTTGATTCATCTGTGCTTGGTTCAGGTGGCATGCTGATTACAATGCCTACTTTATAAAATTATATTATTGCATTAAAAATCTAATCTGTCTTTCTTGTGATGCTTTTGGGTTATATAATCATGTAGAAAAATGACAACACTGTAGTCTGTATGTATGACGAGTTTTGCTCGATTTTAGGCAAAAAACTGATTTATCTGTGCGTGATTCATATGGTCAGGGCCCTATATGAATCATAAAATAAATTAGTTTTTGGTCTTTCAAGCACCAAAAAAGGGTTTTTTAACTAAGAATGACATCCCAGACTGCATCTCACTTAAGACCAGGTGCGATTGCGGTCTTGTTATGAATAAAAAAAAACCTTATCATTTTTATGTTAATAATAATTTGTGTTTAAACAGTAAATAAGTAGTATATCCGTTAAGCTAGCAACCATAACACAAGCATATTCGTTGCTTATTTTGTAGCTAAATGGCGCTGTATGAAATTGCCCAACGATTTATTTATTTTTATTATTATTTCAGCTACACTTATGGCGTCCATAGCACATAATAATATACTGCTGAGCATAGGCCTCCAATGATTTCGAGATTAACTGATTGCCATTGCTACAACCTCTATAAGCTCATCTCACCTTCTTCACCTTGTAGGTGGACGTCTTAACAACAATAGCTTGGATAAGTGATACAGCTCAGTAGAGTCATCTAAAATACCTTAGTGCCATAAGATAAAGGTCTACATCCAGTGTGTGTTTATCAGTGATGACAAATTGTACTGAAAAGCGGCCTCTCACTGTAGGCTTACGAACCACAAAGTTGCATAGTGTACTATGGAGTGGACTATGCTTGTTTTTTTATGCAATCGAATCTGTAATGAGGAGATCCGTAAACGATCTAAAGTCGCATGGTGGCATAGTCCGATGTTTTAGCAAGCTGAAGTGATAAATGGGCAGGACACATAGTATACAGAAATGATAGCTGATGGGATAGCACGTTTCTGGAGTGGAAGCTACGTGCCGGAAAGCTCAGTGTAGAACCTCCTCCCACAGGAAGGCGCAGGATGCAGGCCGCTACCAACCGGTCATTATGGAAATCATTGGGAGAGTCTTATGTTCAGTTGAAATGATTATGATGATGACAAAATATTATGGATGTATACTAAAGTTTCAAAAAAATGTTTTTTCACGAATTATTGTGGAATCGTTGCATTTTTTCATAACAACAGATCATTGTTTTTGTTATAATAAGATTATTTTCTTAATTTAGAGCCAATTGTACATAAATATCATAAATTTTATTTCTGTTTTTGATTAATATGTAACAAATTCTGATTCATATGGGCACAAAATATTTGAACGTCGATATCTTGAAAACTACTTTACAAAAACGAGTCCCTTATCCAAAAATATGTTATTGGGTGTACCTATTTTCATATGAGTCTATCTTACAAACCTAAAATTGAATTTGAAATTTGTTCATATGAATCAGCCGAAGAATGCGATTTCGAAGAAGTGCCCTAAACAGACATTTTTTTATCTTATTCGGAATGCAAAAGGGTTTCATGATAAAGATAATTACTAAGTTAATTAGTGAAGCCAGCTGTTATTGGTTGCATGTTTGTTAAATAAACACCAATGTCAATTTATTGAAATGTAAAGAAAGTTTTGAGATATTCACTAGAACCTTCTTATATGTATAATTCGAAAGTTATTCAATAGAAAAGTATAGGTAATCCACTAAACTACATTCTGGTGATTCATGACCCCATATGCTTCACCAAAAATCAATCAATCAAACAGTTACTGCAAAAAATGTAACAGTGTGATAGGCAAAAAATCCTAAGACAATCTTTATTCCGTCATTTTTCTTCTTCGTAGGTGGATACTAGACATATATATAGTTTTTCAAGGCATCAGCATACACAGAGATAATCCTAAGAGGAACCTTTGTTCCGACATCCACTGCTTGGTAGACACTTGCTCCACTAAGGGTTTCGATTCATGCTACAATATTAGTTTGTGGGATTTGCAAACATAAAATACGTACCCTGTAGCATTTAGGTTTTCCAGAAAATTCTTCCTCGAGTCTGTGATTGGCTTTCCAAAGTAGGTACGCGTCGTACACAACCTGCGCAAACGCCGCTGGCAGCAACAATACGCACATTAAACGCCACATATTTATCCACCCAGTGCACACTACCCAACTACACTATGCTAATGTTCTGGATCTTCCATTTATATTGCACATATTTACTGCTTTTAATATCCGCTCTATAATAGCTCCTAATTTTATAATTAGCCATTTTTCATTTGGGCAAAAAAGTGTGGCCGTTAATCATGTTCAATCGATAATGAATGTGCAAAATTTATGTATCTATTCCTTCACTTAAATTACAGTCAGTTTATAGACTCTATATAGTTGTTTAAAACATACATAGCCATCGGAAATGGTTAATTTTTGTTCAAAAATAAACATAGGAAATATTGCCATATCTATCTATATCTATATATACATATATAAAAGAAAGTCGTGTTAGTTACTTCGCTTATAACTAGAGATTGCAATCCGGATTATTCGAAATTCGAAAATATCTGAAAAATCCGGATTTTGAGGCTATAAAAAAATCCGGATTTTGACTTTGAAATCCGGTTTTTTCGAATATTTTACCCCATAAATTTTATCATAAAATCATAAACCAAAATATCTATTGAATGCAACATGGATGCAAAACAAGCGAAGTTTTGATTGAACGCACCCGCACTTCGTCGCACAATAACGCGCTATGCCGCATGCGTAAGTGAATTCGCTAGTCGGCCAGTGAGTTTTATACAAGACGCTGATTCTGAAACACCATGACGCTGAGTTTTAAAGAGCAGCTAAATCGGCAAAATATATCCCTTGCAAGTNAATATCATATCATCAATATCATTATCAATAACATACAATGTTTTTGATAATGATAGCATTCAATCGATTTTACAGTATGTAAAACTGAATTAAAAGGACAGTGCCAATCCATGTATGGAAGTTGGACCAAGTGCTGCCCAGAATGAAACTATAGTGCATTATGTTCCTCAGGCCTATACTAATTTGAAAACCGGAGCGCACTGAAATCTATCCCTGGAGTTAAGAGAAAAAAAGAGTTATGTTTGGAATTATTTACATACAAAATATCATCGATGTATACCTACTACGCATAAGATTTCGCGATTGTGGCATTAAATAACACTCGTTATGTTGAAATTAACCATACTGCATCCGTACATCTTACTTTAGTACGACTTCGACATTATTTATAAGCGATCAAGCGCTGTTGCAGTAGTTTGGTTAGTTGACCGAAATTAATTATTTCCAAAATAGAGCAAGAAGTTTTAGCTTACAATAACTTCAATAATCGATTGTAATACACCAATAAATTGATTTTTCGCAAGGATAGAGAACTAAAGCTTTTTGATTCATTTTGGAAATCATGATTTCTGTCAAGTAATCAAACTATTGCAACAGGGCTAGATCGCTTATAAAGAATGTCTAAGTCGCACTTAAGTAAGGTGTACGGATGCAGTATGGTTAAGTTCAACATAGCGAGTGTTATTTAATGCCAAAATCGCGAAATCTTATGCGTAGTACGTATACATCGATGATATTTTGTATGTAAATATTTCAAAACAAAAATCTTTTTTCTCTTAACTCCAGGGATAAATTGCAGTGCGCTTCGGTTTACACATTAGTATTGGTCTGAGGAACAAAATGCACTATGGGTTGATTCTGGGCAGCACTTGGTCCAGACCCTGGCACTATCCTTTATGCTGATTTTATTCCAATTACAAAACATATTAATCACGATAGCAGTCTAAAAATTTTCAATGTTTTATTCATGAATATGATTGTTCTATTTTAATTAAGATCTTAATAAAAGTACTCATCAACTTAACAACTGTTCTGTGAAGGCTACTTAACGTGTTTTATTTACTACTAGAGCGGCCGCCCGCGACTTCGTACGCGTGGATCCCGTTTACCCCCTTAGGGGTGGAGTTTCGTAAAATCCTTTCTTAGCGGATGCCTACGTCGTAACAGCTACCTGCACGCCAAATTTCAGCCCGATCGTCCAGTGGTTTGGGCTGTGCGTTGATAGATCACTATGTCAGTCAGTCAGTCAGTCACCTTTGAATTATATGTATTTAGAAGTTAGGTAGGTACCAAAAGAACGTTTCTTCTATGTAAATCGACGTTGATCTCCGTATAACGCCTGTAGAGTCCCACTTAGCAACAGAGTTATGTTAGCTTAAAAATACATGGAATGGCACTCTATCCCCGAGAGGCTTTCTTTATTTATTCAATCCTTTCGTTTTATACACCTAGTCTGAGACTGCCTTGGTTTTTCAGTTTTGCGCCTCAGTAAAAATAATGACTTTCGCCATTGTGGACATTTGTGTCGTCGCCTAAACGTCTATAATACATACTTCTTACTGAAGTTAACGTTAGTTAACATGTAACGAAAGTAACAAGTCTTGGATTAGCGACTAAAGTAGTTAGCTGCATATTTCCCAGTTTTACATAATTCGCCATGGATGGGATAACGAAGTTGGTACACTTTTTCTAGCGAGTGCACGATGTTGGTGGGGCGGTGGGAAATATCTTCACTGGAATCCTAGACCGAATAGAATAGAATAGAATAGAATAGAATTATTTTTATTCGTCTAATTAATGGTACATGTTCATGAGTGTGTACTTACAAGCTACTTATAAATTATTACAGTTTGCAAGTAATTACACTAGGGGTATAGTTCATATCCGAGTACCGGTCCTTGGGAGAGGGATCATTTGGTTGGTGGAACTGTTTCTGTGATATTTTTCTCGCAGATTGCGCAGTTTTAGTTCCCCTATCAGGGGCAATGAGGACAATGTGTTCGCACATTCCGTAAGTGAGCATTTACGTGTCAGGCGTGGTGGTGTGAATGCAGGACCCTAGTAGGCCTGGGCGGGTGGGAGCCTTTCGCTTGTCAAGTGGTTTGCTGCGCTCGCGCTTGTTCACAAATTCAACCGTGCCAATTCTATCTGCGTAGAGGAGGGGGTTGTATTTGTTGTGTCGAGTGTAGCGCTCGCCAGGGTCTCGAAGATCCGGGATGTCGAGGCGTTTCACGGTGTCTATGAGGTCCTTGTTCANCCTAGACCGAAGTTTACAACAAAGAGGAAGATCGTACAGTGAGATGAAATACTTAATTATTATAATTAAATTCCTCTTTAATAGAAGAATCAAAAGAATCAATCAAGAAAGACGAATTTTAGTTAAGAAAACGATTCCTTGTTAGTTACGTTATCAAGTTTTCTCACTGCGAGCCGAGCGTGTATTGCATGGCGTATCCTATGTCGCAGTGAGCAGGACGAATTTTACTTATTATACAATATCCTTATTAGTGACGTCAGCAGGTACGTCACTGTAAGATCGTGTGTTGCATTGCGTATACCGTCTTGTCGCAGTGAGCAGGACGTCCTTCCGAGCGACAGGTGGCGGCGCTTAATTTCATTTCCACACGAAATTGTCTCGCGCGTATGATAAATTAGCGTACGTATACACCTGTATAATCGAATTTTGCTATACGCTTTTGATCACATTATAGAACAAGGTTGTTACCGCGCGGTTTGGGGGTTACCGAGTGGTTAGATTATTGAGTAAACTAATCTGGATAATTTGTGTAAAGATATTACGATAAATAAGATCATCGGCTTAAAGTTACTAAGTTAGATAACTATTCCTGTAACTTATAAAGAAGGATCTTTTGACTCTATCCCCCTTATTAATAAAAAGTTTTTTTTTTTTTTATGCTAGCCAAGGCAGGTATTTGACCGCAAACGCACCTATAGTTAAAAAGTTAAACCTATGAGAGAGGCTCCTTAAGAGCAAAATATTTGACGATTTGTAAGCACTATTAATATTTATGCAAATAAAGAAATTTTGACTTTGACTGATGAACTCTGGATTAAAGTGACATTTCCATACTAAATGCCAATTTTAGCCAGAGTTCAACTAGGGTGTAACTTACTTTTATTAATAAGGGGGTATGAGACTGTGTTTCACCAAGTCAACTACTTAAGATTCGTTGTAATGATGAATGCATGTATACCTGTATGTGCTGAATATGTTATTGCAAATGAATAAATAAATAAATAAATAAATAATGATAAATCCGATCATAATCTCTTTTTTGCATTAAAAATACCGTCTAAGTGCACCTCTGTCATGACATGACTTTTAACATACATTCTTATGGGGAACACCTTGAACTAAATAAGGAGCGTATAAGATGAAACTATTTCTGTAATTTTATTTCCATCTAAGACTTTTCAATAGCTCAGGGTCCAATGCAGCAAGCTGAATGTAGGACAATGTTAAGTGTTATAAATGTCGGAATATAAAGAACTTGAAAATCGATCTACCTAAGGCGGGACTCGAACCCACGACCTTTCGCTTGCCTGGCGACTTCTCTTCCAACTGAGCTACTGGATGAACCTGTCGAAATTTTCAATTTAATGTTAAGTGTACTTCCACCTGATCGGTTTCTTCGAGGAGACTGAGCAAATCGTCTTAGGCCAATTAGCAGTAAGGCCCTTCTCTTTCAAAGATGTCGATAAAAGGGACCCGTTTGTGTAATCCATACCTTACACATGAGATCGGGAATTCCTTTGAAAATGTGTTTCTGAAATTTTAAATTCTTTTGTAATTAGGCATTTTTTAAATCTTTAAAGCAGAATTTTCTTGGGTTCAGATTCAAGAGGATCGAAAAGATTTTTATATTTATGGAATCCCCAGACTTATAATAATTTTGGGATAGAGATAAAAGGGCTTTGAACACTTGTAGAAATTGTCATTTAGTGTGAAAATATCATTTTAAGCCAATGTTCAACGAGTTTTTACTTTTTTTGCTAACAGTCACTGACAAACTAAATCATTGGAAATCTAGTGAACAGGTTTTGCCACTTAACCAACTTTGATTAGAATTACTGAATTATTTATTCAGACTACGTAGGTAGGTACTATATCAAAAGCGATTAGTTTGTATCGTAATTAGCTATCGGCGACATCAAAGCGGTGTTTGTTTATCGGAGATCAATCACAGCGACTGCACACAGCCTTTTGCCGACTAATGAACTAGTAGTAGATAACCGCACTAACACGGGTTTGAACAGTGGTTCACTTGTTTAATTACTGAATATCTTTTGTAATTTACTGGAATTGCGCGCAGCTTTTGTGCAGTCTATACTTATGAACACCTAGTGGGAGGCCTGCCCACGCTACGTCTTCCGGCTCATGGTCGCCACTCGAGAACTTTTCTGCCCCAGCGGCCATCAGTTCTACGAGCTATGGAGGAGCCTGGAGGTCTTTGTGGAAAATCTTGGGGGAGACCTTCGTCCAGCAGTGGACGTCTTTCGGCTGGAACGAACGAACGAATACTTAGGTAATTATTTTAGTTATTTACTTACGTCTCCATGTTCTAGTGGCCTGTTGTAGTAAGAATAATAATTGAAGTTTTTGGTCTGGAGAATCCAGGATTTTTTCAAATGGAAAAATCATTTTATTCTAGTTATTTAGGATCAACCTGGTTGTCCGAGACAGATATAACTTTTCTTCTTTTCTTTTAACATTTTCTGCCATTTCAGATGCCATGTTCGTAAAGGACAACAATTGTGACTAACGGAAATAAAATATAAAGCTTTCATTATTGAGACCACTCAGTCAGAACACCACGATTTGGGTTATTGTCGACTCGTCACGGAATCGAGATAACGGGACTATTCCCACCTCTCGTTCCCACCACTGCAACTCCTGTGTAGCCAGGATCTACAGCTTGACCGCCACAAAAACCCAACCAATGAAGGTCCCCAAGTAACATTTTACTCCATTTAAGAGTTCAATAGTCGTTCACATGTACTCCACAAGCTGTGTATGTCAGCTGTATACGAGCTGTATAGCTTGCTATAATGCTTTTATAGAACCAGTTTGGGCACAAATTAGATAGCTTTAAGTTCACTATGGCTGTACATTAGCAGTATAATAGCATTATAATAGCAGTTTAAGTAGTAACATCGTACTTAAGGCTGACTTACGGCACTATATGGGACGCAGTGTGAACCATACAACGTACGTGAGGACAATAAAGAGTAACAAGTGGCTAAATGCACAGCTTTCAAAGTTATAAAGTCCGACAAAAGTACTCCAATGCTACCTAAAGTTCACGTGTGTCTTAAATTATTTCCACATTTTAATATTAGTTTGGTATTTGTACGTGAGTGCCAAGAGGGAAACAACTCGGGCGGATAATCATTTATGCAAATAATAACACGGGTTTTAAATACTTAATAATGTTAATGCCATTGGGAATGCAACTTTATCGTGAAATGTATACATATTTACAGCTAAAATATTTACGCGCCTCTGTAAAAACGCGATATTCATTTTAAAATATTTAAAACTGGCTGAGAGGAAATCTACAATTTTCAGTTTTTGATATTGGATTGGCATTATAATTATATTACGGTAATTAATTATAACATGAAACCAAAACTCAATCGCTCTATCTGCGAATTTTGTGATAAATCTGCATTAATTTTGGAGATTTATTTGGTAAATATTTTAGGTTATGTAGAACAAAATGGTGGAAATGAAATACGGCTATGTGAACTGTTATAACTCCAATTTAATGCGGTGAGCGTATATTAGGTTCACATGTGTTCTGTTAGAATGCTGTTATCTATATGAAGTTCCACATTTGTACCACTACAGCGCTAATGTCTATAAATTTATTCTAATGTGAACTTATGTACAGCTTTAAGATGTACCTAGTTCAGGTCAATTGTGTATCTTTAATTCTTTCAAATACTGAAATTTTAGAGATCCGCAATAAAAATTATTAATGTCCGTTAAATCGCCTAGCCCAGGTACTAATAGTCAAGTATGAATACCTAAAGCATCAGACGGTAGTGTTCCCGGTTTAAATTCGTTTATTATGCTTGACAATTTATTCAAAGCGGAATGAGGAATACGATTTTCAATAGCCCATGTTCTTTTTTTTTTTTGCGAAAGGTTAAATAATTGTCCAAATCAAAATGGTATTCACTATCACAAGAACTGCAATCATCACACTCTGATATCTGGTATATTTTGAAGGGAAATTTCAGGTTCAGGCATAATATTTTCCTCTGCATCATGTACAGAACCACCATGAACAACTAAAAACAGGCTTGGGGAAATGTGTAATAGAATATCACATTCACATTCGTGTTCAGCTTAAAGCAAATAAGAGTAGTACTTGTGGACAAATAAACTGCTATTGATGTTAATGGACAACACATATAGTCCTTTTAACAGCCTACAGTGTACATGCGAACCATTGAAACACTTTTGTACAGATAGTAAAAAAAGGTTATTTTAATTATCACAAACAAGTCCTACTACAGCTACTAGCTGTATAACAGTCTAAAACAAGTAAACATAACAGCCTTTGGCTTTATAAATGACCACGTGTGTTCTATTAAAATGCTAGCTCTATAACATCGTACAAGTAGGCCGTTAAACAGCGGTTGCCGTATCTCTACCCTCCTATAATGCTCTTAGTCAGATGGCTGACTAAAGGATAGTTGTTAGAGTATTATAACACCAACAATCGTATAAAAGTATAACTCTACACTAGTCTACACTCCTATAAGTCCCTTAGACAGGTATAGGTGTAATTAATTGCAATAATACAGCTTATACATCACGAGTGAACTGTACTAATGCTTTAAGTACACATTGGAACTAAATGTGAACTCTTAAATGGAGTAAAATGTTACTTGGGTCAAGTTTGTCCCGGGGGAAAGTTAAACTGTCATTGGACCCGCAACGAAATTAATCAGAAGAACATACGGAAATCGATATATGGGTAGGTAAATTCGTCTTCATTAGATACTTTTAAGGTATTTTGTAAAGTGTGACGAATCGACTTCATGGCAAATCAGCAGTAACCCTACGATTTAAATACTCAATTCCTCAGTTGCAATTTCGTAAATAGTGTAATCCAGCACTTAACCCACAGAGCGCGTTTATCCCTATCCTGCCCAGACGGCATTGACAGGCGATCCGCTAAGCGCCGGTTGGTTAATTGTCCGTCTGTCCGCCGTGACGAGGGCTGGCCGACTACTCACTTCGGATTACTCAAGAATAATAGTTTGACTTCTGTTACTATTAAAACGACGTAAAGATAATGGTTTTCTAAGTATAAATGTATTAACAATAAAAGTACTTATATCAAGTTACGTAATGTACGACGTACGTTTATATAAGTGCTTATGATCCGCATAGTGTAAACTTTCCTTTGTTTTCACTAGATCTTTTGCGTTTCTCAAGAAGCACTAACTAACGAGCATGATTTCAAGCTTCTTTATCCAGCCTGCCTCTGTCTCTTTGTTGGTTTGTTAATTAAGTATTAAAGGTTGTGGGTCTGTTAATTAAGTATTAAATCAAAGGTTTTAGTAGGTTCTTAAGTAATTGAAAATGTTTCAAAACTAATTAATTTTTGGTAAAAAAACCTTTTCATTAGTTTCATACCTAACTACTTATAACATTACTGGACTAAGTTTTAAAAGCCATTAATTCTTTAGCGTGTGTTAAAAACCAGTAGCCAACAAATAAAGTCTCGAGAATTACTCTACGTAAGCGTAACTCTGATGAAATATTTCATTACGCCCGACACTTGGCCAATAAAAATATTATGGTGCACCTTTCCCGACCGGATTGGGCCAGAGTTATTGGACGCGCAGGAATTTTACAAACTTCTTTAATTAAACCCACCCCCACTTCAGTCATATTCCAATCTTGCAGACGTCAGAGTAATTAGAAAAAAGTTGACAGACGAAATGGAAAATCAAGAATCACCAGTGGCTGTGAGGGTATTGAATGCGTCATTGAAATTATGAATTGATAGATAATAGTTATAAAAAAAAACAAGTAACGTCTTTGTGGAAGTCTTGGATCTGTGAGAGCCAGTTTTGTATGAAATTTAATTTTAAATTCATGATAATGTTTTGCCCGTCTGTGTATTTGGCATTTTAATTCTATTTTTATTATCTACTTGCTTCTGCCTCATCTGCCTGTGCCTTCACCGGTTTGAATTAGGTTGGTAGTAAAAAGTATTTGACCGCGTGTAACCTTAACTATTGATGCACTTTTCATTTAAAACTCTTGCTCTATTATTACCATCTCTACCAATCCCAACTAATATTATAAATGCGAAAGTAACTCTGTCTGTCTGTCTGTCTGTCTGTCTGTTACGCTTTCCCGCTTAAACCTCGCAACCGATTTTGATGAAATTTGGCATAGAGATAGTTTGAGTCCCGGGAAAGAACATAGGATAGTTTTTATCCCGGTTTTTGAAACAGGGACGCGCGCGATAAAGTTTTTCTGTGACAGACAAAATTCCACGCGGGCGAAGCCGCGGGCGGAAAGCTAGTAAGTTTATATAGCGTTATTTTGATAGCACAGTGTTTTTTTATTTTATTTTATTTTTCTTTATTCAGAAAACCACATTTTTATATTATATTTACTATTGAAATAATAATACAGTTCAGTCGCGGGAAGAGCCTGGATGCGGGCAGCGCAGGACCGTGCATTGTGGAAAACCTTGGAGGAGGCCTTTGTCCAGCAGTGGAAGTCATTTGGCTGAAACGAACGAACGAACGAACAGTTCACCAGGTTCAGAAAACCATTAGTTTTACCCCTTAACTGCACACGTCTCAACGCCCGTAACAAGAAGACGTCCCTGCAGCTCGGCAAGAGGACGCTCCATTTAAATTCAAGACGCACACCACTCAATGCCACCCTCAAGGGCGGCAACAGGAAACCGTTACAAATTGGCCCACGGGTTGTGGCCCAATGGTGGGACACAGCGACTTTGAGATAAGACAGTATGCATCAAAAACTGCGCTTCACTTGTGACAGAAATGTACCAAATTGTCAATTTACGGGTTTCGCTCTCTTATTTTTATTTGCTTTCTTAAAGCTAATCATCGGGAATACTTTATTTAGTCGCTTATATCATGCTCACCTCGATATTTTGTGCCTACTGAGAAATGTTAAGGCATTTTAAGAGTCTCTGATTTTTCGTAGTTATCTACTATTTATCTACTATCACTTAAAGATAGAAGCTGGAATGAGCTATTTAGGTACGAATAAACCCGAAAATCTTAGTTCTATGTGGTAGATCCGTAGTTTCATTTATCGAGTCCACGACTTACTCGTATGTGCACTTGTAAAATTTTGTTAGGTCATTGTCGCCTCACCCTATAACTTGGGCAGCAAAAACGTGGAAAACTCATGTCCTTGACCGGGTGGACACCGTGTGCGGCCGCGGAGAGCTACCTATGCTTAGATCCGTATTGCTTGCTGGTTGGTATATGGCTTCAGCACATCAGGCTATCCATTTTTGTTGCAAATTAGCCCCTATTACAACTGCACAAGAACCCACAGTGGTCACCTTGACGAGCCGTCGTCTGTACTTCATTTTGAACAAAGTAAACTTTGAACATACACGTGAAATCTCTATCAGACCACAAACAATGAGCTTGTGTTTGAGTAGTTAATTGAGTTCAAAGGTTAATGACACTCTCTTTAGATACAATATGAGGGTAGCTCATCACGCAAACCTCTAAGTATCTTATTCATCCGATTACAGTTTACGCAAACGTTAGGTTCTACGTTTGTAACGTAACGTATGTTTCCATGTCACTTAAACATAAGTTTATTTTCACATTCCCAAACTAAACTCTTTAATAATGGCACAATACATAACACGCCTAATAAGTTTTTAGAATTTATATCCTTATGAGGTGTAATATTTACCTACACAATTTCAAGTGTAAATTCGTTTTAGGCACCATTACTACCAGCGCGGCGGCGGGGTACAGTCAACATAAAATAAAATCGGCTACAGAATACCAGTAAAATTAGGTAGTCTGTAGCCGGTCTTATTTTATTTTGACTTTACCAAAGTAACTAAAAAGCTTTTAAGTGTATGGGCTCTGGCTGTGGGCGACGATGCCTGTCAAATCGTATGAACCGTCGCGACAAGAATCTCACGCCCTGTCGCAAGGGTTTCAGTAAGCACCTCCATGTGTTTCACTCGGTTAATAATATGAACTTTTAGTAAAAGTAATGTTTTTGCGACTCGCGACGTAAGTCTCTCGTTTAGGTAAGGCTGGTTGCATACTATAAGCTAAAGCTTGTGCCTTATTTTGTTCTCCTTATGGGGTTACTCTACTTTGATTGACATTCAAGTTACAATTATAACCGGATCGGCTAATATAGGTTATTATTTCAGATTTATTTTTACATATCTAAAGCGCTGTTTCTGTCTTAAAGAAAATTACACCATAAGATGAACTACCATTATCAGTTATGACCGCGCGTATCTTTAGTTCGCTTATACTTAACCAGCTGCAGTCACGAGTTTGAATCCCGATAGTGGCAAATGTTATTTTGATTAGAAGGAACATGAAATTTAGGTCCGAAGTAATCGTATTAAAGTCAAAGTCAACATTTCTTTATTTGTTTAGACTAATAAATAGTTCTTACAAATTGTCATTTTGCTCTTAAGGAGCATCTACATGTCTCATAATCTTTTTACCCTACCAGCGCTTCGAGACTATTGTTTATACAAATCATACTTTATGTATTAGTTCTTTATTATTAGCAACAAATTGTTTCCAGATAAAAATGTATAATAAATACGTAGGCTTGTCTGTCGAATCACCGGTCATTGTGCACAGCGCCCAAGCAGCGGCCGCTTAAACACTCGTCAGGCCTAATGGAGAGCATCCATCAAACGCGTAATAAGCCGCCGACATAATGGCCGAATCGACTCGCCTTAGTTTATTATTTTTGCCCTTATGTAAGCAGTTTCTGAACAAAATACCTCTTTTAATGGAACTTTGGTTATTTGGCTGTATAGGTTACAGTGCCCTTCAGGGTCTGTCTGTATTGACCTCTTAATTATGTTAAATTTTGTAAAACATCTGTTTAGAAGCTAGAAAATTGTCAAGTGACTTTTATGCTGTGATACAGCATGCGGTTCCATTGATGAAGAGTATTTAATTGCTTATTTATACGTTATTGTTTTTATCTCCTGTTTGTATCAGTTTCTTGAAAGTTAAAAGTTATGCTTGACTTTATATCTCAAAGAAGACAAGCTACACTATAAATAAAAGTAAGATGCAAGACACGGCTAAAACTAAAAGTAGAAGAACTCAGATGATTTGTTCAGCCTCAACTTCATTAATAACGACTTATATTATGGCTGACAAAATTCAAAGGAATTGACAGTATCAATTAATTAAATAAAGACCCCATGACCAACAGATACCAAAATACTGAGTTTTCACAATCACAATTAAGGTAATTTAATGAACAGATTACATTTAAAGAACAAATGGATTTAATGTTTCCTTCGGGGAGGATTTAAAATTTCGCCGAAGCATTCGATAAGGGTTTCGCTGATGAGGGATCTATCTAGTAATTAAATTTCAGTCTAGACAAGTTAACTGTTCAGACATAATAAGATTTTCCAACGTTTAATGGGTAGCTCAAAACATTTTCTTGTTTAAGTATTTTGTTATTTTGTCGATTGCGTGTTAAGTAGTATCTGCTGGAGCCAGAATTATAATATTTGTTACCAAATGTAAATAAGTTACTACTTAACTTTAGTTCTAGAAAAATCAAGATTTGCCCTTACGTCGTACGTCACATTTGTGGTGGGCGCTACCAACCGTATTTGGTAATTAATTGAGGGAGGCCTATGTGCAACAGTGGACTCCCTGTAGCTAAAATGATGATAAAGTCTGATGTAAACCTCAATATCAATCATTGCTAAACTTTCAGTAAATGGGCAATCAGAACCATTGATTTTTCTTTATTTAATTCAATACCATGTCCCGCATGTCATAAATCACGAATATCACAGTGTCACGTTAAATTATACATGAAAAACATTGCTGGGAGTTTTCCTTTCACACCGCGAGTACGAATGTCATTATGAGGTCCCACAGTTTTGTGCTTTATGGAATTCCTGAGCTCGGTCAAAGCTTTGCTGAATTTCCACCACTAAATACACAAAGTACTTACTTTTTGGTAAATACTTTATTATTTTTACCACCTGTGCTCGCGACTTCATACACGTGAAAATAGTTTGAATAATATTACCCGCTTTTGCAACATTTTTCTTTACTGCTCCGCTTCTATTGGCTGTAGGGTGATGTTGTATAGCCTAAAGCCTTTCGCGATAAATGAGCTATGAGCTAACACAAAAATAAATTTTCAAACCGGACTGGGTAGTTCCTGAGTTTGGTGCGTTCAAACAAACAAACTTCAGCTTTATAATATTAGTATAGATTTCTTATTTTGGCTACTTAAGATGAAGTTATTTACCCATTTGGTATTCCAAGTCTGATCATAATAGGCAGTATTTTTATGTTGATTATAATTCAAGTCGAATACAATCTCTAAGGGACTGAAAAGCCTCATTTTTCCATTATCAAAGCCTGAATTCCTGATTAAGACGATACTCGTGTTTGTTCGAAAATCGTTACTTGTTCCCAGAATATAATCATTATTTTTTCAGATTATACGGATTATTTATTAATAAGGACTGAACCAAAAGTCTTCAATTCTAATAGGCTACGAAACCGGACAGTCTTTACATGGATTTTGTCGATTCAAATGTTTTTTTTTCTACTTTGTTTATACATATTATACCATACCATGTCATATTGTTCAGTGAGTA
Source organism: Ostrinia furnacalis (assembly GCF_004193835.3). NCBI lineage: Eukaryota > Metazoa > Arthropoda > Insecta > Lepidoptera > Crambidae > Ostrinia > Ostrinia furnacalis. The sequence goes on from NW_021134478.1 coordinate 335,493, forward strand.
CTATTTTTAATCCTACACTCTACAACTTTCTATCCTATACTACTTTTGGTACTTTCCGTTTGTAATTTATTTATTAATAGTTACAGTACATAGAATACTACTTTTTTAGTAAAAATACACCTTCAAATCACTTAAAAATCTATGGACCAGTTGCAACTGCACACAACTATGCCTGCCTAATAACTTAAGTGTAATTAATTTAATAATGTGTGTTCCTGTTATGCAAATAAATAATTTATCTACGTCAACGTGTTAGTAAAGCATAATCTAGCAGGTACTTATTCATGTGCGGTTATGTGGGATTGACAGAAATAAATATTTGTGTCTGTTCAAATGGGAAAGTAGTGATGAACTTTATGTTTGTCTACTGCGTGGGAAGTGTATAATTAAGTTCTTAATTCTGGATTAATTTCTATATTGGCCGTAACACAAATATCCGAAATTAATACTTTTATTAACCGATTTCAAAAAATGAGGAGATTCTTTGTTCGGCTGTATGTATTATTTTTTTCTTTGTTTACTATTAAACTTATAGATCTATCTAATATTCATAAATTCAAATTATAGCGCTAGGTATTATAAATTAAAAAATAGTACTGAGAAAAGTTTCAACTGCCTTACTCGCTTCATTATAGTTGATACTTTTACTTGTGTGGTCATGACATGACAAGGACATTTAGGTATAGCATGATGGTGAATATTCAACCAAGAGAGTGAGAACTGACCTCTGCACTATTGTCCCATACTAATGGGCAGGGCTTAATTTACGTGTAAAATGTCTTGTTAAAGTCTCATTAAATTAAACTGGATTATCATTTTATCAAAGGTGGACAAATGCCGGAGCAATTTGCTCCGTCCTGTCTACCGTTAGAATCGGGTCCTCTGTGATATTTACTTAAGTAAATCTTCAGAAACGTCCGCAGACGGTGTTCCTTAGACTAACAGGGTTATCCTGTAACATTGTTTGAGAGGGGTCCACAGCGCTCCGCAAACTGCTACACTGAGAGCTTTGCAAGCGGTTGCTTTCAAAAGAAGCTTTGAAATGGAAGTTTTAGTCTTTATGTAAGTACTGGTAAGACTGGTCGATCTAGGTTCTTAAATATTGTCTTAAATACTTTATGCTCAACTGCCAATTATTTTAAATGGAAATGCTCATAATATTTTTTCTTTTATCAAATTAATGCGCGTGTCATTCATAAGATTATAGCTAATTATGGATGGTCATCAGTCACATGAGAACACATCATTATTTAGATTATTGAAACTGTTAGCACCTAAAAAGTATCTTATCAAATCATAAATAAGAAACTGAACACTGCCACTGTCCCAAATACGATTTTTTTTTTCGGTAATGAAAGCATTTTTTTCGTTTAATTGTTCTTTAGTCTGTAGTCATCACCATTTAATAAAGCATGACCATAAACATAGTAATAATCAAGACAATGTAGACGTTTCGATCAAATTACCAAAGAAGATTTTAATGTATGATGAAATTAATTGCACTGTTAGGTTTAAGGCATTTAGTTCGTCAAACAATCAACTGCTCGAGTTGTCTCAAGCTTGCGGGCATGGCAAAATTGATCCTCTCTAGACACGAGGCTGAGTGTACAAGCACTGAGAGCTGTGTCAAGACCGAGTGTACAGTCGACAGCACGGACATTTAATTTTATCATGGACATTCATGTTGCAAAATAGAACTTAATTACCACTACCAAAGGTGTAGAGTTTAGTTCGAAGCAGGGATGTTATGGATATCCGTAACCGTAACCTTCGGATATCCGAAATAAAACCGGTTCAAAAGTTTCGGATAGTTTCGGATGTAGGCAGTTTAAGTTGTTTTTTGTATAGCATTGTATGTAAAGGCATAATAGCCTGATTTACCTTTATAATGCCATGTAGTATAGTTTTTTTTTTTTACTTTTTACTTTTTATTCGATGTAGTGTGTGGCCATGAATGAACCGGGTTGGACAACTATTGCAATTTGCATTATAAAGCACAGATAACCGTAACCGTAACCGAAACTTTCGGATATCCGAAATAAAGAATTATCCGTAACCGTAACCGAAACCGGTATAATATTATTCCTATATCCGAAACTACATATCCATAACATCCCTAGCGAAGTGCGGTCACCCGTACAGGCGCCGAAAGCCCTGCAATTATCGGACCTGTGCGCTCGCTGAGGTTGACCACTTCAATAATGAGTTCGTGCTTGAGACTTGAGATTTGTCTTCTAACTCCGAAGCAAACTTGCAGTTAAACTGTGTTTAAGACTCTTAAATACATACTTACTAGAGGTAAATCAAGTTTGGAAACGGTTTTTTTGTAATAACGATCGAAACAATTTTTGAGAAACATTATTCTGGAACTCTCAAGGAGGTTTCCTATACAGGGTGTTAGGTAAATGAGTATATGAGCCGACACTAGACCATGTTAACATGGTCATATAAATGGTATGGTCAATGGTGAAGTCAGAAAATTGATATCTTCATTTTAATTATTTTATTTTTCATACAAATGGGATTTTATAAAATTTACTTTATATGAAAATTTAATAAATTAAAATGATGATATCAAATTTCTGACTTCACCATACCATTTATATGCCCATGTTAACATGGGCTAGTGTCGGCTCATATACCCATTTACCTAACACCCTGTATAAAACGAGACAAAACCATTGCATCCTTCTGGGAGTTACGATAACTGTATCTTTCTGTAGCTTCTACCCCTCAAATTTAACCTTCACTGATTGGATTTTTATTGGCGGTCAAGCTGTAGATCCTGGCTACACAGGAGTTGCAGCGGTGGGAACGAGAGGTGGGAATAGTCCCGTTTTTTTTCATATTATAAAAATTAACTTCATATTGTAATTGTACCGGCTCTTTTGTATACCTAGTTATTTCTTTTTTCCTTGCATTTTGTGTTGTTGCCAGTTGTACAATAATTATTTATCTGTCTATACCTCTTTGGGGTTAAAAGTTGACTTTTGTGAAGATAAGCGTGTGTGAACAATGTACCCTACATATTTACCCGACTGCCAGAAGGAGGGTTATTTGTAGTGCTTTTGTGGTGGAGCCAACAAGAATTGGGCCCTGCAATTATGGACCCCTCAACTGCCACTTAACAATAATGAGAGCTTCAAGCTGGAGCGACCGCACGGTTGAAGTGGCGTTTTCCAGTTGGTCAGGAGTGAAGGGAGGTTGTGCGATCCTTAAAAATTGGTTGTTTAACAGAAATTACTGCTTATTGTTCAGTGCATATACCTAACATCCGTATTCACAAACATTACTATGAGGTCTCACAGTGCGCGTGGACGCACAGGGTGACACATAAACCTATCACAAAGCTCTATTCAACGCTGTACGTTCGATTTGCTGCTTCACATAAGCAAGCATCGTTTGTGTTAAGCTTAATTGAGCAATTTCCTCGTTTTTACCACATGTTTGCGATTTTTCTTTCGTAGTATTCAATTCAATATACATTAAAAGGTTGACCTTACACTTTACGTTGTTTTCCATATAATCGCTTTTTGATCCGCTCATTTTATTACGCGCATACGTCTGAAGAGCGTATCAAATACGTTTGGGTGAAGTAGGCGTAAGAAGATATCACATACACGTGCAAGACATACTCGTGTATTCCTATTAAATCTGTTTGATAAAAACGTTGGCTCAATACTTATTTATTTCCTAGAAAATTTGATATAATTCCCTTACAGCCAATATTTCGGGAACTAAGTGGGTCGGATTGGCAGTTATGTATCTGTGTAGGAAAGCCACAACTTTCCTTTCCCTGGAAGAATTTATTAGATTAATAATTTATTTTCTAACTAGTAAGTCTTTGTCGATAAACAAAATGATTATGTTTCTCCGAAGAATATCTAACAGCGTTGGAAAAATTTAACATTCTTGATTTTGGGTTTCCTATGTAAAACAATGTCTTATCTTAGATATATTAATCATTTCAATTATGTGAATTCTTATAACTATTTATTTATTATTTATATTTATTTTAATATGTAAACGTATACCTATCTATTAAATTAATCACTCCTCATCATTCGATAAACCTACTTTTTTCTTAACCATTAGTTTTCTTATAGTTTTAGGAAATTGGGAAGTTTTTCCAACAGTTTTCTATTGTGTAAAAGCCTGTTGTGTTAAGTCTAGGCTTCCAACTTGCTTGTGTGTTGTTGAAACGCGTTTTTCTTTGTCAATTAGAATAAACTTCGTAGACGTAGAAACTTGGACATAGCGGCCATTGTTGGATTCAATGGGACGGCCTTTTTGTTATTTAGATCTATTGAATAGTTCGCGGAGTCCGGAATCAACGGTCGTTCCGATAATGCAGTTACGGGACGCTTTTACGGGACGACGGGGGGACGATCCGACTGACCATTATTGAAGGAAATCTTTTCCATTTTACAAGAATTTTATCAATCTGTGTCACAGTTATGGCTATGCCGTTATGTGAGCCACGTTGCAAAAATATTTTTATAGTAACGCGACTGAATGTAAAGCGACGATAGCCGAACGGTGAAGGGGTCGGACTAGCCGTCTCGTGATCCGGGGAACGCGGGTTCGGTCCCCGCCACCGCTCGACTATTGTGGTGAACTCACTCGTGACACAATAATATTTACTTAGCTTAGTACGAAGGGGTAAAAATCTTTATTAAAAAAATACGACTGAATCGTTATATGTAGAATTGATTAACAATGTTTTATAGACTGGTGCAAACTGCACTTACTTGCAATCAAAAATGGTTTTAACCAAATTAGTTGGTCGGTCTGATAGATTTGTCAATCAATAATTTGGTAGCCTAAAGCCAGTTTCAGTTATTAATTTGACGCAATAGATAATGCTGTCTAACAAAAACAGCTCTATCTAATGCAGCGGAAAAAAGTTGTAGTTTACATCCTAATAGACTAACAAGAGACGTTATTAACAAGTGATAAGTAGGAAGAATAATCAAGGAGGTTATTAGCAAGTGGTACACCACTTGAAAAATAGAAAATCGTGTGATATAAAAGGGTTAATTTCCATTTGTCGCGTGTATCGGCGGGCGGCGGATTAAGTTTTAATCGCTCCGGAGCGGAATCGGCAATCGAGCGCGCCGGGCTGCGGCGTAAAGCGGAGGCCACACAGCGATGTATTTATTTAAATAGACAAGAATAAACGGGAGTATTCCCACCTCTCTTTCCCACCACTGCATCTCCTGTGTAACCAGGATCTACAGCTTGACCGCCAATAAAAACCCAACCAGTGAAGGTCAAGTTTGTCACGGGGGAAGTTAAACTGTCATTGGACCCGCAACGAAATTATTCAGAAGAACATAGGAGGAGTTCAAACAAGAAAAAAGACTAGTACTATCACATTATACTGATGACTAGCCTCAAGCCTCGTTGTTCATTGTTGTTGTCTTCTTTTCTGCCAAGATGTCCACTGCTAGACAAAGGCCTCCCCCAAAAAGCGCGACCTTAAATACTTAAATCATCAGATTTACAAGTGTAGGGTGTTTTAACTGAAATTAATTAGGCATTCATCATCATCATCATCAACAACCGTTTACAGTCCACTGCTGGACTATGAGCCTCCTCCACTATAGTGTAGGGTTTTGCCATAATCCCCACGCTTGGCAGGCGGGTTGGATTGAATTAGGCATTGCATTCTCGTATTGCTACAGTATGAATAACGTTTTTGAAAAATTGTGAGCATAAAATTTCTCCAGTTCGTTGACGAGATACTGAGTGTACGTATAATAATAAAGTAGTCGAGATTTATTAAATTATATATATATATATATATAAATCGAATTTAGTAAATTAGCAATCCTACAGCTTCGCTCCTGGAATATTACAGTAGTAAATATTATTCAGAATTTGTCGCGCACGGCGGAGTTTACTTTGGTACAGACGGTACATCAAATTGTACACTGTGATACTTTATGTTGTCGTTTATGTGCGACTTATTTGATAACAAAAATGAAGAGTCTGATGTGTTTTAACTGTACATTTTCTGTAACGTGCAGTCGTCGCCACTTAAAAATTAAGTTAATTACTTAATAGTAGAGGGAAATAATAACTAGCTTTTATGCATCATCTAAGTATCCATTGGACGTTTATCGTTTAATCTTATGACTCGAGCCACGTGAGCAGTGATGAGAAAGAAGCGATTTCGAACAAAAACTGTGACTACTGTTACTTTTTTCAAACTCTAGAGCTGCAATCAGTCAAATAATTTTAGGTGAAAAATCATGATTCAAGAATAATTAGTTAATTAGAGATCATCATCACCATCATCAGTGTGCCTACCACGAGTTTACGTTAGGTGTGCTCGCTAGCGACTGCGTAAAAAAATGACATTTAAATGTATGACATATTGTGCAGCGCCCCTAGCGGCTACTTTCAAGAAATAAAATCTTCATAGAATTTTTTGACGTATTCGCTAGCGAGCTCACCTAACGTAAACTCATGGTAGGCACACGGATTCATTTAGTCTCCAATGCAGGTCGTCAACTCTCTAATTTACCAAAAGGAAAAGGGATGTTTTGGCTCACACACCCCACGCTGGCCAGTCTGATATCTTTTAGCGATATAAATTCAAAAAGTCAATAATCCAAGGAATATGACGTGTTAATAAACTGCAGAAGTTTTATCAACCTGTCCTATAGCAGTAAGGTAAACGACCCAATACTCGACACTTTTCGCACTTTGGCTGACTTTGCAACGCTGATACGTGAAAACTATTTGACTTAGAAAAAATCGAATTACATGGACAGATAGGTAATTTATTCCTCTTTTATGTAAATTTTTACTGATTATCGTAGGTATTAAGAATTAATTTAAAAAAATACTTAACTGAAAAAAGACCCATTTGTACCAGTACTCGACACTTTAGACCCAATTATCGTCAAACGGACCCAGAACTCGACAGCTTTCGCGAATTTGAACTTTATCTCAAAGCAATAAAGACTATAATAGATTTGCCAATGTATGTCGAAATGGTTATATATATAATAAATGCGCTGATAAACTTCAAATCAATATATATTTTCTGTTGTTTCTTCATGTGCGGTATACAACAAAGATTAGGTAATTAAACTTATAACATAAATGATCAACAATTTTTATATAGTGAAACAAAATCTTTGATAAATGTTTAACAAATGATATTCATAGTTAAATAACTGTCATTCGATAATTAATCAATAACATTGGTACTTATTTGAAATAAACTAAATATTAGACTTAATTTTTAGCAGTAATTTACTTAGTTACTTTATTAATTTGTACTCAGTCATAATCAGTCTTTAAAATTATTCATATAAATGCAAAATGCAGCAATATTCTTTGTTTTCTTAAGCCCCTATTGTAATAGGTCGATCAACAATATACATAGAAAATAAACATAAAGCTAAACAAAACTTTCTTGAGTTACAATAAAGTAGACAAACCAAAATATTTTTTCAATTAAATAAAAATGAAAATGGGTACTTCTCATTTACACTCAAATTTTATGGTCACACAATAATAGTTCATAAACGGTATAAGTTAGAACAATAACTTTGAAATCAGATGATAAAATATCTATTTAGCTACATACAAAATAAATTTTATCGTAATAGAAGCAAAAATAATACGAAAAAATCACATGAAACGATAAAAAACGGGGTCATTTTTCGCGTTCTCATCGTGTCACACCTTCGGTTGCAATGAAACATTTGGTTACTGCATTTACAATTTTCATTCAATTTGTGTGTATCATATACTAAAATCATCACCGTAATTAAATATACTTTCCACACAATAGTCAAAAAAATATCTTCTTATAATTATTTCGAATTGAGAAAGCGAAATACGTTGGTCACACGATTTTAGGTACCTAAAATTTTGAGTAATAATACAAGATTGCCGTTAAACCGAACACCAGCAACCAATTACAGAGTTCTATTCGGTTAACGTCAGTCGCGCTTCGACCATTGGGGATGTGAGATAGGTCGATCGTCGCTCCGCGAAAAAAATACGTAACTTTTTGTGATTATCCATAAACATACCGTCGCTTGCTTGAACAATATTTTCTACCTCGAAAATTTAAACAATTTAAATGAAACTTAGGCCATTGAAAACTTAACATGTTAGACTTATTTGTGTAGTATTCGACTTGATCCGTTAAATTCAAATTTAAGGATAATTGATAAAAACTAAAATTTTCGTCACCTTCGTGGCATCACCTTCGTGGTGTTTTATACACGAAGGTGATTTTAGGCCACGAAAGTGATTTCTTGCTTTGGTTTATTTTAAAATATTATAGTGACTGGTGTTTATGTTTTTACAATATTTTAATAACTAATAAATTATACGTGGTAAGTACAGTTCAGTACATCAATAAAAAAATAAGGGGCCTCGTATTTTTGTTGTCTGTCTGTCTGTATGACTGTATGTATGTCTGTATATGTGACTGTGTATCTGTTTGTAAGATAAATTTAATCTGAAGTTTGAGTTAAAAGTTGTACAACAATAATACGAGGCCCTCTGGCCTCAATAAAAAATATATTTTTGTTGAGGGACTGATAGTCAGTTAGAGTTATTTTTTATTGAGGTACTGATATATCTGTATCCTTTTTTGCTTCTTTAGCATTTCAGAATGCCACCAGTGTCACCCTTAAAACCAATTGCGTAGAATCTTATAACTTAGTAGGTGAAGTTATCGGTAAAATTTTATCTTGTATTTAAGTAGGTACCTATTTATATTATGTTATTGCTATTTATCTATGAAAATAAGACAAAACATATGTTTTATAAACACTTAAGAGTCATTTACAGTAGTAAAGTTTGAAAAAATTATTGCTGTGAAGTACAGAATCACTTTCGTGGCATCAAAAAATTCAAAACGTTAAAGCTTCCAAACGAGACTCACTATTTGACTGATTAACTGAGAATACAATCTTCACATCAAGCGCTACAATTTTTGTTTACAAAAAGTTGAAATAAGTTAGAAATAAAATTTGCCACGAAGGTGACGATGAGAACCGTGGCGATGAGAAATACCCAAATACTTTTATTAAATTTTCATTTTCATGAAAATGAAAAATGAAAATACTTTTATTAAATTTTCATTTTCATTTCATTTTTCATTTTCAATTATATAAAACAATATCCTTCTCTTCATAAAAATAATCAAAATCTTATACAAAATGTACATAATACCTAATTAATATCTTTGGGACGACCAGTAAAATAACTCAAATCTACTAATTTGTAGATAAGTAACATAACAATTAAGAAAGATTTTTTAGGATATAACAACATAAACAATTCAAAATATTTTAATATAAATAATTTTATTTTGCTGTGTGACCTAATCCCCAATCTTTCGGTGTTTGTTTTGATATTTTTGAGGGTATATTTTTAAGCCTAAAAAGCACCAACGGTGGTGCCAGTTGACCCGCTCCGTTTGCTGTTATGAGAACTGTGACACACTCCTTGTCTCCACTTGGGATGACACTGTACACATTTTTGGATCCACGTTTGGCTAAAACTCTTTCAGAAGTTGGGGATAAAACAAATGCACTTTCATCGCAGTTAAAAATTCTGCGTGGATCTCGAGAAGCTTCTTCTAGATGGGCAGTTACAAAATATTCCACAACTTCCTTAAACCATGTGCGAATATCTTTTTCCGTGACTTGAGCACGAGTTTGAGTTAAATTTTGCGCAACTCGTTCGCCAACTTTTGGATGACGTTTTACAAATGCTTTAAACCAGTTGCGACCTGGTTTATTATCAACGAAGGGGTTTTTTCGACCTAGTTTTTTTATGAGTATACAAACACTATCTCGCAACTGCTCTCTTGTGACAGGAAACCCACTATCAGCCATAAAAATTATCCAGTTTTCTAGGTGTTCCTCTTCTAGTGGTGTCAATACAGNACCTATTAATTGATAGATCCTTCAAGACATGGAATCTAAACTGGCGAGGCAGGCTTGAAATTCAGTGCCTGAATTAACGGAAAATGAGTATTTGCTGAGCACTACTGTTTCACCAATTTATTTTCGGACGCCATTGCAGTTTTTTAATAAGTGTTGCCATTTAAAATGTGTAAGAAAATATCATTAAAATTTTGCCATAAAAATCGTTTAGTTTGATGTTAGTAGAAATTTTTAATAAGCTTAAATCTAAAAAGTGTCGAGTACTGGGCCCCTGTCGGTATTACCTGCGCTTACCTTATATTATCTGCAATAACAAACTCTGTAACTTTAAACTCGCACGATAACTTAGTTGCGGCCCCACGTGTCGTGCGCACCGTAACTTAACCCCTCGGGCGCTGCAATTTACAAGCGTTGTTTTACTTTGTTCTGTTTTTGTTTCAAGCAAACCGGCACTGAATTGATGGCAGTTAGAAAATCAAATAAACCGGCAATGATTTGATATTTAGTCAGAAAGTGTAATACACACTTTATCTATTTATTTAAAAAAGAATGTTGCATAAGATGGTGAACAAACTTGGTGGACATAATGCTAAAAGCATTTTCCAACGATCGACCTTATACAGATTACGACTCATTAGTTTGCACAATCAATCGTTCTAAGAACTGTGGTTTGCAGTGGATTTTCATTTAGCTGAAGTTTAACCACTACTAAGGCTAGAATTTACCAATAATACAACTAGTTCAAACGCTATTTCACTGGAAACAGCAGGTTTCATGAATGTTCTGTAAATGTTTAGCTATTTGCATTGTACCAAAGAACAAATCAATTGTATTTAATAAATCCTTGGACTTTTTACACTGCGCTTCTAGTCCCAAACTAATCAAAGCTTGTACTATGGGTACTAGACAACGGATATAAACATTACTTAAATACTTTTTTTTTTGTAAAAACATACTTATTATACATAGAAAACACCCAGTTCAATACAAACAAATATGTTCATGCACACAAATGTTTGTACTGTGCGGGAATCGAACCCGCTACCTCAGGAATAGTAGTCCGTTTCGAACCACTACACCAAACGGCCGATAGTTAAATTAATTAGGTAGGTATCTGTATGATATTCAACTGAAATGAAATAATATGGAACGTTTTATAACAAAGGATATTTAATTGTTCGTTCCCTATCTACTTGTATGTGGATATGTTTTTATTTTATCACCCAAATATCATTTTTATATAATCTCATCGCAAGAAGACATCACAATCCAACAGGTACGATACTGAATCCACACAATATCCTCAGGGATAAAGATAAATCTCCCAGACTTTGCAAAACTTCTAACGACCCCGCTTGAGCAAAGTCAACTCTATCTCAACGCTGTAACATCTTTATAAGCGCACATTTATCTTTGTAGCTTTCCTCCGTCTGCCAAAGGAAATTCAGCTGTGTAATCTTTGTGTAAAGTTGAAATTTGTTTGTGTTTTTGGCCCACGTGCGGTATTGTTCATGAAATTTATTACACGCTCGTGGTTTCCAAATAAAAGGCTATGGACATACGTCGGGCGGATAAGCGGCGATGAAAGTGGCCTTGTGCGCACGATGCCGCTGATTTGTGGAGCGGGAATCAATCAGTTATGGACTTAAGGGTTTTTGACCCTGGATTGAGTTTTAAGTGTTTTAGCTGCAGATTTTTTAATTAAACTTTTTTTGGTGACTGTCCCCGGCAAGCTGCACCACAGGAACGCTACGACTTACGTACGATGTACCTACATAGTTTTACTAGTCAACGACATGATTTCCTGTCTGTTTATCCATTTTGTACACCGATAAAATTAATTTGGCGTCATTAATTTATTGAGTTTGAATCAACAAAAACATTTTTTTTTTACAATTGATTGACACTAATTGAGTTTTTTGGACCAAATGAAGTGAACTTGAAAAACTGCCCAATGCGTTAGCCCAACTTCCAAAGGTCAGGTCAGGTCTTTAGTTCGTTTGGCCAGGTGACCTTGGCCTATTTAAGGCAAGTGTGACTAGGAAACTAAATATGTTATATTCTTGACCATTGATTCTGTTTATGTTACACGTGATTCTGTAAAAAGGTTATTGTCAACAGAAATAATTTATTATTATTGGCATCAACATATTATTATGTACTAAAATCTAACTTTGAGACCATAAATATCACAAAATAAATAGTAACGGAGCACAATCACCAGTATGTACTTCATTTTGCATACACGCACATAGACGTGTCTCAAGCGGGCGGCGTTCGCGCTCGCACTGGTTTAGACTGGTTTGCGATTATTGGCGATAAGTATCGTGTCCGTGAGCCTTGTCTAGTGTGCGTTGCCCGAGCCCACTTTGTATTTAAATTGTCTTCTGTTCCTATCTAGTTTGTGACCATATCGGAACATAAAATTGAAACTGAACATTAGATAACCTGCAATAAAAAAGAAAGATCGTTATAGATTACACTACGAGTAGGTATACGTTGTTTATACAAACCTAACTTTTTGCGCAAACGGACTCTTGTAAAAACGTTGGAAAAGGGTTTTCTTTCTCAAATAAGTGAAAATTAGAAAATTCCAGGCAAAGGAATGAAAATGTGAAGTTTATTTTGTACCATGTCGTGTCATGTTCGGGCGGGCCGGAAGGGCCCTGATAGCGGCCGACGAACCACAATATTCTGGACGTATTTACAGTCCACATGAAAAATATCTTTTTCGTCATAAAAATACATCAAATCAAATCAATTTTATTTCCAGAAAGTACACTTTATAACAGTTTTACAAAGGTCCTTCCTTTGTAAAACTGTGATCGTGGATCGTGTTATAAACGAAGACGCGCCCCACCATTCTTTCGTTAATGTTTGAGTGTTGTCGGTACACGCTAAATTATCCATGAGTACACACTACAATAATGACACTCGGATTGCTCGGATCAAACTCCCCGCACCCCGCGTTTCACTCGACCAAAAATTGGTGGGGCACGTCTTCGTGGGTGATACGATCTATATGCTAAAAGGATTTCAAATGACTTACTAGTAGTCCACAAACTAGATTGGGGACTTGATCTTGGTACAAAAATGATTGTGATAACAGATCGATGATGGAATGCTATTGAAATTGATCAGTTTTAATCGTGTTCAAAATATGATTATGTTAGCGGACGGCAACTATCTATTGGATAACTTGCCATCGACTACTCAGAAGGTGTATCAAGATCATTATTTCTTTCAGATAGGTTTTGAGCTTAAGAATTTACTGGCACCAATGAAGGATTTCAACTGGATGTCATTTATGATCGGGTTTTATTATGCCTAGAGATTGAAAAAGAGGCTGATAAACACAGAGTTTCTTCAGCCCATAGGCTGGTGCTGAGAAGAAGTGTCATATGTTGTCCTCAAGTGTTGGTAGGGCAAAATATATTTGGGATGTGCATAAGCGCCCTGGAAAGGGCCTATGTACTGACGACATCATAAAGGTAGCAGAAAAGAGCTGGACGTAGGCAGCTACCAACCGGGTAACATGGAAAGCATTGGGGGAGGCCTATGTTCAGCAGTGGACGTCCTTTTTTATGTGACAGGAGGCAAACGAGCAGACGGATCACCTGATGGTAAGTAATTACCGTCGCCCATAGACACCCGCAGACCCAGGGGCGTTGCCGGCCTTTAAGGTGAAGATACGCTTTCTTCTTGAAAGCTTGCAGGTCGTATCCGTCCAGAAACACCGCAGACGACAGTCCTATGGCTGAGATGATAATGATGATGATGATGACTGAATAAACTATTTGATTTGATTTGAGTCAAATTCCAATATTACCCGTTATTTTTCAAGTTTATATTGCGGACTGTACCTAACTATCATGAGGCTGTACAATATGACACGTGTCAAGTTCGATAACATTCACCGGGTCGTACCTAATTCTAAGAAATATAGAATAGACATAATGGGCTAGTTGCCATGTATTTAGTTTAAAGCCTATAGGCCTTGTCTTTACCGCTAATTAACAGTTTACTACTTACATAACGAAGATTACCGTGAGTAATCAAAGTTAGTTATCGAACCAAAGGAAGCCCAATTACTTGTAATTCTTAGCTGAAAGTAAAGCTAAAATCCAAAACTAAAAGAAATAGAGCAATTCCACAAGACCGATAAGTTCGTTCGTTCGTTTCAGCCAAATGACGTCCACTGCTGGACAAAAGCCTCCCCCAATGATTTCCACAACGACCCATACTACGCTTCCCGCATCCAGGTGCTTCCCGGGACCTTCATCAGATAGCCGGTCCACTTACGTGCGTACTTACTTCAGCTTTCGGCCCATGGTCGTCACTTAAAATCTTTTTTTGTACAGCTTACAAACTTGACCTCCACTGGTTGGGTTTTTTATTGGCGGTCAAGCTGTTAATCCTGGCTATACAGGAGTTGCAGCGGTGGGAACGAGAGGTGGGAATAGTCTCGTGCCCCAACGGCCATCAGCTCTTGGTTGTGCTGAGCTAAGACCAATAAGTAAATGTTAGCAATTTAGTCTGTGCGGCTAGCTTAGACTTATAGCACTGAATACAACTTATAGAAAAATGTCTGCTGCTTATAAACACAATTCGCTCAAAAAAGTTTTATGCATACTGGATTCAAAAGTATTGAGCCTTACACTCTTAAAAATATTTAGTTACTTTATAAAATCTTCTGGTTGGTGGGTCTTGAATCCACGATCTATTGATTCCCAGTAGACTACTCTGACCACAGAGGTACTGCTATGAAGACTATTAGTCAAAATTTTCAGCTTTTAATTAAGTTGTAATTAGTTTCGCTAAGCCGTGCAGGCTGCAGCACTAGTTGCTGCAAATCTTACAATTTTAATTACGGGGAATCAAGAAACTGTGTGGTTGAAATTTTAAAGTAAACAGTGAGCCAAGACTTTTTCACGCTCGAGACTCGAGGAAGTTAATCTATGATTTATTTCCTCTTGCAGAAACTTTTACTGCGGCGAAACTTGTTTTAAAACCAATTATAATTTTAGAGGACGATTCAGTTTTCGTGTTATATCAACAGAGGTTACAGACTTGGTGTCGGATTTTATTCCTTGGACGTCAGACATGATTCTATGAAACTTAGCGTGTCATCGACCCAAACTACGGGAATTACGTAACTTAATGGTTCTTTTAGTACAATACAAATTATTGCCTGTGTGTGCGAGTAACATAGCAACGCATAGGAACTGATATAAAGCTTTTTTTTTTTTTTTTTTTTATCCACAACGAGGAAGCTCTTGGCCTGTATCTCACCTGATGGTAAGTGACGATCAGGCCGAAGGTGGAAGCGAGCTTCACCCGGAATCCTCAACCACGGAGGAACTGGCTATCTTACCTCTAACTGCCGGAACACAACAATGCTGTTAACATTGTTGTTATGGCGACAGACTTAGGTAAGATGGTGGTAGCTAGCCAGGCGGACTTAGAACAAGCCCTACCACCAACCAAACCGAACAGAAAAATCTGCCCCCACTGGGAATCGAACCCGGGACCTCTGCGTCCGAAGCAGGTGGTCTTACCACTAGACCACAGAGGCGGTTAAGGCGGCGGCTTTCTCTAATTCCTAGACTACCTACTCATCATCATCATCATCATCATCATCTCAGCCATAGGACGTCCACTGCTGATCATAGGCTGCTCCCCCCAATTCTTTCCATGTTGCCCGGTTGGTAGCGGCCTGCGTCCAGCGCCTTCCTGCTACTTTTTTGATGTCGTCGGTCCACCTTGTGGGTGGACGTGCGTCCCACGCTGCGTTTTCCGGTACGCGGCCTCCACTCCAGAACCTTGCTGCACCAGTTCTGCGTGCTATGTACCCTGCCCATTGCCACTTCAATTGACTTTAGTTTGTTTACGGATCTACTCATTTCTGATACGATCTCGTAAAGAGACACAGAGCCTAGCCCTCTCCATAGCAAGCTACTAACAGGTAATATGCAGGCATTAATATTATAACACAATTTATGTGTGTTTCTTCATCTCTCCTTGTTACCAAACAATATTTAACTCTATTCTTAACCAACAAAATAATCGCATTGCTTCTACAAAATAAACGCATTGCATCTACAAAATAATGTCTTCAATCCAACAATCGAGTCCCGACCGAGCATTGAATCCGCGAAGCACAAAGGCGCGGCGGGGCGCGCGCCCAATCCATTAGGTTAGTATACCGCGCTGCCGTGGTAATGGACTGGCAGGGATGCCAACATTGATGCGTAAAATTTACATATCTATCCATTTAGTAGGGGAATTTTAGTTTTTATTTATTTCAATTATTTGAAGAAAAAAACCGTTTAAAACTGAACGTTTACGACCTATAATAGTAATTAATTTATATTTTTAACAAGTAAGCTAAAGCTAAAGATTACAAGCTGATAGTATTTGATACTTAAATGGTGTCAGCATCACAAATAATATGTACTAGTATGTAATGCCTTTTATAGCTCTTATGAACTCTAACATAGTCATTTATTTATTCAACTAAATACACGGATACAAAATAAAAAATATACGGGTAATTTCGATGGAAATACTTTTGTCTAATATTTTCCATATTTGGAGGTCGATTAAATTTTGAAAACTGCAGGAAATTAATTAAAATCCATACGACAATGAGTTTAATACGATTCCATGCGGGGCTCTATCGCGATCCCATCTTAATGAACTAGTCGTCCAGGGGTCGCTCACTAGTTTGTGGAAATTCTAATACTTATAGCTCGATAGTCAAGTAATTTAGTTTTTAAATAATCTGCCCTGAAGGCAGTTTGTGCGTTTAACCCACTGGGATAATGCTGAGATATAATACTTTTCTTTTGTTTATATCGAGTGTCTAATTCACAGGGTTAATTGAACCGAAATGATATTTTTTTACTTTATCATAATAATTAATTACTCGTGTCGTTATGTAATTAAAAAAAAAAGACAAATTCAGCCGTGGGTGGATTAATCGAAACACACACAAAATATGTTTTTAAGTTGGTATTTTTCTTCGCATTAAGAAAATAAAGTTTTGTGGTGCAATTGTAAATTGTATGCTAAAAAAGAATAAAAAAATCTGCGAAACCCATACAATAAAAAGGTTATCTATCCATGGCCTGCCGGCCGTGTCCTGGCTGATGACGTTCCGTTTTAACGTTCGTCAAATCCGAGAGTTGCGCTATCCGATCCCGTCTCGATTAGGCTTTATCGATTTGCCTGGCTGATTGAATGTTTCGATTTTATAACAGAGTTCCAACGTTAATCGACTATGGACGGCGGTAAATGTTCAGATAAGCAGATAGCGGCTATAATGGAAGACAGACTGTGGATTGTTTTGGTAACATTATTGTGGCAATATTTGTTGTGTGTGTAACTCAATAATCTGTTATTAATCTAATTTTGGTTAATTTCTTAACAAACTTTGCATCGTTTATAATCAAACTAAAACGAAACACGGAATAGCGGAACTCAAACGTGACATTTATTACAGACATGTACGAGTAACTTCTACTCGTACATGTACATATACGATATTATATGTATGTAATAGGTACTCATGTACTGATGACAGCACATGAAGGTAAACACCACAGTGGTTTATAATGTACTTACTCGTAGTTGTATTAAGAGCTATTTTACAAAAATGTATGGTCTGATTCTACAAGCTCAAGTTTCAGTTATGTTTTTAAGATCAGGTTTCCAACTGATTTCTCAATGACACCTTTACTAACCTCCCCGAACGTGCTCTAGTATTCATAGTCCATCTATTCCCAGTAAAACAGCACGTTGGTATAATACACTCAACATCAAATAAATCGCACCTTCCGCGACGTGAACTTCAAAGATTTTCTTCTGGCACAATCATGGTGCCCCAACAATATTGGTGTAATTTGAAAGCCCAATAAATATCGTTAAAGAAAAACAAATTTAATTTCTTAGTAAATGATTAACATATACCATAAAAATGTGACTTGAAAAAAGACATCACTTTGGGCTTAATACCTCTGGGATCAATTAGACCAATTTTTATGGTTATAAATCCAAATAATGATCTCACGTGTCCTCTTTAATAGATGGATAGCGATTAATCCCAACTTAACAGTTTTATATCCATAAAAATTGGTTCAAGCGTAACTACCTCTTTTTGAAGAAGTGACTGTGGATCCTTCTAAAGACACATTTTTGGGGTAAAAACCTTTCCTTTAATGAAATGAAGTTTAGAACTAGGCTTTTAAATGGTGTCAATATTGGTGGGAAGTGGTGATGCATACGTTTGAAAGTGCTTGTCGCGGGAGGTGCGATTTATTTGATGTCGAGTGTGTTTCCCCATGCCCCCGTCGCTCAGGCCCGGTATTCCGCTCAGGTGCGCCAGTCACCGACCGCTCATAACGAAAGGTGCCCCGTTCAGCTTGCTCGTCACGTAGCCGACCGTACTACTGTGATTGGCTACTGACAGTTTATTTTTATGTTACGATCAAGGTCACACTGCACGGCGGCGATTGAATAGAGGATGTTTGGAGCCCTGAAATAATAATGCCTTTTCGTAAGAGCTCTCTATCGCTGAATTTGGGACGTGTATTAACGCAAAATTCAGCGATACAACGAAAAAGGGTCTACATACTAATAAAGAGCTCGAATTCAATAACGAAGAGTACAAATACTTGCTGCCTAACGTTCATTATAAAGGCTAGTTACCACCATAATCCAAGTCTGTCGCCATAACAACAACGTTTCCCGAGTGAAGTTCGATTCCACTTTCGAACTGCTCATCACTTACCATCAGGTGAGACACAGGCCAAGAGCTTCCACGTTTTGTGGATAAAAAATAACAAAATTGTATTACTTGCGTTAAAATTATGTCAAAAGTCCACTTTTGTATGCTGTGGCAGTCTGTACTTAAGATAGCACCGACTTCTAAGACAAAACATGTATGTAAACCCCTTTGCTAGTAGATACTTGTGTCTGTCTTGTTGTTTGTCCTAAATAAATTCCTTCCATTCTTTTCAAGGTTTAACATGACATGTACTATTTTAGTGTCGCGTAATATTTTTTAAAGATTTTAATATAAATGCAAACAAATGATTTGATTTGATTAATCCTACGTTTATGGTATTGGCGAAATAATCTAAAATCATATAAATAGTCTTAACGAGATTTACATTAGCTGTCTCATGTCAATGTTACATTTGAACCAAAACCGTGCAAGTGCAGTAAGACCTTTACACTCAATTCGTTCCCGAAAGCTGTAAGTATTCATCGCTCGGGACGTGAAACTTCCAGCCTCGTGTTGTTACGGTAAACTTTACGCAAATTCCTTTCACTTCTCGACCCTACGTGGTAAATGGGAAGTGGGAGACAGATTGAGTGGTATCAGGGAAGTGGCACCCAGATGACACACCAGCTGGCAGATAAAATCATTGATCCCCCTTCAGGGCTATAGAAGTGCCATTTTTAGTCGAGATGAGAAACTGAAACCGGTTTTTTATTGATGTAATGTAAGACTAGCGGCCGCCCGCAACTTCGTACACGTGGATCCCGTTTTACTCCTTAGGGGTAGAGTTTCGTAAAATCCTTTCTTAGCGGATGCCCACGTCATAACATCTACCTGCATGCCAAATTTCAGCCCGATCCGTCCAGTGGTTTGGGCTGTGCGTTGATAGATCACCATGTCAGTCAGTCACCTTTCAGCTATTAGATTGTAAAAATATTTAGGACGGAATAGAAGCCATCACACCCCTTCTGCTGATTTATTTTATTTTATTTTTTTATTTATTTAATAGGACAACCAACAAGACATACACTGGAAGACAATCAATATTTACAACGTATTTAACTTAATCTAAGTGCTGCCTTAATTATAGGTTGCCACGGCATGCAAAAGTGGACTTATACATAAACAGTGAAGAGTTTCTTCAGCGAGTATTATTTAGCTGGAATAACATTTCGCCAGCGACTCGATGCGAAGCTGTTTAGGATTTTGCGCTTAAATGAAGGTAGCTTGTCCCGAAAGACATCTAGATCAAGATCGAGGTTCCTTGATGGTTGAAGCAGAAGTGCCATTTTTGGTAGAGGCGAAAAACTGAAATCGCTTTACTAAATTATTACTTATTACGATAACTGTATACTCGTAATAAGTTTGAAGCGACAATGGCACAGAATAAAATATTAGTCCAATGGCGTCGATGTCTTATTGACCGAATCAAATCCGAGAAACGCGGATTCGCTGGAATATTGTGGTGAACGTACTCACAACACATGTATTGGGGTTAACGGGACTATCAGTAAATTTGAAAATACAAAATTATTTCTAGAAAAAAATACACAAACGCGTCTAAAACGACAAACAGATGAATGCCATTATTTTACGTGCTTACAGTCGGAGCTGTTATAGCCATGATCTCTTAGGCTGAGTTGCACCATCTTATTTTAACAGTAACTATTTTTTTTTAATATTTGTGGCAAACAAACCTCTCTGGGAGGTTTATTTCTGCCAATGTCGAGTGAAAAATATTGACATAGTTATCAATAGAACGTGGGTGTTTCAGTTCTATTGATTTTTCATGGATTCCGTGGAGTTAAGTATGCCCGTAAGCAGGTTTCGAGACGCCACCGGGTCCAAAGCGGGTTGTTCATACGACAACCCACTCGGCACTCGATGCGCGCTCAAATTCGAAGTATTTCAATGTTTTTTTATAATTTATCACTTCACTGCACTTTAGAACACAAAATAACACCGAATTTGTACACCAAAGTCCATTAAATAATAAATTGAAACCATTAAAACAGATCGACCATGCTTCCCGTTCAACTACCCTCCACGGAATCCAACAGTAACTATAACTATAACCGATGTTTTTTGTATGAAGTTTAACTGCATTTTGACGTTTGTTAAAGTTAAAGTAAGATGGTGCAATCCAGCCTTAATCTCTTAGTACCAAGGTGCCCTTGTGAGCTCACAGAAATCTTGTTTAAATGGAAATTCTTTTATTCAAATGAAGCCTCCAGTAATGTCCAATGTATCAAAAGCATTACGAAATTCGACCCTATTCATCATATCCATCTTCAAAGCTGTCTCCTTATCTAAACATTTATATAGATTACTTTTTACACAGTTATTCTTTGCACGAAAGTGAAATACAATTTTAATTTGTAAAAATACGCAATCACTTATCTGTAACTCGCTATCTATTTAAGTGTATTTCGAGGAATATAGTATTTGTTGGGCGGCCATAATATAGAAAAAGTCATTAAAAACAGAATCGTGTCAAAAAAATGTTGAATTGATTTGATTAAAATTTAAATGTCCAAATAACATCAAAGAATGTTACCTAAACAATCCCAAAATATAATTTTACATGCAATTGTGAAAATAAAAATCCGTAAGTATTTATTACAATAGATTAACATGTTGAAATTAGATTCGTATCAGTATACTATAACAGACACTACAACAAAACTTTATAATGAAAATTCCTACATTTATGTTAAATTCCCAATACTTTCGCGATGTTATTGACCAAACTTTTTAGTTCAAGGTTGAGTTGTCTATGTCCAATAATAGACTGAAGTTGAAAATGTTTTACTACCCTCATTGTACTGTGCCCGTGGGATTTGGATTAGCCGGAGCCTCCCCGCCCCTGCCACGAGCTACGAGCGCCGCGTGGTGCGTGGGCGAGCTACGTTACTACGAGCTACGGCACTACGGCGAAACAGCTGATTTTCGATGTAATGTTATTGACATGAAGTGACCTGGTTTGCTTGTTTACAAACTTCGTGAACATGTTTATTCGGAATAAATCCTTTTTGGGGTTCTCTTAGGCAGCCATATACATACATACATGTATAGTAGGCATCCAAGTTTATGTGAGCAGTGTATGTTACCAAGTAAAGATTTTTTCATCCTGTTTAAAGTGTAATTAGAATAGAATACGAGAATTAATTTATTGACACAGAAAACATTTATAAAATTAGGGACATGACAAAAAAAGGTATATAAACTGTGCCAAAAGGCCCTTGCTCACGATTTATCCTGACATGCTCGAAAAGGCATGTCAAGGAAGGAGCTGGTCTTCCGCGAACGCCCTTACTGTTAGTAGGTAGGTAATTAAAGTAGACATTTTATTCACTACATAACCTTTAAAAGTGGTTTGTAAAAAGTAAAAGATTAGCAAGATATCTTTTGAGCTCATTTCACATTCTCATCAAGTCTGTTCAAAGTTAACTTTTAAAAGTTAATTTTGAATTCAGGTACGTATAAATAGCAGGTTCAAACGTCCGTTTGATTGGCAATAACAACGGGTGAACGGCCCCGGCCCGGGACAAACATGCAGGTCCGGGACCCCTGTTTGTATTGCGGACTTTGTCCCTATTTAGTACCGCACGAGTTAACTGTCTAATTATTAATTAAGAGATGGACCATTATCATTATTTTAATCTTCTTCTTGTACAGTGTAACTTATAAGTACAGTGTCAGCCCAAAACGCTAAAAATCATTACTATTTATAAAAATCATAATTTTAATGAAGTCTTAATTTAGTAACAACTACTTACGACCTCTGGATACGACCCTCTTTCGTTTTCCAGAAGTAAATTCATTTGGGTTGACGACCGACGGTCACAAAATGATAGATGGGTCATTATAAGAGCTAAATTTACCTCTCATACCCATCACTACAACTATTTTACAGCCAGAATCTACAGTTTGGCTGCCAATGAAATATGGTGAACCAAAAAAGTGGAATAGGAGTCGCCAAATTACTAAAATTTATAAAATAGTCTTAGTTCCAATAAAATTTTTGATCTCAAACTTACCTACTATTATACATTTCTCTGTTATCAACAATAACTTAATATTCAAGCCACAAAGTATGAAGTAATCTTTTACACTGGAGCTTTTAATAAACTCCAAAGTGAAGCTTAATGGTGGATAGTTTTTAAGCCATTTCAATAATTGTTCTCTGAGTTTAAAAGCTTGGCTTTACTCAATTTAACCAAAGTGAACCTTTTATTGCGTGCAGTATTGTTTTTTACATTTATATTTTCACTAGCTTTCCGCCCGCGGCTTCGCCCGCGTGGAATTTTGTCTGTCACAGAAAAACTTTATCGCGCACGTCCCTGTTTCAAAATCCGGGATAAAAACTATCCTATGTCCTTTCCCGGGACTCAAACTATCTCTATGCCAAATTTCATTAAAATCGGTTTAGTGGTTAAGGCGTGAAAGAGAGACAGACAGACAGACATAGTTACTTTCGCATTTATAATATTAGTGTAGATAGTATAGATTTATTAATTCAAAGTAAAAGTAGGTATCATGGGTTCTTCAAGATAAGGGAACACTTACTTAGTTTATACAGTTAAATATTTACTAGTTATTCTACGAAAAAAAAACTTATTCATCTAAAAGATGTTTTTCATAACTAAAACTTAAAATTTCTCCGAAAGCAGAAATCTTGAAAATACCTGAAACTTTTTTTTTTATTTAAACAAAACATTTTTAAGGTTTTTATGGTAACAATTGAATTCTTCTTTCTTAAAGGTAACATTAAAATAATGTAGAATAAATTCATTGCTTTCAGAGTAAAGATTTGTTTTTCAGAAAGTTCATACATTTCAAAATATATTTTCACATCAGAAATGAAAAATCAACTGTGCCTTGACAACCATAAAACATTTTTTTCTACAAATTAACGACAATTTTACTTAAGCTGTACTTATAAAACGAAACGAACATCTTTGTCAGTCAAATAATTACTTAAATTAATTTGTAATTTCTTTACGAGACTTGAAACAAATCCATTAACTTAGAAAACAAACTTGAAGAAACCCAACATTCAGTTTAAATTATTAAAAGAACGTCAGCTTATTACAACGTAGATTGTACAGTCGCGGAATGAACCTGCCAACATAACAGTGCAAGAAACAGTGCTGCTAACATTGAAATAAATATATGTCGTTTGCTAACGAATAAGGTTTTGCTTGTTTATTTTTATATCCCATCAGTGCAATGCAATGATGACATTGACCAATTGACAATAGTGTTTTTTATTTAATAGAAATAATAATGGCAGTTTGAACCAACAAGAAGGTTTTAGTTTATCAATCATAATAATCTACTTGACAAGATAAATCGTCAAACAACTTTGATCTGAATAATTTTGAACTTTACTGACGAACAGTTAAAGATTATTTTCTCTAACTCAAGATTATTCTGTAACATAGTTTCAAAAGGTAATAATGTGCTCGCGATACGTTGAAGGAATCAATTTAAAAACTGACGAACCTTTTCATTCCGTGACTGTACAATACAAATTAAGCATGACGCAAAATTTTGTTTAAAAAAAAAAGAAGTATTTTATTTCAGCCTCAATAATAAATAATACCCGACGAAAATTAAAAAAATACATAAATCGCCAAAATCGCCCGAACAGCAATGTTGTCTAAACTACCAAATCCCGATCATTATGTTTACGCGCGCGCTCATTTATGAAAATCCTTTGGAGTTTTTCTAAGGTGTGCGCGGGGTGCGGGGAGGGACGGCCGCGCTCGGGCCAGACGACCGCCTACGCGCGAGGCCGGGGGACGTCGCGCAGTGTCCACAGTGCCGTGCCCCGCTGGGCCGCGCGCCCGCCTCAGGCGAGGCCCCGCGACTGCTCACGGCTCATGCGAATTACTGGTGAGTGACGTGTTCCAAATTCAAATTTTTGAATTATTTGTTGTGATTTTTTTCTTTTTGTCTTCGGTCTTGGGGGTATGCCGTTTTCTTTTTCGTGTGTAATATTTTATGCCAGATCTTTTAAGTTTTTCAAAAGTGCATGGAACTTGCTTCGAAGTTTATTATTTTCCGCATTTCTCGTAACTTGTTTTTGGTAAAATTATTATTTTACAAGTAGGGTACCTACAGCAAGTTTTAAGTAACCCCAAAGCACTTTTAACAGTGTACGAGTAAAAAATGGTATGTTATATTTTATTTTTGCTTTCTAAGCTTTATTTAATTGCAATTAATTTCATCTTATATTATTTTGCTTTTTTGGAAATATCGTAATACTTCTTTGCAAATTTTTTGGTAAAATGTTTATTAGATTTTTCGCTTTCACTACATTTTTCAGTGACTACTTATATGAAAATCACTTGTGAATAATTGAAATTTAATTTCTTCATTAAAAATTATTGCCGTAATTATAAGAGATATAAAATATTTGCATCAATTATAAAATATAATCCATCATACACAAGAAATAAAAATATTTACAATATTTATTTATCCAATACCAACGTTGATATTATTGTAGGCACCAAAATACTATATATATATATATAAGTATATATATATACTTATTACATTAAAATGTATAGTAAGGTATGTGAACAATTTTCAAATTAACTGTTAATAGTATTTTTAATGCCAATTTACAATTTAACTTATATCCATGATTATTGATTAATGATGAATTTGAAGGTACCTACTTAATATTATTTTTGTTAAATTTTTACAATAATTAATAAGGCGTAAAACCTATGTAATGAAACTAATGAAAAAAATCAACATGAAAATACAGCGCATTAAAATTTGCTGTTCTTTATGATTGAGGAAGCGTTTATTAACTGCTAGCAGGCCTAATTGACAAGAAAATAAAAACTGATCTTTTATAAATTACTTAATTAAAAAACTAACTTTTCATAATGTATTTGAATTTTAAGACCTTTTTTGTGAAACTAACGATTAGCGACATACTTCGTTGATTTCAGTCCGTGGATTTCATGACTTTGTTGAGTTTGAGGCTTATTTTTTAATTTATTTTAATCGCGAGACTTTACTCTTAAAAATAATCTTTTTTTTAATCGTATGAAAGCTAAAAGTCTGGGAAGACTAAAAGATATTTTTAACATCCCAAAATATTTTTTTTAGCACTGAACATAGAAAATCTTTAAACCTAAGATTCTGGCGTGCAATGCACTCCCGATGGTTTAATCTTGGATTTATCAAATTGAAACTATCTGGCAAATCCACTAAGCGATCGGAAATGATATTTCGATTAGCCGATACCGGTCCAGACGATATTATCAATTGTACCACAAGACAATGGCTTGATTGGGTCCTCCGTGCAGCAGGCACATTGCAAATAGGCTTTTAAAAAGTACTTTTAGGTACATG
Organism: Ostrinia furnacalis; assembly: GCF_004193835.3. Taxonomy (NCBI): domain Eukaryota; kingdom Metazoa; phylum Arthropoda; class Insecta; order Lepidoptera; family Crambidae; genus Ostrinia; species Ostrinia furnacalis. The sequence continues at coordinate 361,587 of NW_021134478.1, forward strand.
TCCCAGTATTAAACCCTACCACTGCCTCGGGACAATAAATGGGCCAGTGCTGAGAAGAAGCAGCGCAAGAAACTCGGGCACTATACGGATAAGGGAAAGTATCTATGACACGTTTATATTCTTGAGCAAAGAAATATTGACAATGTTTCACTTATTTTTTTATGGGATGGGAGGCAAACGAGCTGACGGGTCACCTGATGGTTACTTAGTTATGTTTTATACAATAATACAAAAATACAAGGCAGTTATTTTATTCCAAATCGGATACTAAGTTAAATGCTGACAATAAATAGGTACTTTGTCTTCATATTTGAAGATGGATGGTAATTATTATAAGTTTAAAATTGATCTACAATCCTGATTAACTGTCGCACCAATATTCATAAAATAATACATAGGTACGAGTATATCTACTTTATATTAACGCATGAAAGAAACACTAAAATCTTTCACTTCCAAATCGCTCAACCGATTTCGAGCGAGTCTTATAATAACATTATTGTATAATATTGGATCGACAAAAATAAGACAAGAGGGCTTAGAGCGTTTCTATGAAAAAACGAAATGTTAAAGGAAATAAAAGAATACTTAATATAAGAAATAAAGCGTTTTCGATCGAAGGACGCGCCTTGAAATTTTCTGAAAGGCACCAAAATCCAGGCAGACAGGTGTCCCAGCTATAAGCCTTCATAAATCTATCAGTTACAACTAAGTATGACAGTCTTTCAAGAACTTACCTAGTAAATTTATAATATTATAAGTTTAGTTTCAACACTTGAGCGCTCAGTATTTCGATTTGAACTAAACACGCGAATGCTTTAGATCCTGAGCATTTTTTTAATATAGCAATCCTTTATATTCTCAAATTCTCGTAAAAACTAGTACGTCCCGAACTCTCAAAGGTTTTTTTCATTGAAATTGGCAATATTCACGTTAACAATTGGTCACACGTGGAACTTTCAAACATAGCAAATAACTTTGTAGTCGTCCATTTAGGTCAACCTACTATTTTATTTCAAACTTTATTGTAATAACGAATTTATGCAATGAATTTTGAACTCTAAGTTCACATATCGTATATCACTATACTTACCTGAATCTGTTAATATGCCTACACTCTGTTGTTACTAACCTAAATACTTAAATTAATATTAAAGAAAAAAAAATCAAAAATGCAGTCAGTGCGATATGGCACATCGGACTATGCATTTTTGTTGCAGAATATCATTTAAATATTTGTTGGTATGATGGATTTTGGTTGTCTACATGCGATTTTTGCCGCATGATGGCATTTAGACAGCCGTAGAAGATGCCACAGTGTCTCCTTCGATGTGCTACCGCCTGTACCTACGTAGTAAGTGTTTACTACGACCACTCTCAACACAAGTTTAATTAACTGTTTTATCTAAACTGTGGTAAATGATGCTGGTGTTGAATTTAGATAATATTGGTATATTATTACTATTTATTTGCTACTGTACTTCAATGCTGTTTTTTACCCAAATAAATAAATAAATAAAATAAACACATAAATAACCCTAAAATGAATTGAGAAAGTGTATCTCATTTTTTTATAGGTGGATGCTACCGACTATACAACTTATATTATCTACCAGATTAGTCGCCACATAAATAATGGGAGTCGAGCTTAAAGCTCGGCTTTAGTTAAGCAAATAAAAGTTTCATTAAGCTGTTTTCACTTAGTGCCAACAAATAAAGTGCGCAGATGCAAATACATTCTGCGTTTAATTCCAAAGAACAATAAGCTGCACCAAGCATGCGCCAAGTAAATTGTTATTGTTTGTTAGAGTACTGTACATAAAAAACTTTAAATGAGGGTTTCCCTATTTCGTTTACCGGTTAGCGCCACTGTTGAATGGTAGGACCTTACCCGACTGTAGTGGCGCCAACTTATTACTTGTTACCATGGAAAGGGTTTTACATACATCATTTAGACCATTAGGTGAATCCATTTCTTTTAACAATGAACCAAGACGACGTCTGAATGTGTTACGATGGCGGCGCCGAGCCGTATCACAGGTGGCGCCGTGCCGTATTGATGGGTCCAGGCCTTAAATCGGTAATTAGGGCCGTGAAGAATGAGTCCGGATAATCGGATGTCCGGATAATCGAAGTCCGGATAATCGAGATTCTACTGTAATTGTAATAGAGCGATAGGCCTCCATCACACTCACCGGTTGGCCCCACTGTCTTAGCCACAAACAAATGTCAGAATGATTTACCGCCGCTGAAATTAACGCCGTTTTTTCAAAATCTCTAAACCTTTTAAGCTTTTAACATAGAATGAGGTTTTATTTTGCAAAGGTACTGGCTAATTCTTTGGAAGAAATATTTGACCCACGTGTATAAAAAAATAATATCGAAGAATGTAGGTAGGTATGCGAACATTTTCATAACAACAATTTAAACCAGCATTGTTTGGATTGCTGAGCAAATATCGCGATTAAAATGCCGGCGGGCTGTGTGTTCTGTAATGTTGACGTTTTATGGCTATGGTGGCATGCTTTGTTGCGGTGGACGCCACGAGTCACTCGAAATTTGACAAAAAATATTTTAATTTAACATAACAAATATTATGGTAGGTAGTTACTCAGTGGTTAGCTGATGGTATTTGTTTTGTTTAGCTAGTTTTACATGAGTTCAATAACATAAAACAATATTTAAATATTATTATGGCATGTGATTCCAAACAAAATTAGGGGAGACCGGGTACAATAGTACCACGGGTCAATAGTACCATCGGCGATATTTCTTCATACAAGCGACGTTAAATTGTGTGCATAGCGTCAGAATATGCGCTTTTTGTGTTTCCATCCGCTCACCAATCGGCGGCGCTTGTGCTGAGAATCGAAGGTGTACAGGAAAGATTTTTGTTTTTTGCCCAGCCACAGTAAGTTTTTATGTCAAATTAATGAGCCCATAAGTTGCCTAATATGCTATTTGTTACCAAAGTATTGTTGTCAATAGTTTATCCAGCCTCTAAACTTTGTATCGACAGCGAATTATTGGCATTCACTGTGAAAATGACTGAATTTTAGGTGAAGTTCTCTTGACTACCTACTTGGAACAATTGTACCAGTCTCCATGGGGTCAATTGTAGCGGTACAATCAACCCCGTGGTACAATTAACCCCCGGAACCTTATTTTATACTTACTACATAATATTTTAAATTGGTTTTAAAGTACCTATACTTATAATAAGATAAGTTATTATAAAACATTCACGTGGTTATTTTACATTTTTCCAATTATATTTTTACAATTACAGGCTCATTCATAGTTGCATGCATTAAGCATTAATTAGATACATACTTAATGTGTTTTATTAAATAAGTAGATAAAAAGGTGATATAAGTACCTAAATGCCTACTTAAAATGTTTTAATATAGGTTTCTAAAACCCTTCTGAATATGTACATTTTAGCTTAATTCAGTAAGTAACTAAGTATTTGAACATTTTGTTTTAGATGCCTCGGCGTAGAGTCAAAAGTACGGATCGCGGATCAACGGATCTATTCCTTTATGAACAGGCTTATGAAAAAATCTTAAAAGGTCGAAGCAGTAGTAGGTATAAATAATCAGGGTCAATTGTACCAGGGGTCAATTGTACCCTCATACAAAAATAGATTTTTCAGTTTTGGTATTTCTATCATTGTTATTATGCTTATTGTTGTTTCAGAAGCAATATCCGAGCCAAATAGATGGCATATTATGTAGAAACAGTTAGTTTTTTCGTTTTTATGGAAGAAAAGTTATTGTGTTGTTTTTAAACTTAAGTGTTGATTTTTCATACTTGTTCCTAAATATTTTCGATCTCAATTAATAAAGACTGATGATTGTAGGAGATTAAGAGAACAGAATACCAATAAAGGTGATGATTAGATAAACATAACTACTTTTATTGCCTCATATATTATTGGTACAATTGACCCGTTGTAGGGGTCAATTGTAACATGAGACATCGTACAGTTCAAATTCGTTTTTCATTAAGTATTCGAAATAATAGTTCAACTCTGCATGCTTAAATTTGTAGCTTAAGAGTCTAGTTTTTACAGCATCCTAAAAGAATAAGTTACATTTCATTAGATTTCTCAATATTGAACAATTTCCAAAAAATGGTACTATTGTCCCCGGTCTACTACTGGTTTAATGTAGGTATTTCGCATACGTGTATCTGTGATTCGAAATCATACCCTACATATTTTAAAAAGACATCTCAACATTATAATGAAATGTACTTTCTCGCTGTACAGGGTACCTAGACTTATTTTAATGATTTTATTTAACTTTACAGACGCAAGTCACAAGTCTACGTAGCAAGCTTTCTCTAAGTTAAAGAACAATTAAGCAAACTTGACGAAACAATATCGTTACAATGTTATTCACACACTAGCGGCCGCCCGCGACTTCGTACGCGTGGATCCCGTTTTACTCCCTTAGGGGTGTAGTTTCGTAACATCCTTTCTTAGCAGATGCCTACGTAACATAACATCTACCTGTATGCCAAATGGCAATGACAGATTTTGTATGGAAGGTGGCGTCTTTTTTTTTTCGCGCGGCCATCGACCAAACTTTATTTTTTGATTACAAAATACTTAGTGTAATAAACCAAACTTAGTATAGCATGTATACCTCTAAAGTCAGTCTGAACTGAGTTACGAGCATTAGAAATTTGATGATTTTCATACTAGATTTGCTTTTTGCGCGCAAGTTTTGTAAGAAATTGCAACAAAATATTGCGCTATTTTTTTATTGCGCTGATTCTGCTGCATACTGATGTCTGGAGCCTTTAATGGATGGTATTGTTTGTTTACACATACAATGTCACTATTTTGTTGCAATTTCTTACAAAACTTGCGCGCAAAAAGCAAATCTAGTATGAAAATCATCAAACTTCTAATGCTCGTAACTCAGTTCAGACTGAGTTTAGAGGTATACATGTCATAGTAAGTTTGGTTTATTACACTATTTTGTAATCAAAAAACAAGGTTTGGTCGATGGCCGCGCGAAAAAAAAAAGACGCCAATTTCCGGCATTGTCTTTTCAGCCCGATCCGTCCAGTGGTTTGGGCTGTGCGTTGATAGATCACTATGTCAGTCAGTCACCTTTGAGTTATACATATACTAGCTGACCCGGCGAACTTTGTTCCGCCTTAATGGCAATAAATAAGCAGACTTTTTTTTAAATTTCGAACGGGATAAAAAGTATCCTATGTCCTTCTCCTGGCTCTAAACTACCTCCCTGGCAATTTTCAGCTAAATCGGTTCAGCCGTTCTTGAGTAACTGTTACTTCGATAGTGAGTGTAGTGGAAGTTAATTAAATGAAAGAGTGGACTGTATACAATTAATTGTCTATTCGGTATAAATTAACAATGATATTGAGACCGTTTAGTGCAAAGTCGTTGAAGAGAGTGCGTCAGGATCGTCTTCTTCGATGTTCGCTCGCGAACCGAACATTGCTCGTTCGTTCGCCGAACGCTCGCCGCTCCCACCGGTCACGCCGCCCGCGGGCAATGTCCGTGAGTAGACAGTAACTAACACGACTTTCTTTTATATATATAGATTTAGATACTATATAAATACTACAGAACCCGAAAAATCGTACCTAATTTAATGTAAGCTCCCAATAAGGCAATTTGAAATAGTCCCAAATAGATCATTTACATCGCAAATCCTTTGAAAGTTTTTTCACGTCTGAAAAATGGTTGGGAACTTTCGGAAAATTGGCCCAATTTGTCATTGCTCGGAGTTGCCAACTCACATAAAAAGCGAAAACTTGCGCCGTAATGTTTTGTGATTACCTAAGCCACTAGCTATGTGCCGCGGTTTTGCTTTCGTTCTCCATTTAAAATGAACTAGGCTAGGGATGGATTAAGAATGAAAATGTTTGATAAAATTCTACTATTCCCGATAAAATAACACGCAAATTGGGAATAGCGTTGGTGTTATTAAAATCCAATCTGTACTGTGAACTTTCACACACTTTTTTTGCTGGAACCTAAAAAAAGTTTAACATTATTTTGTTTGCCAAAATATGCATTGCCTCGCCAGAAATTCATGTAGGGTTACATCTGAAAGTAGGTTTATATGTAGTAGCTTTTTTTTACAACACACCTAAGTATGTCTTGAGAAAATGACATGCTTTTAATTAGTGGTTTACTCTTATTTACGAGTACGTTAAAGTAAATGGGCTCTTTCGATGTCTGCCCCAAATTGAGATTTGGTATTGTAACAACATAATGCATGAACTAACTTAAAGAGCTGGACTCAGTACTCGGAAACCTCATCATTGTATTCTATTCTATGACCCACAAAGTGCAAAATGGAACGAGCACCAGACTCCCATCAACGGTGTGCCTACTCATCGCTTACGACGACCTTTCCCTTACACTAGGGGTTACATCTTGCGAATTCGGCATCTCCCTTTGTCCCGTGGGGTGTGAACAGGACGGTAGAGTTCGAACTGCGATGTGGGTCAAGTTCAGATGGCATCTGGGGTTGAGTTTAACGTGCACAACTTTGGGTATAAATATACTGGGCTTAATTTATTAGAAAGTAACTAGGGACAGGAGAGATTTAGTGGGTTGGACAAGCTGTGAACTGGAAAAAAGCTAGCGATTTTGCAGATAAGTTCCTGATAAATAGGCGCGGTTGAGAGCTCCCGCCTGCTGCCTTTTCCGAAGGCCGCGTGAAATTGGAGCAAGATGATTTGAGAAACACAATCTGTCTATAAAGGTTATTATTAGTGTTCAACTCGTTGGTTCGTACGTCTATTACCTTTATTCGATTTCGTCTATGATTAGCTATGAAGTATTTTTCTTGTTACGTATGTTTTAGACTTATGTAGGTACCCAAATTAGCTTGAGGAATATCGATTTCTAGTTCTTGAAGTCTTGACTCGCATCATGTTTGCAAAAGCTAGTGCATGTAAATAGGTACATCAACAATAGGTTATTGTGGCTCATACGAAAATTTGCATTGCACGAGATACTTTTATTTGCGACGATTCATCCCGCAATTGAGCAGCAACATTAATATCGAGCCAAGTTAATTTCTGCGTAACTTTCGCAGAAAAACCGATAGAAGTTAGTTGGAGCATGAACCGCAATTTGTTCCGTTCCTCATCCAGATGCGATTGGATTACAAGCACTTCGATTAAGTAACCGGCTTATTTCTTTTTGTGTTTCCGAAATGTACGAGACAGCAGTAGGATCGTTTATTGAACACGACGCTATCTAATTTGTGACGTATGGGTCTTTTGAGATTAGAGTTGAAATTATTGAAATAGTGCTGTATGTAAGACGTAATCTACTGACTCTACATCTTCATAGAATACGTCAGAACGTATTCTAAATAATATCAGCGCCATTTAAAGATAATACGAATAAATAATCTTACAAGGCCAAAATTCTGGTGGTAAAAATATGTTTCTTCAATATTGGAAATTCAATTGTTAAAATGATACAAGCAAATCAAATAACCGGAATAGTTGAAAAAGTAGCAATGTAGTTACTACCCTGAAAGTACATAATATACACCAAAACTACCTCTACGACTATGTAGTGTTTTCTACACATCTAAATCCGTGCCTAAATATTTTCTCTAGCCTGCCGGCGGGGCGCGCCACTAGTGTATCCATACTTTGTATTCCATTTTGTTGAGGGACAGAATTGTGGTGGCTAATTCCGCGAATGTTTAGGGAGAACAATTCTTTTCCCTTTGCGAAAGTTTGCCTGAAAACTTTTTATTCGTGAGGTACGGACTTGGACGCCGAGATTACTTGTTTTCATCCGCCCCGGGCTTGTTAGCAAACTTCTACGTGATGCCAATACGTGGGGATGGATGAAATTCCAAGTTATTTTAATAAAAAAGTATTCGCGGTAATGTCCTCCTTTGTGAGAAAAAATCTCCGAAATTATTATGACAATTTACGAAAGCTTCTCACAAAATATGTTTATTGTAGTAGTTTGGAATGCTTTGCTTCATTTTATTGGCTTTTTTTATCAGCAGATACTTTTGAAAAAACAAACAATGTTGTGGAATAGAATACAACCAACTAAGATTTGAAGACAACACACCCATAAATCATTTAAATTTTCTATTTATCCAAAGAACTAGCGAAAACCAAGATGTTTCTTATATTTCGCGTATCTAATTGGATTTTTTTTTTGAATTTTTAGATTTCCTACCAATCACTTGAGATATTTGGTTAGCAATTACGAGGTCATCGTGGACTCGTATATCCTTAAGCTTTTTTCAACGCTTAACAATTTGTTTAACCATCAGTCGTGTGCACAATAAAATACTAAGTCACCCACCGTTGGTCACACGTCTTCTGATCAAGTTCCACATATTTTGGATTCATGGTGACAAAAGAAAAATGGATTCTCCACCTCGTGTGCTTAGTGGTTCGTAAAAAGCCGTGTCCGCCGCACATTAATCAGGCGTCCTACTACCGCGCACCTGCAGCGCGTAAATAAACGGAATACTGGCCCGGACGTTTACATTCCCATTTTAAAATATAACGGCCATCAATAATTATCGAAGTACCCGCGCCGCCCAGGGGATGTAGGTCCGTACCGGTCCTTGAATGGTAACTGTATTCGATATTCGATTTTCAGAATGAAGCTTTTGAAATAAACGGTTTTTTGTTTTATAAAAACCTCTTACTGAATTCAGTCACACTTATTACATAGCCATAAAAAGGGGATTTTAATAATGTTTAAATCTTCAAGCATGTAAACCCCGGTTTAATAATTTTGGATTGTTTTATTAGGTTTTATTGTAACATAAATTAAATTTGTTATTATGTCTAATACACTCGTAAGTAGATTTTAAATGTTAAGGCTAGGATTTACCGCCTCGATGCCGTGCATTCGTTTACCTCAGCCCCCGCACACCTCGCACTGACACTCGCGCTGACATTCGCGCGACGCGATGACGCCACAGTGTAAAAACAAGCCGTAAGTTGGATTAAACCGTAATCTTCAAATAGTGAATAAACAAATAATAAAATTAAATATCCTTCGACATAATATTTTAACACTGCGCCTCTAGTCTCAAACTAAGCAAAGCTTGTACTATGGGATATGAACATACTTAAATAACATAACATAAATAAATACATAAGGTTAGAAAACACCCAGCCCGAAACAAACATTATTATAATGTTCATGTACACAAATGTTTGTCAATCAATAATGTCAAATGAAAGATGATATTAAGTCAAACAAATACTTTTACTTTTTACCGACAAAAATAGTAAATGATAGTTATTTAATTTTTAGCGTTAAGAGTCGCATCTCGTGATCGTGGGTTCAATTCCCGCCTTAGGCAGTTCGATTTTTTCAAGTTATTTATAATTTTCAAATTAGTTTGAGATGCGACTCTTAACGCTAAAAATTAAATAACTATGTAAAAAGAGCTGTTTCATCTTAACTGACAGTTAAATATTTGCAACAATATTTCTGTTAGATGTAGGGTAGGTATACTCAACATTGATGAAACAAACGCTGGCCGTAACAGCGTATTACACTTGAAAATTTCGACGGGTTCATCCAGTGTCTAAGTAGCTCAGTTGGAAGAGCAGTCGCCCGGCAAGCGGAAGGTCGTGGGTTCAATTCCCGCCTTAGGCAGTTCGATTTTTTCAAGTTATTTATAATTTTCAAATTAGTTTGAGATGCGACTCAAAGGTTAGGTACCGTGGAAAAATAATAATAATAAACAAATTTATTTCTATATAAAAACAGCCTAAAATATTATTATATCTGCGGCTTGACTCATAATTTCCCATAAATAAATTAATTTTAACTCATTCGTTTTATTTTGGAAAATGTACTATGTATCATGATTGAAAATTCTTCGCTTTCTCCAGTAATACTGATATTATTATACTGTGACTCGCCACCCGCCAGACAGAGGCGATTTTGTCAAAAATATTGACAAATCGCGAACTGTCACAGGATTAAAACTGACACGCGTCCGTCCTCCGTAAGCGCCACCGCGCGACTGATTGAGATTGTCCAAGCCGTCATGGCCGATTTTTTCACATTTTTTCAACATAGTAACTAAATAAGACGCAATAACAAAAGTTTGAAAAGTTGTCGACCTAGAAAATACAAAGTCCTATCTATTAGTATATATTTTAAGTGTAAAATGTTAAAAATGAATATATGAGAGTAAAACAAAAAAGCCGTCGACGTACTTCTTTGGGATTTTTTTTTATCGGACAAACTATGCAATATCGTGTTTTGGAAAAGTTGTCGCCCTAGTTAAAGACATTAACTTACTCGTACAATTTTTTGTTTGCTAAAATACCTTTTCATTTAGAAGCTATCTGCAAACAAAATCGGTCAAATATCGACAATTTGGGAAATCATGGCCTTAAGTCCTGAATATTTATTAATTTCAAATCAAGCAAACAATGTCTACTAAATAAGAAATAGCTTTTACATAAAATACAAGAGTTTGTATTTTGGGCAATATTTTAGGTAAATATTAACTCTACGCTTGATTAGACATTCCATCAAAATTTAATTAACCCAAATGATTAATATTTTGACTAAAGAGGACATCGCGTCTCCCGTAATAAGTCAATTAATAATAAAATAAATTAATAAATTCTTTATTGAATATCTTATTTGACAGTTTAAACTCTAGGCTAATCTTATGCTACAAAAGGTAGAGTTATACATGTGCCTGAACTAGGAAATTTTTTTCCTGTATCTCAGGCGAAATAAAGGCTTAACGATACTTTATTTAACTATCATTAGCAAAATACATATTATACATAAACAATCAACAAATTATATTAATTATCAATACAAATTGTTTATACTAAAAATTTAAATCTATAGGTGCACATTGAGTAAAATCTAAGAATTAAAATCATTTATTATAGTACATTGTGCTACTTAATATTGCTTACTTAGCGTTTTCTATTACACACTTTTACGGCATGCAGGTGTCTGTGTCAACAAAAATAATAATTTACGAGTACAATGATTTCGGTTTTAAGGTTAGTAGAACAGTTCTGTGATCGGTAATTTTGCAGTTAGTTACTAATATTATAAATGGAACAAAATTGAATACACTATCTAAGTCAGAAATTAACCTAACTATCTAATAATAAATAATAAGTATAACATAAATAACTCGCAAGTAGCCCTTAACGCCTTCATAGTCTATGGAGTTAATGTATCTTGTTTCTGCAAGTTTTTTAGCAGGGCATTCAGCGTCACCTGTCTTGTGATTGCTGGGCTTTTTGAAGTGTAAGCAGGTCGCACATTTTGATGGCTCTTCCTTTTTCGTGCAGTCCTTCAGCGCGTGACCCACTTCTCCGCAGTGGCCGCAAGTGATGGTGGCCTCCCGACACGTCTTTGCAGCATGTCCATACTGCTGACACTTGAAGCACCTTGTCACCAGAGTGAAATCTCTTACAGGGCACGAGGACCAATTCACAAAAACTCGGTCATTTGTTATTAAGGTCTTAAACACTCCAACGATGGTGTGGTCGGAGTAGGGCTTTTCCATCATCAGTATGGTATTCATGAAAAGGTCAGATTACCTCCTGAAACATCAGTTTTTACCGGGGAGTGCTGTGGAATTTATAAAGCCATAGAATATGTCCAAATTATGAAACTGAAAAAAACAGTAATTTTTGTAGATTCTAAGAGCGCTTTACAAGCCTTAGAAAAATTTCCCTTTAAATGCAATACTCAATATCCAATCGTAATCCAATGCAGGGAATTGCTTCATAAATGTTCTACTTTGGGGTTCAAAATTATCTTCGCCTGGATTCCGAGTCATAGCCATATTTTCGGTAACGAAAAAGCAGATAAATTTGCGAATGAAGCTGTTCTGAATGGTGATATGATCAGTTATAAAAATTATTGCCATGACCTTTTGTCCCTCCCTAAGTCCTACTTGCGTGAATCATGGGAATTGGATTGGGCGCACAGTAGTGCAACCAAAGGAAAATGGTATAAGTTCATTCAACCTACCATTCCTATAAAACCATGGTTTTTTAAAATGAAACTGGGAAAGGTTTCTACCTCTAATATTATCCGAATGAGAATTGGCCATGCTTGTATACCTACGCATCTTTTTAGATTTAAAATCGTGAATTCTGATTTGTGTGAGTGTGGCACTGGCACAGGTGATTTAAATCATCTGTTTTTCACTTGTCCATTACATGACCGATCCTCTTTCCTCGAATCCCTTATATCTTTAAAAGTACCATTTCCTACTTCCATAGCCTGCCTCTTAAACATGCATGATAATATTGATATTTATAATACTCTATCAGTATATATGAATAATAATAACATTAAAATTTAATTTGTTATGTAATTATTTCCAGATTAATCATTTTGTTCTCTCCTTTACTTTCCTGATCCTTTGCAACTTTTTTTTTTCCGTTTTCCATTTTTACTTTCCTATACGTTTCCCAACCTTTACCTTACTTCGTCGTGGCTGACGCACAAGCCGTGCATGCCATCATAGGGAAAAAAAAAGAAAAAAAAAAAAAAAGAAAAAAAGTTTCTGACACTTTCTATTGTGTGTTTACTAGGAAATAAAAAATAAAAATAGTCAACAATGTTACTCGTCTTGTATGTGATACTTTTAACTACACGATTATAACCCGACGAGAGGTACTATAAAACATGGAAGCGATAATGCTTAAGACTGGTTAAATTTTAACGTGCACTAAGTAGGGGGCTTCCAAAATAACTCACAACCCCTCGCTGGATACGGCTGGATCGTTAATCAAAAGTTATTTCAATATAGTACTTATAACTGCAGGTTATTTTAGCGCAGTATTAGAGGAGTCGGGTATTGTATTGGCTGAACCCTTGTTTCACTTATAAGCAATCAAATCCATATGTGTACTAAGTGTCTATTTACCTAGGTAGACAGTAGCGTACCAAAAAAAAACTAATTAATGCTAATTAAAACTCCAATGTAGAGTGTGGTTCTTCATCAATTAATTAATTTATTTATCAACAGTTATCCTCTACCTGGGTTGTTTGGAAGAGATCGCTTGCTAGCGATAATGCTTTGCTAATATAGATGACCCAAGCTGAACTGTCCCACCAAACTCAACGACAGGGGGGCGCTACCATCGTTCAACTATATGGTTTCCAACATGGCAAAAATCGGAACCAGCGATCCGGTATTGACGGTGGCGCCCCACTGTCAATGTCATGCATAGGACAGTTCAGTATTTTGGAACTATATGCCGTTCCAATTGTCTTTCGTTTGTCAGTTCTTAACTTTTTACTTTTTTAGTCTATTACAAGTCAAGTTCTTTGGAACTTTGAAGATGGCCACCGAAAAATCGACCTCAATTTAGTAGTCCTACTTTTAATTAAAATGTATTGTTCCATCAAGTCATGGTGTTTATCGTTGTCGTAGGAAGTTTCCATCGATTCGCAAGTCACTTCCTTGGCTATACTGAAACTTTTTGCTGCAAACTTTATTGAGCGACGAACCTCATTGAACGGATGGGTGGCTGCTGGCCAAAAAAGCCAGACGGGTAAGGACCTTTAAACATTACTTACTTTAGAGATGACTAATACCCAGTTTCATAGGCTGTCGATATCGAGACAACATTTCCAGTGAGATACCTTCTAAGAAAAACTTTTGTTTTGTGAAAATTGGTTTGGAGAAAAGCGTGAACTTACGATAACGATATCACAACCATAACACAACTATATTTTCAGATTCTAAGTGGTTTGGATTGACTATTAGTAATTTTAGTCAAAAAAATTGCTAAGGCGCTTAAATTTTGTATGTTAAATGTGGATCTAAAAATATCATGACAATGTTGTTCAGGCAAGTTCCTTTTTTTATCAGAAATAGGACTCATTATGGTTTACTAACTTATTTCATGATTATTGTGTCTCAAAGATAAAACTAATAGATTTATTAGGATTTAATTGAAATCGATATCAATGCACATGCATAAGTCTAGATATAGAGTATAGTATGAAGGATTTCCGAGCTGGTGGTTACGCTCATGCGAGTCCATTGGCGGGAAGCAGCGTTGGTTAAATAAGACCCGAAACACTTCACACAAAAAAACGTTTATTCGTTTGAACAGAATAACAATGTGAATACTTTATGGAGTACGTAGAATTGCGAGCTACGTTCAGCGCCACGCCTCGAGCACAACTGAACGACCGGGCTTTGATTTGCTACTAATAAAGCAGCCTCCCCACTATAACCCCACTACGCACGCTGACGCAACTCGCAAGCCCACGCGGACTACACAGTCCCTCCTTAGTTTAGTGACTTATTTTTTAACTAAGCTTATTTTAATAATACAGAGAATTATTTTGGAATCATAATACAAAATCAAAATTATTACATGCATCTAATTATCATAATATGACAGTAATCTAAGTGTCAGAAAAATCAATAGAACTACTTTTATTTTTGCAATTAATCAAGTTTAAATTGAAAGAATATTATTAAAAATAGAAACGCGCCGTCACGGCCGTCCTGCGCCTTCACACGCCCTCGTGTGTCTCCTCAGTATCGAAATCTGAAACAAGATAAACTAAGCTTTGATAGATTGATAAGGCACGCTCGGCCATTCTGGCCTTATTTCATTGGGAGTTGTCACACAGACTCATGTCACACAGACTCTTGTCACACAGACTCATGTCACACAGACTCATGTCACACAGACTCATGTTGTCACACAGACTCATTGTTGTCACACAGACTCATGTTGTCACACAGACTCATGTTGTCACACAGACTCATGTTGTCACACAGACTCATGTTGTCACACAGACTCATGTTGTACATACCCGCGTCACCAAGACCTATGTCACGCAGACAAGTCGTTTCTAAAATTGTATAAGGCACTTACTTCTGCCGTCATCGGCACATCCAGCTGTCTCCAAATTACCATTGAATTATGTATTATGTACCAAAAAGTATGGACATCGTTGCACTGTGCGATTGGCATCCACAAGTTGTATTTCGAGCTGTCCAGAACTAACTTTACTTTGCCTGTAGGTATGCTTTGAAATTTACTTCTGTACCAAACTCACACTGTGTAACTAAACTACTCGAGTTTTATTGATTCCAATACAATTTTCAGAAATTTCAACAGAAAAGCCCAACTTAATTAAATCGCGCTCTATCAAAATGTCATTGTCTAATGAAGAATCTGAGACGACATGAAATAATAATTTTACAGAATAACCCTGTAATGTTACTGTAGCAGCAAGTTGGGTATTGCAATGAAAGCTTGATTTTCCTATGCCTAAGAGTTTGGCTAAATTGTAGTCCCTTTTACCAGGAAGACGTTGGGCTACAGTCTCTTATTAACGAGCATTTCGAACTAGAATCAAAGCAAAATGGAAACTTCTCACCCAGATTGTAAAGATGATCCGATGCAGATTTGATGGCACAGATATTCAGTCTTCGCTCAGTCGGAGATTGTTCATTGTCTTCAGGCTTCTTATTCTGGATGCAGTGTGGCGCCAGGTGTCCAGGCTCGCCGCTTCTTGGCATCACTGGCTTGATTAGTCTTCTTTTGGATTGCTTGATAGCATGTTAAACAATGTAGCAGCCGGTGTCTCAATTGTATGGAAAGGGGATGAAAAAAAAACTGACCATAAAATTTCAGCATGACTATTGTTTGCAAGCCATGTCGCTGCTGATCCCTTTAGGGCTTGGCTGAGGAATAATGTTCCTGTCCACCAACTGGCTTCCGCTTAAAGGGATTTCTTTCATACAGATGTCCACTGTATTGCACCATGCCTCTGGATCATCAGGGTTGAACTCGGGTAACACAAGACGCTCCTTTTTCTGCGGTCCAAGCATAGTTTTCATTAGTTCCATAAGGTTTCGGTGTTGCAATCCGAATAAACTCTTCCATCTTCCATTTGTCTCGTTCGGTACGTAATGGGGCTGCCAGGTCTTAAATTATGATTTACTGCTTCCTGGTTCATCTCCACTTCTGATGAAGGATTTCCGAGCTGGTGGTTACGCTCATGCGAGTCCATTGGCGGGAAGCAGCGTTGGTTAAATAAGACCCGAAACACTTCACACAAAAAAACGTTTATTCGTTTGAACAGAATAACAATGTGAATACTTTATGGAGTACGTAGAATTGCGAGCTACGTTCAGCGCCACGCCTCGAGCACAACTGAACGACCGGGCTTTGATTTGCTACTAATAAAGCAGCCTCCCCACTATACCCCCACTACGCACGCTGACGCAACTCGCAAGCCCACGCGGACTACACAGTCCCTCCTTAGTTTAGTGACTTATTTTTTAACTAAGCTTATTTTAATAATACAGAGAATTATTTTGGAATCATAATACAAAATCAAAATTATTACATGCATCTAATTATCATAATATGACAGTAATCTAAGTGTCAGAAAAATCAATAGAACTACTTTTATTTTTGCAATTAATCAAGTTTAAATTGAAAGAATATTATTAAAAATAGAAACGCGCCGTCAAGTATATCATCGATGTATCATTATGGACATCTCTAGCTTATAATTTGCATCAATGGACGAGGTCGACCGTGAAAAACTATCCCTTGGAGTACAATGGGTGAAGAAAAGATGGCGCCGCGACAATGGCATGCCAGTGTGCAAATGGCGCAAATAAAAGTCAATAAAAAAGATAAGTTATGGAGAATACATTTTAGTGGAGTTATTATTGTGGACAGACACCCCACTGAGAAATAGTATGACTGTACTGGCTCCAACCTTAATTAAGTTTTAAGTTTGTTACAAAATAATATCTATTACAACGACATAAGTACGTCACAGTATTAAGCTCCATGTGCTGTCTTTCTTTCATATTTCGTGCAATAGCTCAGTTCGTTCATTTTCGTTGTTTCAGCCAAATGACATCAACTGCTGGACAAAGGCCTCCCCCAAGGATTTCGACGACCGGTCCTGCACTGCCCACATCCAGGTGCTTCCCGCGACCTTCTTCACATCGTCAGTGCACCAAGTGGGAACCTGCTCACTCACACTATGTGTTCTGCCCCGTGGATGCCATTCAAGATCTTTTCTGCCTCAACAACCATCAGCTGTAATTTTTTTCTTAGTGAATTTACTTGTGTATTCGTAGTGAATTTTCTAAGTGTGGCTTAATATCGGATATTACAGTAGGTATACAATTTTTTGCTAAGCAACTTACACCCTGCCTGGTTAGGATCATTGTCTACAGACATCCATATTAATCCCGTTGGACAACAAAGAATTATCCAGTACTAGCTGACCCGGCGAACTTCGTACCGCCTTAGCGTAGAGATTTTCTTAATATTTTTTTTCGTAAGAACCATCCTTGGACTTCCACAAACATTTAAAAAAAAGAATTATCGAAATCGGTTCAGCCGTTCACACGTGATGCCGTGACAACGCGAAACGGGTTTCATTTTTATATATATAGACAAGATTGCGCGGAGATAATGGCTTCTGAGAAAAAAACGCTTCGCAAAAAACACATGGTATACGCTACTGCCACTCCGGTAGCCACGCCAACTGCGTATTTACATTACCTACAGTCAGTAACAAAAGTTTTACATTTTTTATTTATTCAACCCTTTAGTTTACCGCCGGGGAACCTGTTTTATAAGTGCCAACCGATTTTCACTGCGTGTGCGATAAGATAGTTGTCATAAAAGTGTTTTTTTTTTTTAAGAATTTGAACGTTTTAAAAACGCTTATGCTGTGTACGCTCAGGACAACAATGTTAGTTACCCGGTGTTCTAAAAAGATAGCACAAGAAAATCGGTCACTTTTGTCACATTATCAACTTTTTACTGCAAAAATCTGAGCAATTTTTTAATGTAAATAGTCTTGGTGTTTAAAGTTAGATAAAGAGAACGATGTTGCTTTCCTCTCTGTTTGTAAATTATTTATTCATTTCTATAAATTATTTGTATAGCAGTATAACAGAACAGTGAAGCGAATAAATCCACTGAAAACAATGCATAAAATCGTTTTAGTTTATTGTTATTACAACAAACAAATTATTGCGTCAAAATGAATGAGCACATAATATCCTCGTAGCGCCCACGGATTTTTTGGATCCTCTTTAACTACGACCCGACCGTTCTTCTTATAGGACATCTAGTTATAGTCCTATCAGCCCAAGATTTTGAGTTGAAATTCGTATGTGTTAGAGTTACCGGTTTGAAGTGAAACTTTCAGGGTATAATTATGATTATATTAGCATGTGTTTTTAAATTCAATTATTTGTCTACCTTTTGTTCTTTACAAAGGCCATCGGGCCACAAATACTAGATTAAAAGGAATTATTAAGTGATGTAAAATTACATAATACAAAAATTAGTAGTGTAAAAAGTATTAAATTAATAAAGAAATAAAATATAATAAATATCTTTGAACAATTTCAAACATAACACTATCTAGCCCCATAGTAAGTAATTAATATGCTGTGTTATGGGTGCTAGCTTAACGGATATACTACATTATATACTTTTTAAATACCTACATATTATACATAGTAACACCCAGACCCGTCACAGAAATTAAAATTCATCATTTCAATTTCTGCCCGGCCGGGAATCGAACCCAGGACCTCTCGGCATAGTAGTACCTTTTAGAACTACTACACCAAACGGCTGACAAATAATTAATTAATTAAATTAATTATTAGTGAAAAATAAGTTGCATTTTTATATTAGTAATATTCCATAAACCAACATAACACAAAGCCACAAACTAAAAATATTATGATTTTTTAGTACTAGCTTCGACCCAACCGACTTCAGAAAGTACATATTATTTTAAACCAAGATTTCGCAGAATTTCAGCTCTAAAAATGCAAAGTAATTATCTCTATTTAAGTAATACCTATTCGTTAGCAACTTTTTGCATAAAAACATACTCAACAACCACGGATTATCATAAAAAAATGCGATTTACTAACTACGTGTTGGTGAGCCGTCCATACCGCCGGCCATTTTTCAAAAAATCCCATCTGTCAATTATGACAGCCAATGGTAGCATACCGGAAACTGTTCCCTAATATTTCGTTCAGAAATTGAATTAAATTATTTCTTTAAGCCGCGAAATTTCAAAAATCTGGACAGAGTTTAATAATATGGCCTTCTAAAAGGCGCATGAGCGGTAATTGAAAGTTAGTTGAAAAAAGTTCTGGGCTGTAGTCGCCATGTTCATTTTGGGTTATCAAAAGGCGCGTGGGCGCTACGAGGCTATGTTGTAATGTTACCTTCGAAGATTTATTCAAATGTGTGCGTACCCGAATATTAAGTGCGATAATATTCAGTGAAAGTTTCAGGCCACTATGTATGTACTTATGCGGGTATTTTATTTACGCAATAAACGTTTCGTGATTTTCAATGCTGAATAAATATAATGAAATTTTTATTTCTAATCGAAATCTTGGAAAATACGTAAAAAACGAGGAACATAAATCAAATTGAAACCACCAAGTCATTTCCTGCAAACAACTATTTACATTTTACACGACTCTATGTAAATTAGCCAGACATTCAGTTATTTACTTAACATCTTTTGAATGTTTGTATTATGTCGTGGACTGTACATGTACAGTCAACGTCAAATATTTCGTGACCCAAAGTGGCCAAAAAGTTCGCAAAGCTTTGTTACAATTGGAATAAGAATGTGCTGTGAACTTTTTGGCCACTTTGGGTCTCACGAACTATTTGACGCGGACTGTACCGGTGATCTGAATCAATCAAGCAGGCGTGTACTAAACTTCTGGTACCGTTACCCGGTCATCTGTCTGGTACCGTCAAAAGTTATCATCATTGTGTGAAGTCCATTTTTTGCTAATTTTATAACGGTTCCGCCTACATACCATCGGAAGTATGAAC
The DNA here is from genome assembly GCF_004193835.3 of Ostrinia furnacalis. Classification (NCBI taxonomy): domain Eukaryota; kingdom Metazoa; phylum Arthropoda; class Insecta; order Lepidoptera; family Crambidae; genus Ostrinia; species Ostrinia furnacalis. The sequence goes on from NW_021134478.1 coordinate 381,480, forward strand.
CTAGCATAGTTTGGATACAGTTAGCAACAAATAGCATACTTTGGAACAAAGCTTTATTAATGTCTGGACTCGATAAGATAATAGCTAATGAAATATCGACCGCAAGAGAAAGTCTGATTTCATTGAAACTTTTGTTTTGCTAGAAATAATGGTTTAATCAATGTCTGGAATGTTATGTAGGTTGCAATTTGTTTTTACTGTATCATATAATACAATACTTACGGTCAACTTTAACATTTTGGCTTCCTACTTTCTGCCTGGAAAGAAAGCTAACATGCAAGGTAACGGTTTAGAGATTAAGGTCCTACTGGTAAAGTTTCTGAGAGCTCATTAGGAAAGTGAGATAACCTAGCCTAGGTACCTTTCATTTCATTTGAAAATGTACTTTTGGAATGAGATATTTTGTAGATAAAGTTACCGGTAATCAGCATGCATCATTGTTAAGTCTTATAGTAACTTTAAGGCTGAGTTGTACCACCTAACTTTAACCGTGACTATAACGATAACCGGTGCTTTTTGTATGGAGTTTGACAGATTTTTGACGTTTGTTAAAGTAAAAGTAAGCCTAGGCGCAGACCATAGATTTTTCGTCAGCCGATAGTTTAGTCGGGCAGTTGATCAGTATCAATGGGCATGTATGGAAGTGCGCACATTACACCGATTTGATTTGGCCGATTCTTCATACAAATTATAATCGGGCCCAACTATCGGCCAACTAAAAATCGATGGTCTGCGCCTAGTCTAAGAAGGTGTAACCCAGCCTAAGAACATTAAAACGTAACTTCATTGTAGTAGGTCTACCTATATTCTGACCTAACATCTGATTGAAAACATCGAAAACAAAACAAGCATCAAGATCGAAAATTTAAATGACAAATGTTACTAGCTGTAATTAAGTAATACGTAGCCTTGAAATGATTGGATTGGACCAAGTCTTAAATAATCCTATTAGTCCGACCGCTTCCGATCAGTAATAAGAATTACGAAATATAGGCCGCCTGATTGCCGACAATGGCCGACCAAATAATTGTTCTTGGCCCCCCTGGCCTATTTCAGAAACCGGTTCATGAATGACGTAAGTATGATTCGATTATTTGGCACACTATTGACCGAATGTCGCCTTAACCCGTATTAATTGGTCCGGGACTGTACAAGGTGCAGGCACATTGCAGACGTGGCAATCTTTAAGTTTCGGCAGCAACTTACAAAAGTATTATTGATGATTGTATTAAATTTTGAGCATCTGCACAGAGCAGAATGCAACATTTTATACATATATGTAATTAATATTGGGAACTCCCTGCAAATTCCTCAAATGCACTTTTCATTGGTCAAACAGCTGTACTAAATAAAAATTGGGTTGGAATTCATACTTAAGGCGATTAGTGTCCTCAATCCGCGCAAAATGGGCATTTTGTAAAGCCTACTCCTCTTTTACTGCTGGACAGAAATAGTTGAAAAAAAAATATGTTATACAACAGTTCAAGGACTACATTTGTGACGTTTGAATTTTCGCTACGTCTCTTTGTTTTGGATTAAAAAAATAAATACGGGACATCGATTTTTTACTTAAATTCCCTACTCCTCCAAAACGGCTATGTTAAATTAAAAGATTTTTGCACGAATAGATTGGGAATTCTTTAATCTTTAAATGACACGTTGCGTTTTTCAATCGAACATTACTTTCATTCATAAATTTTACTTTTGATAAATTCCGAACGTTTTGCTGTTGAGGGGGCCTTCGCGGGGTGCGGGCGGCAGTCGGCCGCTGGCCTTCAGACGGGGAGGTTGTGTCACTCGCTACAAACTGACATTAGCGATCAAAATGAATTTTTTCTTTGGCTAAGTTGCACCACCTGACGTGACCTAACTTTGACCGTAGCTTTGGCGATAACCGGTGTTTTTTGTATGGAGTTAGACAGACTTTTGACGCTTGTCAAAGTTGAAGTAAGATGGTGCAACCCAGCTTTTGTTCGACAATAGATTTTATGTCAGAATTGTTCATAGAGTACGTGCAGTCAGACAATACAATTGAATTATGACGCGCTCAGACGCTATTTTCTACCTGAATAGAATCTATTAGTGTAAAAAAACTATAATTGACTCCAAAACAACTGCACTAGATAAATACAAGTAGAAAAATTATTACGTTATTTATTTACTAGGCCTTTGCAATCAGTATCCAAATTAGGAGCTAGTCAGAATCTGTAACTTAATCGATTTACGTGAAGAAAACAATTTATATTTTTCATACTTATTAGAATTAGATTTTAAATATGTTTCTTCGCGAAAATACCACAATTAAAAATAACACCTGTAACGCCCCTGGGTCTGCGGGTGTCTATGGGTGACGGTAATCATTTACCAACAGGTGATCCGTTTGCTCGTTTGCCTCCTGTCACATTAAAAAAAATTAAGATAAAGTGGTATTGAATTGTTCTATAGAGCTTATTAAAAATTTGGATACTGATTACAAAATTAGCCATTTTCGGAGTCGGTGTCGGTGTCCTACCTTTTGGTGATTCGTTTTGGAGTTGGTTTTAATTTTTAGTGAAATTAATCTATTTCATGCCTTTAGTAGACTATAGGTACCCAGTAGACCTTGTTGTTGCCACTGAAGGTGCATAGGTACTCAGTACATTGATACCATATTTTTCATGTTAAGTGCAAATAAACTTCCCTAAATTACCAAACCATGAAACGTACCTATATTATTAAAAAGTTTCGCAGATAAAAACTGAAATCCTCTTATAAGGTGATGAATTTTAGGAGCATGTCATGAAACCAAAATTATTAGCATACAAGAGCTTGTTTTAAAAAAAATCTTTTTATTTATGATGGGGAATTTACTGCGGCGTAGTAGCAGAGATTTTCCGTTTGTAGATCGTAATAATTTCGAAGAATAGGGATGTTTCGTGGATAAAGCAAGAAAGTAGCAAGAGTTTGAATAAGACCGTCGGTGAACTTACCAAAAAAAAACTCTAAATGTATTTTTCACTTTTTTAAACTTATGAAAATTTAAAGAGATGAAGCGCACCAAAGTTCAGAAGATGAGGCACATGACGTCAAGGCATGCTTAAAAATGTGGCGATTTGTGTCGTCACGCGGAATTTCATCGCATCATTATCTTCGTAATTACTTGTTTAATTGAAAAATAAAAATATCCTGTGTCCAATATTTTTTGATAATGTAAAATTGACGGACCAAAAGTCTTTTTTAAAGAAACTAGCCTATTCCTATGGCCACATTCCAGCTCCATCATCAGACCCTGCAGTTTCCCTTAGAGAATTGAAGACTCATGATTTTCAAAGTAGCGTACCTACTTACATAACATTAGGTACTTGCTTATACAGGGTGTCCCAAAAACAATGGATAACCCTTCAACCATCGATATGGGATGATGACTGGGTAATGAAATCGAAATTCTATTTAGTCCGTCAGACAGATAATTAGAAATATTAGACTCATATTTTTTAATTTTTTCCATAATCGAATAATTACAGTATTATATTGAGTTGAAATGTCGCGTGACGTCACATTTGAGTAAAAATTCTACTCAAGCGTGGCGTATCGCGCCATTTCAACTCGATGTAGCACTGTTATTATTTAATTATGAAAGAAAATAAAAAATATGAGTCTAATATTTTCTAATTATCTGTCTGGCGGACAAATAATTGAAATTTTGTCATCTAGCCTAGTTGTCGTCAGGAAGTTGGTCTAACTAATTCAGCTTGCAAGATTCCACCCGAACAAACATTTATGTAATTACCTACATACATCATAAATTGCAAGCTAAATAAAAGCTTGTAATAAAGTCGGGTTTGTTCAAATTTCGAGAACGACTGAACCGACAAAAGCATTAGAAAATTTTATACCGTACAAAATGTTCATGGATTTTGTTATTTTTATTAAATACCTTTACGCCTGAGTTAAATGACACCGACATCAAGGTTCATCAAAAGTTTAAAATAATAGGCAGTAATGTATGAAGAAAGAGCTTCTATTCTGAATCTACCTATGCCCGTGTATTTTTGATCGGTGTCAAATCGGAGTTTTTGGTGCGGGGTACGCGGGTGTTGCTCGTGGCGTGAAGGTCAAACGCCCAAGGTCATTGAGGACTCTAATCGCCTTAACTGTCGTTAATATTGAAATGTTATTGTAGTAGCACAGATTACTAATAAGTTACTGTAGTGGTCTCATGCCAGTTTTCACCATCAATCCTTAAGTTTACAGGAATTTTGTTTTCATAAGAGTTCCTCTTATGTGTTACCATAGGAATCACTTAAAAATTAGGGATTGATGGTGAAAACGGGTATCAGTCTCCATTCTCACACTTGGTTTTCATAATGAAACTAAACTTCTTCTTACATCATGTTAAAAAACGCTATAGGCTTCTGACAAAGCTGTATCAGAATCTTGTAAAAGTGGTCAGATACCTCAACAAAACTTGTCTGAATGCAACCATAGATTTAGGCATTCGAACATAAGATTAAGATCTCGTACGGCCTTGAATGTAGTCCAGTCAGCGGAATTTAAGTACCAGTTATGGCATACCAAATCACCACTTATTAATCTACACCTACATTATTATTTGCTGTTTAAACTTTTTATACCTTATGCTGAGTTGCACCACCTTATTTTAACCGTGACTATAACCATAACCGGTGTTTTTGTACGGAGTTTGATAGATTATTGACGCTTGTAAAAGTTAAAGTTTGATGGTGCAACCCAGCCTACTTATTATTCATGTAACCGTTTATTTTGAATATCTGATATTGCCAACATTCAGAAGTAAGCAATTATTTGTGTATTACATGACACAGCAGATTTTCAGTACCTATTCGCTCAGAAGTCAAAGAACTTGTGATGTGTACATTATTATGGATAATGAGCGTAGGAGTTATGATGGCTGATAATAATGCTATTTTTTGAGGTTTGAGGCTGAGAATCTTTTTGCTGATTGACACTAGCAATATCTTAATGTATGTGAAATTGTTCAATTTAGATAGCTGTTTCTTCCGCGTATTATAGACCTACAGTAACTCGTAATTATCTAGCTAGAGATGAATTGAAGTCATCAGGCAGGGAGAGCCTCACATAACCGACTGGTTCCTCCGGGCCAGTGAGTATGCAATTTTATGCATTTCCTGACGAAAAAAAAACAAAAAGGAGTAGGTACAGTCATGGTCAAATAGTTCGTGATCAAAAAGTTGATAACACACCCTTATTCCAATGAGGGCTATCGTTTTTATACTCAACAGTTGGCACCCCTGGCGATTGACAGGACCTTAATCTACAGTGGCGCCATCTTGATGAGTGCAAATGCGATAGTCCTCCTACCACTTTCGCGCTCACCAGTTGGTGCCACTGTCTTCGCTACTAGCAAGTGACAGGACCTTACTCTACAGTGGCGCTAACTGGTGAGCGCTAAAACGATAGCCCTCAGTGTAACAAGTGTTGCGAACTTATTGGCTAATTTGGTTGTCATGAACTATTTGACGCTTCTGTACAGCAAATGTAAACGAATAAAGCGGAAAATGAAAATGAAAAATGAGACTCGTCTATCAAAACATTCGTCGGAGATCGTCTTCTATTTAAATATTAGTAAATTATCATGCATGTTAATTATTTTAATTTAGATATTAATAAGCTGATATCTGAATACAAATTAGAGATGAAACGGATAGTTGTTTGGCCGGATACCGGATACCGGATATCCGGCGAGCTGCTAGGCCGGATAGCCGGATATCCGGCGGCCGGATAGTTGTCCCATTGTCATGTTGCATGTCGTAACGAGTTTAGCGCTGCACAGGTGCTTCGAACGCGATCAGTAGGTCTAGTAGACTAGACAAGTCACACTTTTCGAAAATCGAATTCGTTCGAATAGAATGTCAGATTTTGCCACTCGTCTAAGGGGCAGATCAATTCGGGCGATTTCGGTTGCCATCGTGAGTATGTGATTGAATAGCGAAAATTCAATAAGTACACTTGCTGCGTAATCTGAATGAACTGCATTATACAGGGTGACTTTGAAATCGTTGGCATTCTTTTTAAAATAAGACTACTCATGATTCCCCAAATATGAGTCATATCAAATGAATTAAAATTTCAATATTTGAAATCTTGTACAGACGACAGAACATCAATCTTCATATTGTGGCATCTTATTTCAATGTATTAAGTGTTATTTTGCAACAAATATATAGGATGATGTGCTGTACAATAGTTTTAAACTCTTTTTTAGAGCACACTAATACAAAGACATAGTTAAATTAATGACAAAAAATCTCATTGGAGTTGTCTCATACACTCAGCGGCACGGAATTTGGCCCAAGCCTAAACTGCCTTCTCCCGCTGCGGACGGCCTCGACTTCTTAGTAACACTATTTGAGCAACTTGAGCTGGAGTAACGGGGATTATTCTTAAATTATGGAGACGAGAATAACCCTAAGATTAATTTAAAAACAAGAAACAAAACGCCCAACCCTTAAAACATTTAATATCGAATTTAAACTTTACCCGTACTCTTTGCGCTACAACAACGAAATGCGTTTCTAGAGTCACAAAAGTTAAACAGAAGCATTTTTTTATGAATCTAGCCTCTTAAATTAACAAAAACAAATGTTCTGTTAACATGTCACACGATACTTAGGCATACAACACCTATTTGGCCTCATATCTGGTTGTTTAGGCTTGGGCCAAATTCCGTGCCGCTGAGTGTATTTGGGGAATGCACCATGTATCATGAGTAGTCTTATATTAAAAGGATGCCAACGATTTCAAAGTCACCCTGTATGTCATCGGACCATCAGTGAAAAAAAAGATCGCCTGTTTTATTTGGCAATATTTCGACATTAAAAAACTAAAAACTCATTAAAACTCATTTATTTCTGCAAATAGGCTTAAAAAAGCACTTTTACACGTCCCAGTATTAACCCTACCACTGCTTCAGGACAATAAATGGGAATTAAAATATATTTACTATTTATGTATTCGTCATTAGAGTGAATAGCCCAGAAAAGAAATTAGTTTTTTGAAAGGCCTTAATATGGCTTTTTTGTAACTTTTTGGACTTTAGATAAAAACCGTCATTATTATAAGCCACTTTATTGATATTTGACTCAAAGATTAATGTGTTTCATTTTATTATAGGAATTTTCGTAGTTTTTTTAATATCCGGTATCCGGCCGGATAGTGAGCTACTATCCGGTATCCGGCCGGATAGTAAATTTAGGCCGGATATCCGGCCTACCGGATAGTTGCCGGATATCCGTTTCATCTCTAATATAAATACAAAAACCATTACCATAAATATTTTGTCTGGTATTACTATCACTTATTACTTATCTCACAATGCAGTCAACGAGCCCCTTCTAAAGCAGAGTTCATGGACTTTGTCTTTATTATACCTATTTATCTGACATTTAACTGGTTGAATGCCATCGAGCGTTGGCTTCAATATCTTTTTAACTAACTCTATAAGGGCCACATGAACATTCTTAATTCAATAAATTAAGGGCAAATTTCATATCCTGCTGATAAAGTTCCTGATAGAACTTATCTGTCAGATAAATTAAGTATACCATCTAGGTTCTGGATAGAAATGTCACTGGCAATCAATACTCTTTTATTTTTAGTTAGAAAATAGAAAAATATTTTATTGACACTTAGTACGATTGTTATAAGTTGTTGGGGAATTCATCTCTTTAAGTTTATTTAAGTAACCTGTATTGAGAGGAATCCACTCTTTTGTCACATCCACAGATGTTCTAAACTTACATTAAGAAATTACCTTTATATTAGACTAGCTTTCCGCCCGCGGCTTCGCCCGCGTGGAATTTTGTCTGTCACAGAAAAACTTTATCGCGCGCGTCCCTGTTTAAAAAACCGAGATAAAAACTATCCTATGTTCTTTCCCGGGACTCAAACTATCTCTATGCCAAATTTCATCAAAATCGGTTGCGAGGTTTAAGCGGGAAAGCGTAACAGACAGACAGACAGACAGAGTTACTTTCGCATTTATAATATTAGTTGGGATAGGTAGTGTTAAAATGATCGAAACTATCTGAAAATTTTTCAGGAAGCGGAAATAGATTTTCTATCGACCTGAAACAATTGACACAGATATAATAATGTTTTAAACATTTTCAGCATTAATTCCATTTATCGATAGTTGAGCAAGTGGGCCTTGTCTATTGATATTTAATTTTCATTAGAGTGTACGATCGTGTTAACAACGTTAATTAATTATTGTATTTGTAAAATATGTGTCAGTAAATTGTTTATAGAGCAATTTACTGTTATTTGAATACGATTATACCAATTTTTATATATATAGCGTGCAATAAGTGAGAATTAGAAGTGCACTTACTATTGGGACGGAACGGCATCAGTGGCGAATAATAGAAGACTAGCCGCCGCCCGCGACTTCGTGTGCGTAGATTCCGTTTTACCCCCTTAGGGCTGGAGTTTCGTAAAACCCGTTCTTAGTGATATCTACATTCTAAAACTTTGCATGGGGGTTCCCATGCAAAATTTCAGACTCCTAGCACTTGTAGAGATTTCGTCATGAGTGAGTGATGCTCGTTTTCACCATCAATCCCCAATTTTTAAGCGACCCCTTTGAAAACAAAATTCCTGTTATGTGTTACCATAGAGGGATTGATGGTGAAAATGGGCATTAGTCTATCAATCAGTGACCTATCGCTTTTATAAATATAGATGACAGTAATAAAACTAGACAATGTCGGATCTTATGTGATATAGGTGCCATTACCACCATACTATATATGTATGTAGGTGCTATCAACTACATTTTTATCCCCAAATTTTTAGACAAGACCAATTGTTTTTTTAACCCAAACGTTTTCTTGTCCTGGACACTTCTTAACTATTTCGGGGTTTTTCACGGTAGATCTCTGTGGGCGGCTTTTCTAACTTTACCGGGCTTTACCTTTTGATAGAAGGATGTAACTTTTTGATTGATGTTTGATTGATGTTTGATTGATGAGGCACGTCTCTACCCACCATTTGAGTATAGAACGGATCTACGGTGCTTGAATGACTTCTAAAATTCTCAAAGACAAAGGATAAGACTTAACAAATAAACCTTCCACTGCATTTGCATGCATTCATTCTTGGTGACTCATTCATTTGTGTGAGATTTGCATCGAGTTAACTTAATCCACGAGGTCACAAATGACTTCCTCCTCCATATTTATTTACATACAAGTATTTATGTATCTAGTGCAATTTTGTGCAACTTCAACCATTCACATACTCTTATTTAACTTAACATCAAATTGCCTTTAATAAGACTGTCTAATTCCAGGGCCACTCCAGTTTTCCACGGGTTTCCTAATTAATAAAAGGAGAAGTATAATAGTTATATGTTTTCTGAATATGTAACAGTCAGCGTCAAATAGTTCGTAACACCCAAAGTAGCCAAAAAAACCACTGCACGTCTACATAATTATGTTTGGAATAAGTTTGTGTTATCAACTTTTGGCCACTTTGGGTGTCACGAACTCTTTGACTCTACTGTACACTTATGTTGCAAAATAGGTAAGATGTCAACGTGTTAAACCTTGGTGTGCCGTCGTCTCTACACCATTGTTAAAACCCAACAGTTAATTCACCGATGGTCAAAACAAATTAAGATGATTTCAAGCTGTCTGTCATGAACATTTTCAAAGTAACAATAAACACAACACTATTGCCCGTTGAATGTTCCAGTAATAATTTAGGCAATCCACGCGGTAAATCAATTGTATCACGAGTGACCTTGCGCAAGCCAATTCATTTTCGATCAAATCACGTATCGAAACAGCTGCCGATGTTCGAACATTTCAAGGGCTGTTTTTGTCGTAACTAATGACATTGTTAACGTTGCAAATAAGGTTGTATGGACTCAGTAAGTAATAGAGTTAGTAGTAGATACAGTTAGGCTGGGTTGCACCATTTTATTTTAACTTAGACAAACGTCAAAAATCTGTCAAACTCCATACAAAAAGCGCCGGTTATCGTTATAGTTACTATCAAAGTTAGGTGGTGCAACTCAGCCTTAGTGTCAAATAGTTCGTGACACAGAAAGTAGCCAAAAAGTTGACTTTTTAGCTACTTGGGATTTTTTAGATATATTTGACGCCGACTGTAGTACTCGTAGTAGTTAGGTTGATAGAGCTTTATCTGTTGTAGAGCTACGAATTATGTATAGGTACTAAAAGCTACTACTTAATATTTCTAACTCTCATCTTTAAGTGATTCAAACTGTTACCGATAACACAGACTTAGTTGCACCGCTTTAATTTTACCGTTACAGTAACGAGGTGTTGTATAAAGTTATTTGGGCATAAGATTTTAAACATTCGCGTTCCATTTCGATTAAAATAGAAAGAAACGGGTCTTATTTGGGCATTTCAAATTCAATTCTTCAAAGCTCACCTCTTTCCAGATCCGGACTTATTTTTGAAACACTATTTTTTATTGCTTGTTCAAATACTGACCTGACAGCCCTAGCAGCGAACATCCAAAGTACCGCCAGTCACGTTCAAGATCATTGCATTCACTGACCGCCTGGACTGCTCGGTAATGCAGGCAATTTGCTGTACCATTCACTAAACTAAGCAAATACTTAATGAATCATTCCCACTTTTTCCTACTTCGACAAATAACAGCCTTTTTAGTGTAGTGGTAAGAAGATCAGCTGTCTTAGACCCAGAGATCCCGGGTTTGAATCCCAGTAGGGGGGAAAAACGATTGGATTGTTTGATGATAGAGCTTGTTCTAAGTTCGCCTGGTGTTATCATCATCTTGCTTATGTCTGTCGCCATAGTAACAATAGTTATAGTTTCAGCAGTTGGAAGTAAGAATAAGTCATACTAGTGGCAAAATATTAGTCAAAACTGTATGTTTTTTTTTCATTTTCCAGTTCCTCTGTGGTTGATGATTCCGGGTGAAGCTCGGCACCTACGGCATGATCATCACTTTTCATCAGGTGAGATGCAGGCCAAGAGCTTTCGTTGTAGATAAAAACTCCTGTCAATAAAATCCAACTAGAGCCGTAAAGGATGAGCTGAAACTTTGAAATCTTGGGGTAAAGTTATAGTAATTTAGAAGAGCCACTCCGTAACGAAAAAGCCAGATATTTAGTTAACAAGATGCCTTATACGAAGGAATAACTTCCATTGTTATTGTTTAGGTATAACGTTACCAGACCACAGCTGCGGTCGACAATGCGGTTTGCCAAGTCGTCCGGTAGTGGGTCAGCTATCACTGTTGTTTATGATACAAATATGATCGGAACTGCTAGGTAGGTAAAGCGCTAGGTGCCACTAGACCAGGGGTTCCCAAAGTAGGGGGCGCGCCCCACAGGGGAGGCGCTAGGACCTTTAAAGGGGGGCGCGGGCTATTTGTGTAGTTAGGTATTAAAAACCTGCGACCCATGAGAGAATACATTCTAGACTGTTAGATACGACCAATAAATAATCTGGAGTCCAGTCATCCAGTGATGGGGCGCGCGAATTTTTTTATGGTCACAAGGGGGTGCGTCTCAAATAAGTTTGGGAACCCCTGCAATAGACAACGTGTAACATTCGGTTTACCTTATTAGTGGCACTAAAAAGGAAAAAGGCACTCAGTGAGTACTTATTGGTATTAAGTAGTCTGTTGGCAATTAAACAAAGGTAAAGATAAAGACTGAAATACAATAAACAGAGCACGAAAGACGTGAGTGCCTATAGACAATATGAAAGAACTATCTTGCGTTAGGCGTCCATAAAGTCGTCAAATGAAACTTTTACGAAACTAAGTATTTCTTTATAGCAAAATTATTACGATCTACTATATTATTAGTAGAGTACCCGTAGACGCCAGACTTTTAATCGTCCCGTAGTCTGGTCGGCTTTTAATTCGTTTGGGGAATCGGCCGACAAAAAGTCTATAGTCTGCGGGTACTCTTACAACTGCTCATTAATGCCAAAGTGTTTCCTTGATGTCACTGCATAAGAAGAAGTCTTAATTTATTACAGTTTAACAATAGACAGTTAAATCTTAGCACAAACATAATAAACCCAACTTATTGGCAGCGGTCATAAAAAACCTTCAGATATTTAATTTACAACCCCTTAATCAAATTTATTTGCCTCTTGTTGTAAAAGTAAACATCTTCTAGCATAGAAATTCCTGATATCCCCGGCATTGTCACTGTTCAGTGATTCGATAGGGTTTTTTATGTGATCACCCCAAGTTGGCCGCGCCTTTGATCCCGGTTCCCTATCCCGCTACCTGTATCATCCCTCGGTGTCTTTTGTATTTTTTCACCCACTATCTTGTAAGTTTTGGGGATCAGTGGAATTAAAGATTACGAAACAGGTAACATATTCAAGATACAAGTGCCAAGAGCCGAAGTGTGACTGCAAAACCTAAGGCCTACCTAGGTATTACAGCCTAAAAGGAAAATTATAAATTTTTTGACATGATATGTGTTATCTAATCATAATATTAACCATCACAATGTAGGTAATCTTATCAAGCGATAATAAAATCAATGGGTAATTTTCTTTGACTTATCCACTGTTAATTTTACATACATACATAGGCTTTCCAACTGGTTTTCTGCCTTTAACAGGGCTTCTAATAATCCATCCAGACTAAGCATTCAGTTACTAATAACTAACTATTCCCGTTAAATGTCTACGGGACCCTCCCTTAAAGTTCGACTGTGGCTTGTCCGATTTCTTTTGATTGAATTACGGGTTGTAAGGTTGCAGCCACGATTAGACGCGCCGCATTCCAGCTGCTAATTTGGTGCTATTAAATACACGCATGTCCTGCTAGAGGGAGATAGCCGAATTTTTCTATGATGGAGTCGTATTTCATCCTTTTCTAAGGGACCTCGGAGGGCGCCCGTTTTCGGCGGCGGTAATCGACTTACACCGTAACGTGTAATGTTGGTAACTTGAGTTTTAGGAGCGCTACACACAAGACATTATTCGCCACAAATGGGCAGTATTTAATGTAGGTAGGTAGATGAATTTTATAGGGATACTTAGGGCTGAATTTTAAAGTAGCCACTCTACTTTACTGTTCAAAAATATCTCTGAGGGACGCGATGTGTTGAAACTTGTGTATAGCGCGCTTTTTGTTTTAATTTTTTAATGTTTGCAAGTTTTGCAACTAAGATAAAACTCCAATTCAAACTGGTACCTAATTGCAGTCACAAACTTACTTTTACTTACTTACATTTAGTTTCATCATCATCATCAGGTCAGGTTAGTCTCTGTAGGTACTGCAGAAACAGGATGATTCTTTAAAATTCTGAGGCAAATAGAGGATTTGGCCTACAGGTGGCCAGACGGGAAGGGTGAATGAAGACATTCAATTTACGGGACTACATTTAATTAATGTTATTAAATCAATATTGGGTGTTATCTTTAGCTATAAATCGATTACTACGCACTTATTAATAAAGATACCTATGTTTTGTCAATCCAACAGTTGGCGGCCGTTACGAACTTGCTACGTGATCTGCGTAAATAGTCTACTCGTATGCTTGTGAATAATACTCGTATCTTGATGTCCTTGAATTATACTGTCAGATTCCAGTTTGATCCACGATACGAAGGGCGTTATTCGGTTCACAGCAAAAAGCTGTTAATAAAATAAAACAAAAGAGGTCCACGTGCCAATTAAGTACGTATGATCCAACTCTGGCGTATAAAAATGGATAGATTTTTTCGCAATGTGAGATTCCTTACCACATGAGTAAAAAAAAGAACCAGAATTTATTAAATCCTGAAACCCTCGTTATACCTAACATTTTACTAAGTGGATCTCCTCATCCCTGAATTAGGAAACACCATAAATATTTACCTAGGTGTATTTTGGTGAAAATTTTTACAGAATGTGAAACCTGAAATTTTCGTTTTACCTAATATTTTATTAAGTGGACCTCATCCCTGTGTTACGACTACTACCATAAAAAATACTACATGTTTTGGTGAACAATTGATTCCAGGATTCCGGCCATTCCGGGTGAAGCTCATCATACCTAAACATCAGTGTGTCGAGTCACAAAATAGGTGGTCGAGTGATGGTATGTCACTTATCTGTTGTTTTTTGGGAACATGATCACAGTGATTATAACCAACCGCCATTTCCGACGAACTCGTCGCTCGGGCAGAACATACTCGTAGATTAGAGATTAATGCGCCTACGCATTTTTGTAGCGTTACTGAGCGAACATGATTGTAAAATGTAGAGATAGGTACTTACGAGTCTGTTAATTGCTTTGGCATACCTACTAACCTACATTTCGTATGAGTAAAGGGAACCTTTCTTACTAAGGGCTGCTGAAAATCTTTTGAGATAGGCATGGCTCTATCAACTCTAGAGATACTTAACTAGTCCTAGAGATAGAGTCATAGAGTCAAAATACCAGAGTTCACAACATCCTACAGCTTATGTTACCTAGGCTTAGGATATTTAGTTTTAGGTTATTAAAATATCTTTAATACCAAATAAAATATTTTTTCTTTCTTTCTAAAATCTTTGTTTGTCACCTGTTATCCGCTTTGCAATGGAGGTAAGTCGAATCTTAATTTCGAACTCCTCCTATGTTCTTCTAATTTCGTTGCGGGTCCAATGACAGTTTAACTTTCCCCCGGGACAAACTTGACCTTCATTGGTTGGATTTTTATGGCGGTCAAGCTGTAGATCCTGGCTACACAGGAGTTGCAGTGGTGGGAACGAGAGGTGGGAATAGTCCCGTATCTAGGTTAGGGAAGAGTGGGAATTTATCACAGACATGATGAGCGAGAAAATTACAAAGCTATGAAAATGCACATTTTCTTTAAGGCTCAGTTCCATGTAGTAGAGTCCTTTCTACCCTTGGTTAATATTTATTTTCTATATGCAATATTACCTCATTGTCACATGGTATCATTTTAGCTTCATTTTAATTTTATTAAAAAAACTTGTTGGTTTTAATTTTATCGAATAGAAGGAAAGATAATATTTCATAACGCAGACGTAAACAAAGCTATTAATATCAAATTCTTAGCTCCTAAATATTGTTTTGTGCTGTTATCTCGGTCATTAGAAGATACTATACCCTTAAAAGTAATATATTTTAACTTAATTCAACAACAACATTTTAAATACTTTTAATATTTTATCATATCGAAATTTTATGTGCATAAGTATGTTGGCAAACTATACTTAGTCAATGTGTGGTCACTGGACATAATTATGATGCTATTACCTTTTCCCTTGCTAGATAATCAAGGGCCTAGAATTCTAGATTAACTGGTCACTCTAGATTGTAGGAAGATTATATTAAAAACTCATATGTACCTACAAGAACCCTTCTAGATAAACACAAGTCAGGTGGCCCCAACGTCAATTTATGCAAAAGTATTTGTTAACATGCCTCGCCGCTTATTTACAACTTTATTATTTTAATGGCAGCAAAGTTATAGAGATAATAATCCAATTTAATAACCAATTACTACAATTATTCATCAACTCGTCCTACGGCATAAGTGGGTCGGTGTCTTGTTTTACCTTGTCATAAAGCAAAAAACAATAACTACGAAAAATAAGTTTATAAATTAGTTTATCGATTAATTTTAAGCTCGGTAATGAAAATTAATAACGATATTGAAATCAGTATAGAAATAGTCTCATTTTTTTGAGTTGGCCCTAACGAGTAATAATATAATAATCAATCAATCGGTTAAAAATAATGCAACTGTTTGAAATCTGACTCTAGTAATGAAAATGAATGGCTTACTGTATGTATACTAATTAAAATATGATACTACGTTTTGAATTCAGAAAAGTTCTAAATAAATAATGTTACCCTTTGAAGTTAGACTAGAATTGACGCGAATAATTTTACTCTATCCTACTGAGTCTTCTTAAGCTGTTTATTAATAGACTAACAGCCGCCCGCAACTTCGTAACCGTTCGTGGATCCCGTTTTACCCTCTTAGGGGTGGAGTTTCGTAAAATCAGTTCTTAGTGAGCACCTAAAAGGAATCCCCAAGCAAAATTTGAGACTCCTAGCACTTGTAGTTTCTGAGATTTCGTGATGAGTGAGTCAGTCAGTCAATCAGTGACCTTTCGCTTTTATAAATATAGACACCAGTGATTTGCTTTCGTTTATTTAGGATCGAATATTTATTGATTGTTGATTATTGAGAAGTATGCAAGTATTTGTATACAATTCAGCTGCTTTATCAATATTTTTACGTGTGATAAGATAAGAAAGCTCTGTCCAAACTTTGACTCTATCAGTAGAGTTAATTAGTGATGTGACTAGACGTGTGCACGACCGCCCACTGTTGGGATCTGAAGTAGCCGCTCGGTGTGTCGGTGCGTGCACTGGGTCTGATCGGCGGAGCTCGAACCGCCAACCGTTCATCGATAGCTTCTTGATAAATAAAAACGCAATGGACTGTATAGCTTCTTTAATCTCACTTCACAAACTTTCACTACAACTATGAGGTCCTGTCCTTAACACTATTACACTTCGCCCGTCCGAATAGGGCAACCGCGTCGCGTTTAGGAGGAGCTTAGCTCGACTCGCACTTATTCCGATTTCTCTGCACTGACTGGATTCACGAACCGACGAACTGAACTAACTGCGAACTAACTCAGGAACGAACTCACTAACTCACTTTTGGGCTCGAGGCGCGCTTCTTATGTCTTGTCTGAGAGCGAGGGTTTAGTCGCGGCAATCGCCCATAATCTACACCAATCGCCATGCCCGAATGTAGGCTATCTCTCTTTCAAACCCTCCCTCTCAGACAGACGCGTCCGTGAGCGCTCACATGCCTATCTCGCTCACTCCTAAGCGATTCCCTATCTTCCTTTTCTTAATTATTTGTTTTCCTTAATTAACATGTGTCCTCTTTATTATTTTCATGTAAAAAGTAGTACATAGGTTTCGTCTTTCCTTATATATTACGATTTAACTTAGTCCTTAATAAATTACATCTTCTATAAAGAATTATTCATCATTTTCCATCTTTNGACGCCGGGTAAGTCCTTTAGACGGTTAGGCCCCTCCAGTAAATAGTCGTTCAAGCAGCGTCCGTCGCTTTGAGCTGCAGCGTCAAAAACCAGGCGTATCTTCTCTGGTTTGTTCAAATTTGTCGTCGCGAAATGCGGAAGGAACCACCTCTTTTCTTCTTCTAGTCGTGTCACGGGTTCCACATATCCTTTCTCTATTAATCTTCTTATTTGCAGCTCGTAACTTGATTTAAATGTCGGATTTCGGTCCATCCGCCGTTCGAGGTTCACGAGTCTCTTCAGCGCCTCCTTGTAGCTTGGAGGTAGGGTAACATTTCCTTCTTTCCAGGTTAACCCTACCTCGATGCGCCCGTCTGGTGTTCTGCGCACTGTCTCTCTGAACGTTGATTCGGCCTTCTCCTCGGCGGGCTTGGTGGCCTTCCTCACACCCACACCGAGCGCCTCCATTTCAAAATTCCAAGCCACTATCTTCTCTAGGTTGTCCACGATGTGGAGCACCGTTCCACCGTTCTTCTTTATTATCCTGAACGGCAGGATCCCATGGACCACCCATCCCAGCGGAGTCCTAGTTGCCGCCGGCTCGTGCTTTGCTCCTCGTCTCACGTCGGTGGCCACGAGCAAGTCCCAATGATCGGCCCCTATTAGGACCTGTGGCTTCGCCTTTCCATAGGTCAGACCTTCTATGTCCTTTAAGTGCGGGTACTTCAATACTCGGCCTGGTACTGTCTGAGGTGTCAGCTCGAAGTTCTTTATCGTCCTCAATACCAGCTCGTGCTCCTCATTCTCGAACCGGCCCTTTATGGTTAACTGCACCTCGCGGCTGGCCTCTTCTTTCGTTGTCGCATTGACCCCCTTGATGGTTATGGGCCTCGGCGTCCCGCCCTTGGTTAGCGACTTCGCTAGGTCAGCGTCTATCAGTGAGACCGTAGCGCCTTCGTCCAGAAGGGCGTAGGTCCTTACCTCTCCTAGAGGGCCTCGCAGGGTCACCGGACACATCTTTAAAAGTACCTGCCGATCCGTAGTTGCGGTCGCAGTCACGACGGTCTCCTGCACAGGCGTAGTTCTCCGGTCCGCGTGCAGCAGGTGGTGATGAGGTCTAGCACAACGATCACAAGCACGGGCTTTGCAGTTTTGCCGTCTATGAGTGGACACTAGGCACAGGAAACACAATCGGCACTTCTTTATCAGTTCCCACCGATCCGAATCACTTTTGTCTTTGAACCGATCACAGTCTGGCACTACGTGATCTCCACCACAACACACGCACTTTATTTGTCTTTTATTGTCACTAACTTGTCCATTATTGTCATTGCGTGCGGTCGTTTCACTCGCGTTATATATTCGCGCACTTTTCTTCACTGACGGCTTCGAAGTTGAGGCTTGCGTTCCGGAACTGGAGGCCATCGGCGTATAGGAGTACATCATCGCTTTGTCCGCCTCTTCCATTAGAAAGCGAGACAGTGCTACGATGTCTGATTCCCCCGGCCGCTTCCTGTCCGCTGCGAAGTCACACCACCTCGTCCGTGTGTGAGGATTGAGTTTCTCAATAACATCCCTCGCCAACATAGGGTTCATCAAATATCCACTGTTATCGATGTTCTGAATAATCGATACGATATTCTGGAGCTTGATGGCGAACTTGTTGAGATCCATTGCTGCGGCTCCTGGTTTCGGCAGATGTCTGATCTCTTCCAGCGCACGATCTATTATGTGCTCTGGCCTTCCATAGTACTGGTCTAACGTTCTCACTATCAATACTGGATCTGCTGCAGTGTAAAGTAGAGCCGCAACGACCTCTCTGGCCTCTCCCCTTAAACTTGACCGCAGCTTTGCTAGATTGTCGGCCGGTGTTCCCTTCGTTAAAATCCCGGAATCACGGATTGCCGCTCTAAACGGAAGCCACTCCGTTGCTGCTCCGCTGAATATTGGCAATTCCTGTCTGCCCGGCCGATATGCCATATCTCTGATGGCTTCTGCTAATTGCTCGATAGCGCGCCCGCTGCTTCTTTGACGTTCCCGCGCAGGCGTCCGCGTCGGCGATCTTGAGTAGCGCCCCTCATCGGGGGGCTCCCCCCGTGGCACACCCGTATCCTCAACACGCGTCGTTGTTGTCGCGGTCGCAATCGGCTGCTCGCGTAGCCAGCCTTCGACCCGCTCGTGTGCGTGGTCGCCGGTTTCGCTCGCAACTCTCTCTTCTTCTTGAATGTCTTCGATCTCGGCGGCCAAACGTTTCTTTATAAGGTCCGCTTCGAGTTCAAGTTCCTTCTTTCTAATCGCAGCCAACCGTTCCGCTGCCGCGATCTCCGCTGCTCTTATTCTGGCGGTCGCACTTGAGGTTGACCTCACTGATGGCGCACGTATGGTCACAGTTCTTGGCACCTCTGTTCGTGAGGGTTCTCTTTCTTGCCCCTCTCCTCTCGGGGGTTCCATTTCTTGACCCTCTTCTCGTAGTGGTCCAGTCGAAGGTGATTGCGGCGGCTCCGCGAACGTTCGCCTCAGCGTGGCTTGTCGCGTTCTCGGCTGCTCCTCCGCGGGTTCCCTGCCGTCTTGGCTCCGGGTAACCACCATAGTTCCAGTTGCTAATCGGGTTCTAAGTGCTCGTCGTCCGTAGGGTTCCAACTATGACCCGCTTCCTTACGTTCCGGTTTCCAAAGTCCGGGTTCCGTAGCTCGGGTTCCTTAGTTGGGGTTCCGTAGACCAGGGGTTCCGTAGTCCGGGGTTCCGTAGACCAGGGGTTCCGTAGTCCGGGGTTCCGTAGTCTGGGGTTCCGTATTCTGGGGTTCCGTAGTCCGGGGTTCCCTACCCCAGGGTTCCGTATTCCAGGGTGCCGTAGATCCAGGGGTTCCGTAGATCCGGCTCGAAGGACCTAACTGTGCACGACCGCCCACTGTAGGGATCTGAAGTAGCCGCTCGGTGTGTCGGTGCGTGCACTGGGTCTGATCGGCGGAGTTCGAACCGCCAACCGTTCATCGATAGCTTCTAAATAATAAAACAATGGACTGTATAGCTTCTTTATTCTCACTTCACAAACTTTCACTACAACTATGAGGTCCTGTCCTTAACACTATTACACTTCGCCCGTCCGAATAGGGCAACCGCGTCGCGTTTAGGAGGAGCTTAGCTCGACTCGCACTTATTCCGATTTCTCTGCACTGACTGGATTCACGAACCGACGAACTGAACTAACTGCGAACTAACTCAGGAACGAACTCACTAACTCACTTTTGGGCTCGAGGCGCGCTTCTTATGTCTTGTCTGAGAGCGAGGGTTTAGTCGCGGCAATCGCCCATAATCTACACCAATCGCCATGCCCGAATGTAGGCTATCTCTCTTTCAAACCCTCCCTCTCAGACAGACGCGTCCGTGAGCGCTCACATGCCTATCTCGCTCACTCCTAAGCGATTCCCTATCTTCCTTTTCTTAATTATTTGTTTTCCTTAATTAACATGTGTCCTCTTTATTATTTTCATGTAAAAAGTAGTACATAGGTTTCGTCTTTCCTTATATATTACGATTTAACTTAGTCCTTAATAAATTACATCTTCTATAAAGAATTATTCATCATTTTCCATCTTTACTTACGTAACTTACATAAACGGTTATTATTTCCATAAATTATATATCAAGCTATTTAATATTATTACAGAGACCATCAAATACATGTTAAAACCTTAAATATTCAATAATTAACATACAAACATACATATTTACAGTTTACGCGCAACGGTGTACGCATTCGTTCGCGCCACTATTTCGCCGATTTCCTTCTTCTCGGCGAGTCGTCCCCAACAAGACGGTAGAGACAGACTAATGATAACGAAATCTTTAGAATGTCGCATGAATCATTAAGGACTCAATCTTTATTAAAAGAAACTATTTCATACATCTTGATGACTATTTTTTGCTTCTGAGAATGAGTTATGCTGATTAATAATCGTCTTCAATATTGCTGTCACTTTAAGAGATATTTGGTTAATTGTCTGATTTAATTTGTATTGTTTGAGATAATTATGTTTTTTTCTACTCAAATGGTTGGGTACATTATACCGCACTTATGTCATTGTTTGTTTGCGGCATGAACTCTTTTTTGCGACATTGTATTCAGAAAGTTAAAAGAACAAAACGAGTCGTTTGCGGTTATGATTTTACAGAAAACGATCCAACTCCATTCAGCTCAATGGGAGCGCACAATTCACGTGACGAAACAAAAACTGTACGCGATCACAATGGGTTTACTCGACGCTCGGTTTTGTAAGAGAACGTACGCGACACAAATGGCGCGAGGGACTCAACCCAACGACCTTTAACGTACCAGTGACATTTCACCAGCGGCTCTTGTCAAAACGCTGTTACTTATTACGCCGTGTCAGGGCTGGAAACAAAGCTTAGGCAACGCTAATAATATCTCGCTCACTTACGCAATACGCAATCCACTCGCATAGTTTCGCTGCCCGCGCTCATGTACAACTAGATCGCTGGGTAATGGGTAATTGAATAAAACCACACCATAATAGATAATACATTTCATTTTATATTAGGTATCTATAACAATACTTTTAACAGTCTTAAAACGAACGACTTAGTGAGATAGACGGCGGTCAACGCCGGGGTATCTACAAATCTACAGTATGTACAGGGTCAAGCGCAGGTGAGAGATGTGAACGCGCGCGGCGCGGGGTTGGGCGGCGCGCTGTGGCGCTGCAGCCCCGAGCAGGCGCCCACGCCGCGCGCCACCGCCTCGAAGAACTGCCGCAGGTCGCTCACCGAGCGCATCGGCGGCGCCTGCAGGTCGTGCAGCGAGGCCGCGCGCCGCGGCGTCGTCTCCGCCACCAGCGGCTGCGTCAGCTGCTCCGTACTCCTAGCCAACCCACCACACCCCCCGCTCCTCGACAAATTCTCAAACAGCGCCCTTCGCTCCCTCACCGGCACGTACTTCGCCACCGCCTCGTGCGCATTCGGCGAGCAAGACCTCGCTCTGCTCTCCAGCGATGCGGTTTTCCGTCTCGCCGCCTCCATCGCGTGCCTGCCCCGCTCCGCGCCCCCCGCCGTCCCCTCCCAGCGTTTTAGGTAACGATGGCGACCTTGCTCCGATTCCCCGGAGCGCGCCGCGCGCGGCAGCGTGTGGTGTTGCGCGTTCAGTTTGCTGCAGTTGTCGCATTTGATGACCTCCGCTTTCCGCACAGGCGCGTCGACCACGTCTGTGGTTTTCAAAGCGTCGAGGGAGAGGGTCAAGTCGAGGCTGCGATCGGACGATGAGTCGTAGTCGTCGTCTTCCACGACGATGCCCTCGTCGGTCGCGGCGGGCGAGTGGTCCCGGCGCGGCAGCTGCGTCTCGGTGGAGGTCAGCAGCCTCCGGCGAGCCCGCGGCGGCGGTCGGGGAGGGCAGGAGGGCGTCTCCAGGAGCGAGGCCTCCTTCTTTGGTTCTTTGGCTGTGTCCGCGGCTGACAGTACGTCCAGGAATCGGACTTGTGGTAGCGGTGTTTGGCCGAGTATCTCGACGCAGAGCGCGCGCACCCATTTGGCATATTCCGCCGCATTGCATGTCTGCAACAATGAGAGAATTATGTTAACACAAAACTTATTTATGGCTCTATTATAACAAAGAACGAGAATCGGGTTTAATCCTGGTATAATCGGACCGGAATGAGGAATTCAAATGCGTTTGTCTAGGGTGACGATAATGAAACGGGCTATTTGAAAGAGGAAACTAGTCCTGGTTACATTATGTCGAGATCAAGTTCTAGGGATTGATCAAACGTGATTTCTTTACTTGTCAACACCTTCGCGATCTAGCCCTTCTTATGGTAAACAGCCCCATCAAAAGGTCGCCACACAAAAGGCGATGATTTACGACGTTTCGTTTTATAGAGGCATATAAAAGTGAGCGAATCGTGAGAATGTCGCCTCGAAGGGGTCTCGCAAGACGTTGCTTAAACTTCCTCTTAAGAATAAGTAGGTTTAACCAGCAATACGAACGGATGTGATAATAATTTCTTAAGAATATTGCAAGGAACGGCGTCGTGTGTCTCTAAAATTATTACCAAATCGACTCTAATTGAACTCGTGTTATCTAAACTAGATCTGTGGGCGCGCCGCTAATGTTTTTACTTTCTTATCGAGTATTGCGAGTACTCAAAAGATAGTGTCGAAAATGTTCAGTTGGGTTATCAGCGTTCGATATTTGTGCCATGTCTCAAAACATTTTATGTGGTCATTAACTAAAGATTCTACTGTGTCATTACTGGGAGCAGTGGCTATTATTTATGAAAGCATTGTCGTATAGACAATGACCACGGTGTACGTGACCGAACGACTGATCGCAAGTCAGTACTTAAGTTAAACATGCAATCAAGATTTGACTGTTTTTGTTAAGCGAAAAAACTAACGAACCGGTTTGGTGCCTTTCTAAACTACATGTGACTTAAGCACGTTGAGAGGTTGTAAAAATTAAAATTCTCATGTTTACTTTTTCACACTTGCAAATATTAACTTGGCGTTTAACAAACATTGACAAGTTTTTAAATTGTATTTTTTGCTCAAACAGTTCAGCGTCCATGGAGAGCCTTCAACAAGGCGTTACAAATAAGTAAGATTATTACTAGCTTATGAATCAAACGAGATTATATTGAGCTATGTAATTTAGGCCAGTACAAACTGGTGTTGCCTGAATACTGGTTAGTATACAGACGAAATGAATTCTAACCTACAATGTTATTCGATTAATATTCGATTTCAGTTACTCAACCACTACCAGGAACAGTACGAGTAACTTTTAATCGCTAGCAGTTAGTACAACAAATAATCGATTAGATCACGAGGAACGATCTAATAACAGACACGATGAGTTCCGATCACTATTAATTTTCACCGATTACCCAAGTTTTCATGAAGTTAATGATAATGGAAATAAGGCATTATCCGGATGCTTCGTTTTCCTGACTACTAATTTATGATGTTTCCAGCAGTAAGTAGTTATTATTTACTATCGATATTGATGGGAACATCGATGCTAACAACCTACTTAATCTTCTAATGGATGACCAATCCATTTGTTTTCAGTTTTATTGTGAAGAAGACTTACGAAATTTTATATTGAAACAATATCACAAGTCTACTTAGTTCTTGACTGGAACAGAGGTCATGTAAATAGGCTTATAAGAATGTAATTAGAAATATCTAAAATGCCTGAGTTAGAGTTAATAATAGATGGTGGCAACAAAATAGGTGAGTGAAACTAAAAACAACTTTAAAGACACAAAAAATTAAAAAGTAATAATATGACGCTTGATGATAATGATGCGAAATTTATTTCCTATCGATACTCCGATTCGCAACACTAGCCACAATGAAGACCGTCACGCGATAGGAACTGGCAGACAAAAACGTTTTCGACCGTTTTGATTGCTTTCCCGGATATCGGCAGGATGTTTTGTCGCGGAAACGAAAGTTTGCTTGCGGCTACACTAGTCTGCTGGTTAAAACGATTGTAGATTATGATGACAAGCGCATCTTCCGTCAATAGTGTTAAATTTTGTCGATAGTTGGGTCGGGTACTGTTAATCAGTATGGACATGTATGAAAGTGCGCACATTGGTATCGGCTGATTCTTCATGCTAATTAGAATCAGGTCCAACTATCGGCCAACTAAAAGTCTGCAGTCTGCGGGGAGTTTAAGATCCATTACTACGCTAGACTTAGACATTTAGGTAAACTATAGTAATAAAAATATTTTTCCTTCTTTCAAAACATATTTATGTCTCTAGATTAATAAAAAGGATATGGTTAAAAATAACCAAAAGTTAAGATTAAGGTCCGGGTTTTAGAATTGAGATGATATAAATTGAGATGAAATTTTTGGCTTGGAAATCTTAATACCGAAAACTTTACACTGAATCTATGGGACAAAACGATATTTCGGCTGCTTGCTTAACTATAAACAGATGTCGCTTTCTGAGCTCAGTCTACCTGCTTTTTAATTGGTGCAGAAAAAATAAAATTGGGAGCATGAGACGTAAATTCTTCCTTATTTATGTCTAGCAAAAACTTTAAAATGATCGCGTGACTGCCGCCTCTGAATGGACAGTTTCGTATACTCATTATAGTGAGACTGTTATGTTTAAAGTAAATAATAGGTTAGTGTTATCACGTAACACCGCACACAGAGCTTGCTAAACACCTCCAACAAATAGCTGCTGTAATAAAGAAAATGGGAGACATGGTAATACCCGGAATCAATTAATATTGATCTGATTTAACAAAATATAGTTCGTCTAGGTTCTGGTTAAAATTGAAATCCTGACCCTAAACAGTTTAAAATCTGTAATGCAGAACAGAGTTTACGAAAAACTGAATTTTAAAAGCAATTTCACAGATAGCTTGGTTCATCAAAACAAGTGGGATTATTTTGTTTTTAAATATTGCAAAAGACAAAGAAGTATTGCCCTTACTTCTTCATCCCTGGCTTCCGTGGTCACGACGGCTCTACCTTGCCCCCAGAAAATAATTGTTAAATTAAATAAATGCATGAGCCAGAAAGTTCCGACAACAGCATGCTGTACAACATTGGGGGAATAAATGAATAGAAACTTTACTATTATGTAACTGAAAAATGTCTAGAGATGACAATTCTGGGGTGACATGAGTTAAAAGCTTAAAAGTTTGCCAACCTGTGGCATTAAGCAAACACTGTATTTCATCTCTCATTAGCACTTACATTTCTGTCTGAAACCTTGACTAATGAGTGCATTAACTCCTTTTGCAGCTGACCTTATCTACACATTAGATTTAATTGCATCTTTTTATAAGAAATCGTAACACTTTATATGCGTTTAACTTAGAAATACGAGTGGCCATGGTGTTAAAGTCAACCTTCAACTGTTCCAATGTAAAAAGCCATCACAAAAATCACAAAGGCAATTCGTCATAAGCTATAACAATGGGAAACCATAACCTTATAGTGTACTGTGTAATAAACACACATTAAGTGTGTACATAGGAAATAAAGATATTAATTGGTATTTAAGAGATAAGATTTACATAATATAACGTGGCGTAAAAAGCATTTACGCCTAATCCTTTGTCGAGACTTAAATAATCAAATTAAATTTATGGTCTGGTAACTTTCAGAAAGTAATGATAGGTTTGAAAATGTGTTTGTTGTGGTGGGAAAAACCAAAATTTAGTCAAATGAGGTCAGTAACAGTCAGAACTTAGCTTTGTTCTTATAAAGTTTTTGTGATTTTTAGTGTTCACATTTTAACGTTAATTCTTTGGTTTCTTATAAGTATTCTTTTGATAAATGATCCGTCGATTATTTGCATTTTGTATAAGACGCGAATTTTTCACACTACAAGTGACAACATTAAATTTTTAGCTTATTCCTAACAGAAAACGCAGTCAATAATAAAATGTGAGAACATTATGAATAGAATACCACTACAAAGATCTCAGCCTGTTCGACCCGAAGCAGATTCGTTGAGCTTTTTATTAAGAATCTTTCAGTGAAAGCGATTGTATGAAAACGAAAGCAAACAGCTAACAAGTTTCTCTGCGGCCGATCCGTTAGACCCGGGGTCACGACCGGGGCCTGCTCATTCATACGTCGACCTTGTCACAAATGTGGGGTATATGCTTGTCAGAATTCTGGGTATTCTGTTATGTCATGAGACATTTGACAGTTTGGAAGAAACCCTGGATATTGACCAAAGAGTTTAACTTGCAGAGTATGTTTTACTATGGCCTTAATCTCTGAAAAAGAGTGCATTACATTATACTAATAATGTGGTAAAGCAAACAGCTAACCTTTCTCTGCGTCTGATCCGTTAGACCCGGGGTCACCGGGCTCATTCATACGTCGACCTTGTCAGAAATGTGGGGAATATCTTCTGGAATATGCTTGTCAGTTTGATATCAATTCTGGATTTCCTTTGATGGACATAAGTAGGACAAAGGTTTTATCTAGCAGAGTGCGTTTTATGGCCCTAAGTTCGCATTAAATGCTACAAATAATTGTAAAGCAAAGTTAAGAAGTTTTTGAGGTTCGTCTTGTTAGACCCGGGGTCACGACCGGGGCCTGCTCATTCATACGTCGACCTTGTCAGAAATGTGGGGAATATGGTATATAATATTATGCTTGTCAGAATTCTGGATATTTTGTGATGTCATGAGACATTTGACAGTTTGGAAGAAACTCTGGATATTGACCAAAGAGTTTAACTTGCAGAGTATGTTTTACTATGGCCTTAAGCTCGCCTTATGCTACTAATTAATGAGGTATAGCAAATAGATAACAAGTTTCTCTACGTCCGATCCGTTAGACCCGGGGTCACGACCGGGTCTTTGCTCATTCAGTCCTTGTCAGAAATGTGGGAAATATGGTCTGTAATATTGTTAGATGCTTGTCAGTTTGGAAGGAACCCTGGATATTGACCCAAAGGTTAACTGGCAGACTATGTCTTATGGTATTAAGTGACAAATTAATTCTTGTGGCGTAGTTTTGGGCCGACATTGTGTAGGTTTGTTGTCGACACGACAAGAAGAAGTGACGTCTACTTAATTACTTAAAAAAGATAGCGATAACGAACTTCAATCTGTCACGATTACTAATTGGTCTAGAGGCCTAGGAAAATCATAATAGATAATAAGCACGCAAGTAAGATAGGTCATGCACGCAGCACACACGACGCGTGTTAATTTGCATTAATTAATTCGCTCGATTCCATTACAAATTAATATTCAAATCGAGCAAAAACGTCACTTTCATTACTGCAACAGCATTACAAGCAACAAGAAAAGTGACTGCATGAAGATGTAGGTAGACTCAAACACCCGTAGTCACAAACATTACTATGAGGTCTCACAGTGAGCGTAAACGCACAGAATCCCAAAAACCTATTTATAGACAATACTTGAGTGGTGGAGTGACATACACGAATCAATCACAGAGCTCTATTCAACGCTGTGCGGTCGACTTCGCATAGCGTTGCTGCTTCACTTAAGCAACTCTTCTAGACGCTTTTCCTTTGCTCTACAGTGCCATAGTCGATGAGTTTGAAAGTAAAGGTGCGTTCACCTTGCTACGTTAAATAGACGCCCATGCGTGTAACAGGGCGTGTGAACACGAATGTCACACGCCACGTAATACCACGTAAACTTTAATTGACATCAGAGAGACATGACATTATAGGCGCAATGTATAAAGCGAGATAAATACAGAAGAAATGTACGAGCAGTTAGCTTTTATATATCTTATACGAGTAGTATTCTCTATGTAAAAGGTGCATAAAATCACAAAAAATATGAGATAGTTACTTAGACAATTTTCACGGATTGTATTGCATACAACTTGAATTATTTAACGTTTCAAGAAAACTTAATATGCCGAAACTTATCAGAGTTTAGCTGAGTGATGAGATGTCAGAACATTGTCAAACCAGTCAAGATTAGCCTTATCGTGCGATCGCATGCGACCAAACGATTTCACACCGGGAAACGTAAGAGAAACGTGACACTCCGAGCGGAGCCGACGGAAATGCTAATGCTAAATATAGGAATGTACCGTATGAGCAACTAACAGGTGTCATATTATCTTCCTACTTAGGGTAAGTTGTATGTTCCAAGCCAAGTTGAATAGAAATTGAAAGGCTATGATCATGTGGGTTTCTATATTTACCTCTTTCTTAGTGTAAAACACTAAGCTGACAGAATAATTTTAGCTCAATTCGGTTGTTTGAATCAGCGAATGTCTTCAAACTTCTAAGACAAAAACTTCTGAAGAAATATAAGTTATAGCCTGACCAGGAACATAAAAACCCTGGCATAGTGGCGCGTCAATTACATTTGATAGTGCAACACTGAGTACAGTCGTACTTGTGTTAAATTAATTGGCTAACTTTATGTATCAGGATTCAGGATTACGGGCTAATTTGATATTTTCATAAATTAACGAAAAAATATTATTATAGGTAACCTTATTTAAATAAATTAAATGAAACCATCAATCGAGCTAGTAGATTTATTTTATTATTCATCAATAATCAAATTCAGAACTTGAATATTCAATTGCAATGTTTGCTCATGAACGCTTCAAACTCGGTACTTCTTTCCCAATCTCATAAAATTCAACACTTAGAAAGTGTCAAAATTTTTAAAATAGGTAGTTGAAACAAACCACAGCTAATTTTCATAGTGGACTGTACTATACAATAAACATGTCAGTCCATTTGACAACCTTTGTCGGAAACATTATTCAATGAAAATATTGTCCGAACCCTTAGTATTTCTCTTCGACGAATACTTTAACACATTGTGAACCACTTTTCTTTCACGACTATAAAAATATTTTAGCAATTTAATTCATAAAACCTATTGCACACATTTAAAATAAAGTTTGTTTACACTTTGACAGCAATAGACTGACATGCAAGGTGACATGTCAATGAAGTTTTCAGTTACTGTTGCCATTAAAAGAAATTAGTACCATTAGTTTTCCGCAACATGGCGAGGGTTTTTATGTTCCTGGTCAGGCTATAAAATGATGACACTCGATAGGTAAATACAGACACTAGAGAACGCGAAATTTATTCCACGAAATATTTCTTCTCTTATAGTTTTATTTGTACCTCTCTCCTTGTATGAATTACTTTACGTGAAAACTGTCACCAGTAGTGCCTTTATGAAGCCTTGACACCAGAAAGGATTCAGGCTGTGCTCCCGTGGTAGTCACGAGCTCAACTACCGGACCTAAGTACGATAAGGCCATGAACTAGTCTTTGAAACTTATTCAGCTCTTTACCTGAAAAGTTCATTTTTTTTCTCTTGCGCCAGGCTACCTAAGTACACCTATTGCCTCGAGCGGGTTTTGGAAACTTCTTTATTTCTTTACCTGAAAAGTGGCAACGGCAGAGTCGTCGCGCATCCTCGACAGCTGGAAGGCATTAGGCAGGGTAGGGGCTGTGCGTAGGTGGAGCCCTCGCAAGGGCAGCCTGGCAGCAGGCCTCCGAGGCAGGGGACCTAAGTACACCTATTGCCCTCGAACAGGTCTTGGAAACTTCTTTATTTCTTTACCTGAAAAGTGGCAACGGCAGAGTCGTCGCGCATCCTCGACAACTGGAAGGCATTAGGCAGGGTAGGTGCTGTGCGGAGGTGGAGCCCTCGCAAGGGCAGCCTGGCAGCGGGCCGCCTAGGCAGGGTACCCTCGCGCCAGGCCAGCAGGCAGCCGCCTCGCACGGCGGCCCGCACCCACGCCCAGGATACGTTGTCGTCATTGTAATACTGACGGAGGACTCCTGGGGACAATGAGACGTCGCATTATTGATAAATTTTACTTCGTTCGTAAGTTGGATTCAGCTAAAAGACGTCCACAGCTGGACAAAGGCCTTCCCCAAGGATTTCCACAACGACCGATCCAGGTAATTCCACTTGCTTCTTGTAAAGTTAATGATTGATAATGATAACTTCAAAGGACATTGATAACTTTTCTATTGTAAGCTGCTAGCAAATACTATAATAGAGTCAATGTGCTTCTATGGAGAATCTATTTGAGTAATTGAGTTTATCGTGCCATATTTTTACCTCCTTATACTAACAAAGATTTTAATACTTAGTGAGCTGAATAGATCATGTATTAATGTTTGATGATTGTTTTGTATGACCAGTTTTCAATCGATCCTAAATATCCTAATTACGGTCACTTTTCAGGAAAAAAGGCTCTGAAAATTAACATCACAAAAGGATGGCACTCCTGTGGGTCTATTTACAAATGAAAGCTCAAAAAAGTATGTCAACTGTCATCAATTACATGTGCTTGTTCTACATTTTGGCTATAAATAAGTGCCACCGCGTGGTTGCGAGCGTTACAAAGCGTATTCGTGTCCCCAGAGATAAAGGCGCGTTTTTTCAAAAGCTATTTTAATTCCAAAGTATACATATTACATAATTACCAAACTATCCTAGATGGATAATTAAACGGTCAAATAAGATAACATTTTAAGTGGTCTACGTAATATCACAAAAATAATGAGTGTTGGTTTTGTCTATATTTTTAGACTAAAATGATACAGAAAATTTAATCAAATAATTATTTGCAGTGACGTTGAATACGATTGTCAAACTTAAACCACTCATCATTTTGGCTTCAGATTTGGCATCTCTGGAAATTCTCAATTTATCTAAGAGCCTATAGATGTGATTGGCGCGTTATATCAACACGTGAGGTGTTTCGCGGACAATCGTAGGCAAAGTGGTAGTTTACGTAAAAACTGACACAACAGAGAGAGATTTAGTAGACACACAGTTAAATTGGTTCGAATAAGTTAAGCACAGCACCACACCACACACAATAAGCGGTCAGCGCGTGAGGTAGAAAATTGTAAACATACTCGTAGTTGATTTTTTGTTCGAAGCATAAGTAACTGAAAGCTTTTACGAAATAGCAAAATTTATTTTATTGATGAATCTTCCTGAAATTATCTTTATGAAATTAAATAATTTAATGATTTGTGTTGTGGTCCATTTTCAAAACATTAAATGTGAAAATTTTTATTTCTGAAAATCGAGGATAAAGCGTGGATTGTATAGGTTATGTACTATCGGGGACTCTTCCGCCTGATCACTTTGTAGAAATTTTAGCGTAAGCGCATCGCTCCGGTCACGTGCTCACCCCGTCTCTAATTGGTTACGCATTTTACTATATTTTTACTACGACCAATAAGAGACAATCAGGGCTTAGGTTGCAATACGAAATACCATTGTGCACTTTATTGTCATAGGGTTAAGGTTTAAAACGAAATGTTTCTTTTTCTTCAATCTTTCTTAGTTTTAGGCTGAGTTGCACCATCTAACTTTGACCGTAACTATAACGGTAACCGGTGCTTTTTGTATGGAGTTTGACAGAATTTTGACGTTTGTTAAAGTTAAAGTAAGATGGTGCAACTGAGCCTTAGAATTTTAATAATAGAATTTGGTTACAAACAAATAGATATGTATTTTTTTTAATATTGTGTTTTTATACGAGGTCTGTCTGCTTTTTGCTTTGGCGATCTGTCGACATATTCTCTCCTTTGTTTTTTTGTGAAGTTTCGTGATCAATAACCGATTGATTTGTGTTGACCCGTGCTAGTAATTGGACTGTTTGATTGCCTTTTTATTGACCTCCGCTCGATTACTGAACCATGCCTCTCAAAATAATTCTTATATTTACTTACAAACTTATCTATACATTGTTAACTGTTTAAGTGTTATTTAGTTTGAAGTTTAATTGTTATAGATTTAAGACCTTGTGTAAAGACACTTAATGTGCAATAAAAAATTGAATTTGAAATAAAACTAACTTAATATTATAATATTTACGATAACCAATTACCTGGATCATTGCTACCTAGTGCAATATTTATATTAAATTTTAATAACGTAGATAAGTGTTTCTTTAAAACGGAAAACAAAATATGCATTAAAAATAAATAGAAACCTATTATAAGTTTTTATTAACATTCAAGGATTTAAGAAAGTTATAGCCAGATCTTACAATAATTGTTTTTAAGCCACAAATATTCCTTAACTCTTTACTAATTAATTCAATAACATATTGTTTTAAATTATTAGTTCCGAATAAATTAAATACCTATTAAATAAGTAAAATTCGAAAGTAATTGTATGATTTTGTATTTCTCGCCCTAACTAGCTAAACTAATATCATGAGATTTACACTCATAATATCAACAATAATTGTAGAAAGGGCTACTTTTTTCTCGGGAAATTGCATAGTTACCTCGGAATGTGCGATAGCAATTTTGTGACCCGAGCGGGCAATCGCTAGTTCAAATTTTACACGAAGCCTCATATAATATTTTGTAGCGATTCTTAATTGGGTTTCAAATTGACTAAAATGCGACGTTGCCAAACGAGCGCTACGGATGCGGGTAATAGGCAATACTCAATCCTAAGTGCTTTACATAGAGCTTGGTTTGCTAGGGCAAACATCTACAGTGGTGCGCCGACGCTGCTTAGACTCGAAACATGAATGAACTGGGAAATCGAGCGTGTGTGTGCAAACAATTTAGGCCCTTAAGGTGTCAAGGCGTTCGAGTCCCCGATAGTACCTAAATTATAAATAATAAATAGCCTGAAGTTCCGCAGATCATAATAAAATGGCGTATAGCAACCATCGTTTGTTAATTTTTAAAACAAGCACAAGATTTTCGAGGAGGACAAGAAAGAGATGAATCCATTGCTGA
Source organism: Ostrinia furnacalis (assembly GCF_004193835.3). Lineage (NCBI taxonomy): Eukaryota > Metazoa > Arthropoda > Insecta > Lepidoptera > Crambidae > Ostrinia > Ostrinia furnacalis. The sequence continues at coordinate 414,749 of NW_021134478.1, forward strand.
CTATTACATTTGCTTGGCGGTTCTACTACATCCACCTAACGTGTTACAACAGTTACAAGGAAAATATTCAGCAATTTGTTGCTGGGCAAAACGTATAGGCACATTGAATGTAGGGAGAAAAATTGATTGTCAAGTGACGCAAACTGCCTACAGTATTTTCATAACAAAGTGATTTACCGCAATGAGTAACATACGATACGAGGGTGTTATGTGTGTAGCACGTACACATAATTTATTAAGAGGTATGTGCCTAATTTGGATTACTAATGTTTGGCCAAAAAACGTTTCCCAAATTATCACATGGCAAACAACGTTTCGCAAATTTTCATTTGGCAAATTCTCATTTGGCAAAACAACTTATTGCAAACTTTTAATTCGCAAATGTCTTTTTTGGCATATTATTGTTTAGCAAATTATTGTTTGGCAAAGTATGTTTCATTTGGCAAAAATATTTCACGATAAACTATTTACAAAATAATTATTTTGGTGCATAGAATGGAATACAAATTAGCTTGTGGTTATTATTTTGTTTAGTGGGTAGTATATAATATTTGTTCTAAATTTATTTTCATATTTCATTATTTTTATCGAAACTAAATGATTAATTAACAATAGAGGTGATTCTAGCGCTCGGCGGCCGCTGCCGCGGCACGCTTCGCTCGCCTTCGCGCGTTAAGGGTCACTGTTCTAACCTAACCTAACCTACTATTTTCTGCAAAACCTACTTTCGCATCCATACTATTTTCTGCAATCTCTTTGTTTTACATAAAATTCTTGTGAAAACCATGATCATTTGCCTTGTGCTTTGATTTGTGGGTAACGGTGGGTAAGCATGTGAAGTGTCAATTTGACCAAATAAATTATTTGGGATATAATATTTGGCAAAATAAAACATTTGCTATATAAACATTTGCCAAGTAAAATTTGACCAAATGATAATTTGACCAAATGAAATAGTTGCGAAAAGTACATTTGCTAAAAGTTCATTTGGGAAATGAAACTTTGGCGATAAGTTGTTTGCGAAGTGAAATTTGGCGAAAAGTAATTTGGCCAAACGGAAGGATACCGCCTAATTTGCATATTTTACGATTGGTCGTACGTAGTAGAACCTACCAGTAAATAGAAAAAAAAATTTGATGCACCAATTATTATAACATGTTAATTTTCAATTCATTAAATAAACATTTTGTTCGCGGCGTTTTGTATCAGTCATTATAATTAACAACAAAACTATTTACGTGGCTAAATGCATTAATTAGTAAAATAAACAACGAGAACAATTAAAGACAACTAGACAGCTAGTCTAGGCGTAAAGTCTATAAGTTTACTTAACTGAGTCATCAAAGAACAAATTGACCGTTATAAAAAACAGTTAATGAGCAACGTGATTTGCTAAACAATTCAAACAATTAATTGTCATAAGGTTTTTGTTATCTGAACTTCCGTTTAAAACGGATTAAAACATTGTTTTGTTGATAAAATTAAACTAAAAAAAATTTCTGTTTAGCCGAGTGGTTATTTTATTTTTTATTTATTTAACTTTAAAAAGAAATGTACAGTCAGCCTTCTTCTTTAAACAATAGCTTAAACTAAATTAATTTGGCGCTTAAATGTTCTGAAGCTTTTGTGGCTCTGGGTTCAGCTCTTGTTACCTACTACTTTAAATAAAATATTAATGAATTGCAGTAACCAACATAGGTATTTGTATTATTTTCAGCTGTAGTGTTAAACTACTTTAAAACTATTAATCCTTCGACACTCGACTAATTTAATTACATGTTATCAATGTCGTTTTATTCGCATGAATATGAATGCGCCGTATTATTTTAAAAGGGGGATTTACATAAAATAATTAATTTCACGCCCCTTAATCGGCATGGCAACAAATCAATTCGGACGCGCTTGCGCTGCATAATTAGTTCGTTAAAATAAAAATAAACGACTTCTCGAGATCGGACACATGTGGTGGACACTTGCAATTTTTCGCGCAGCGGGGAGCCTCAGCCGACACATTTTTGTTTGGTTTTAATAATCTTTTTAAGCCCCTAAATGTTCCTTATAAGGAACAAATACAACAGTAAAAAATATCTTGCCAAGGAGGAAGTACATAACGTCTGGTATTGTTAGTTTGCTTGGATAAACTTGAACCATCTTTCTGAAAAGAAAATTATTCCCTCGTATATCCGATATCCGAACGTGTCCGAACCTCCTAGTTTATGTCGCAAGCCTTCTAGGCTTCTGAAAAGAACTCTCTGCTAATGAAAAGAACCCAGTTGCCTGTTATTATTTGACAGACATTTTGGTTACTTTTATGTGACAAAGATCAGATCATTATTTATTTGACCATAGTTGGTACGACTACTTCTTGAAAAGTAAATGTCAACTTAGCTTATAGAGATAGGCTAAGGCCGATATTAGCGACATTTAAAACTCTTAAAAAAGCTTAGATTTGCCTGTGTTTGGTTGATTTTAAAGTTCAATGACAACGTGAGTAAAACTCTTATTTGATTGCCATTTCTCATCCCAACTAATATTATAAATGCGAAAGTAACTCTGTCTGTCTGTCTGTCTGTTTGTCTGTCTGTCTGTCTGTTACGCTTTCCCGCTTAAACCTCGCAACCGATTTTGATGAAATTTGGCATAGAGATAGTTTGAGTCCCGGGAAAGAACATAGGATAGTTTTTATCCCGGTTTTTGAAACAGGGACGCGCGCGATAAAGTTTTTCTGTGACAGACAAAAATCCACGCGGGCGAAGCCGCGGGCGGAAAGCTAGTACGTTATAATATCCCAATCCCAAGCACAATAATTAAACGGACAATGGTCTATCTAAGTCTCTATGATCCAGTTTCGAACATGATACGGACCTATCGTCTAAACGTTCGCTGTTATGACCATAGTTTCTGTGTCCATTCTATAATGTTAATGACGGTTTGATGTAAAAATAACCAGCAGGTTGAAGGCTACACAAATCGCATGAAATTGTGGCACTACGGTAAATTAGTATAACTCATCGTGCCAAACGTTACATTGTCAAGTTCATCCGGCCGCAATCGACCTTTATCACGGAGTTGTTTCCGAGAATGATGGACACAATACTGTTTTTGTTTGGGGGCGTTGAAGAATATTTTTTGCAATGTTATTCGTATCAAAACAATATGGCGAACTGAAATTAATTATCATACATAATTATGTTAATACAGACTGTTATTAGCATTTTTAAGGTCTCGTAGATGTTTAAAGACGGCTTCTTATATTTGCTAACACATTTAATCGGTCTGTCACTTAATGATCGGTTGGTAGCGGCCTGCATCCAGCGCCTACGTTCAGCAGTGGACGTCCTATGGCTGATATGATGCTAACAACACTTAACTGAAAATCACATAGTGCGATGGAAATGTACGAACCCTCTTTAAGACAGTCGTACTTGGCTGGTGTTTCATAAAACACATAAAAAATAGGTAAATTATATCTATGGTATTTGTTTACAAACACGCGGCATGTTCAGCATGAGTTTGCATTTGTGTAGGTGGTTTATTTTTCTCAGTATCGAATGGGAACTATAGTAAGTAGGCACAGTCAAGGTCAAATAGTTAGTGGCACCCAAAGTGGCCAAAAAGTCGACAACACAACTTTTTTTTATCCACAACGAGGAAGCTCTTGGCCTGTATCTCACCTGATGGTAAGTGACGATCAGGCCGAAGGTGGAAGCCAGCTTCACCCGGAATCCTTAACCACGGAGGAACTGGCTATCTTACCTACCTTCTAACTGCCCAAACGCAACAATGCTGTTCATATTATTGTTATGGCGACAGACTTAGGTAAGATGGTGGTAGCTAGCCAGGCGGACTTAGAACAAGCCCTACCACCAACCAAACCGAACAGAAAAATCTGCCCCCACTGGGAATCGAACCCCGGACCTCTTCGTCTGAAGCAGGTGGTCTTACCGCTAGACCACAGAGGCGGTTATGACACAACTTAGACGAACTTCTTGGCTACTTTGGGTCACGAACTATCTGACGCTGACTGTACCTATAATAACGTAACGTAAATTTGTTTCGAGTAGATTTTTATTTCGGTTTATTCAGAGTTAAACTCAGACGGATTCTGGAATACGATGACAGGTTAATAAGATAAGTAGGTTACTAATCATGATTGTTTTACTTCAGAAAAGGCAATTTACAAATAACAAAATTGCCAAGTCTTTAATTTTTGCCATAAGAGAAAAAATAACAACACAGAAAAAACTGTAGCAAGTCGACTTAAGTATTGACATTTGACGTAAAGTTTAATAATAACTAACCAACAGGTGAGTGATGTAGAAATGTCAAGAGTAATAAGCTTCAAAATTGCAATGGACCCGAACAATTTATGGTTTCGGTATTAAAATACTTAGTCCAGTCATTTCGTCAGAAAAAAAGGCAAATAAAATAAAATGAATTTGCGCTTCTAATTTTTTAATATGTTGTAAACATATTAAAAAGTAAAAAGAAAATACCTAGAAAAGCTTAACTTGAGATTGTCGACCAAGCTTTCCTAGGAGCTTTCGCCGCCATCTTGGAAAACGCTTAAAATTTGTTTTTCGGCAATAACTCGGCTATCCGATGAGATTCGAAAATTTTTGTAGGACACTTTTTGTAGCTTTCTTTGTGCTCTACAATAACGCCCGAACCATTTTTAGCGTATCATGCATCGTTATCGAGATATCGATCGATAAAGTCAAAAATTTTGGACACAATTTTTGTTTTTTTCTTTTTTTTTCTTTGGGTCTTAATAAAATGAAAATGAAAAATTCCGAAATAATTAGTTAGGGTCTTAATGAAAAATTCCGAAATAATTAAATAATTAATTAAAAAGTAAAAAGTAAAATTTCATTACTTTTAATTACTTTTTTTTAAGTAACGGCAAAGCATTTGTATTAGTTGGTTCTTGTTTTGAGTCCTTGTGAGAAACTTCTCCTGGCTAACTTTTGGAGTAGTTGTCTCATCGAATGTGAACTCCGGCGATTGGTTTTTTCTCGAACGTCGTACTCTTTCCGAAGTTTTCGTTCCAGCGAGTGTCATATCAGTCGGATAACCGTCGAATATGATTGCAACCTTTCCTTCGAAGTTATGTTGTACGTATCTGACGTTAATTATTTAATTATTCCGAAATAATTTGTGTCCAAAATTTTTGACTTTATCGATCGATATCTCGATAACGATGCATGATACGCTAAAAATGGTTCGGGCGTTATTGTAGAGCACAAAGAAAGCTACAAAAAGTGTCCTACAAAAATTTTCGAATCTCATCGGATAGCCGAGTTATTGCCGAAAAACAAATTTTACCCCTTTTTTCAACATGGCGGCGAAAGCTCCTAGGAAAGCTTGGTCGACAATCTCAAGTGAAGCTTTTCTAGGTATCCCCTACAACATATTAAAAAATTAGAAGCGCAAATTCATTTTCTTTTTTGAATGTACGTAATGACTGGACTAACTACAATTTTCACGTTTTAAGAGATAACATAATGGTTTCTTGAATATTAACGAGTCGGGTAGATAGGGGAGGTAAAACATATAAGATCTAGGTACACAGTTTAACATCATGCTGACATGTGCATGTGTTTTTTTTACTCACTAACAATCAAAGTCCAGTCTTTCGAAGATAATAGCTACCTAATTGGACATTTTGAGTTTTGAATTCCATATTTTTATAGCAAACTAATAAAGCTTTTCATAGCAATATTTGCCAGTCATAAAGCATTGCTAGAATATTGCAAAAACAATATTAACTAATTAACCGGATTTCAGTAAAGGAGAGATGGATCAAGTTTGAGGTCAATGACCTTTACCAAAAAAATTAGAAGTGAACACGCATTTTACAAAGGGTTTATTCGTTCGCCCGCGAGTCCCTAATAGACCTAATTATTTTTTTGTCCGGCGAATTGACTTCTGGTCACGCCAGGTGTTTTTCAAGTCTAGGCCAGCGCATTTACCTATGTTGATTGAAGCACACGCACTACCTACTGGGTTTTTCAAATTACCTATTTGTGATAATAAATTATAGGCTATTGTTATCTTATAAACAATAATTAGGTTAGTAAGAGGAGGAGATTCGATTATTACCTACCTATTATGTAAAAATTACTTAAATGTCCTAGTAGGTAGGTACCTACCTATGTAAGATAATTAGAATAAAATTGTTTTAAATGTAGGTTACCTAATACCTATATGTTCTTAGTAGTGAACACGATTCTTTTAACTCACGAGGGAAGAAGTCAGCTAGGAGATTAATTTGAATTGACCACTGACCAGTCAGAATGGATGGAAAGTAGGTAGGTAATTGGTATTTTTGGCATTTGGCTGTAGGTAGGTACCTACCAGAGATTCTAGTTTGATTCTCTTCTACTGTCTCTAAACTCTCTCTAAACAATGCAAGTAAAATGTTGTCTAGTGAGTGAACCTTCAGATGCCAACAAAAATGCACAGCCTGTAAGTTATAAGTAGGTAACCTAAATAACGTAGGTATGGTAATGTAAACAATAACGTATCGGCTCGACATGAACGATATTAATTCATGAACTGACCTGATATCCTCAAATTTGGATCAGCTGGTGTCGGCACAGGGCCCGGGGTCAACTCAGGGTTCAACTTCCTCAATCCGGCCACCACTCGTGGTGCCGGCGACTGTTCCCCCACGAGCATCTCACAACATTTTACCAATGATCACAACACCACAATCATAACATCACAATTATCACAGCTCTGTAAATCCAAAACTTCGATGGTCGTTGTCAAACTAATCAAAACAACTCAAAATGTAGGTAACTGTCAAATCGTTTTTTAAACGTCGAAAAAGTTCGTTAAACGCGCGCGCCTCATTACATTGTTCGTTCACAACCAGTCGCGTTCGACGACTGTCCTGTCAGGCCTGCGCGGCAATGAATGAATGAATTTGATTTGCTTGGGTTGTGCCCGCCCCTCTACCACAATCTACGCTTACTACTACGAGTAAACAAAAACACGAATGGCGGCGGGCGAACGGTTCATCACTGAAGACGTCTAACGCCATCTAGCGGTGAGTAGAATCATTAATCAAAGTTTATTAAATGTACATAGGTATAAATAGTTTGATGTTTATTCCAGTGATCAAATGGAATAATTATGGTTAAAGTCATTTCAATTTCTCATAAGTATAATTAATTAAAATATAATGTTATTAATCAAAGCATAAAAATATTAAAACATTCTGAAGAAACAAATTTTAATGATAAAAATAATAATATTATACAGACATCTATCGGTGAGTATTATAGTTAATAACCATGCTTTCAAAGCACACCAATAGTGACATCTGTCTTTAGTAAGCTAAACGAAATGTCTTGTTTTCCACTGCTAATTTAAGCATAGTGTACTTATGTGCTTTTAATCGCAAGTTGTGGATCGCTGATACTTCTTATAGTCAACAATAGATGGCAGTGTAAGTTTCATATTTTCGACGAAAGATGTCGCGACTAGTAATGAAAAAGCTTCACATTTTCGCGCCACCAAAGCTAGGCATCCCCATGTGATATAGAAATGAATTTTATTAGACATACTTATCCTATTAATGTATTTATTTTGTACTTGTATCGAATAATTATAATTTTTCTTTCTAATATTTTTCAATACACTAGGACTAGCTTTTGACAGCTCTACAAATAGCGTACCTATTGTTTTTTTTTTAATTTAAAACCTACATAACCTACATTAATAAATCACTACAACAGTAGAGAACATAGTTTTTTGCTAAGATTTTAATATCTGGGCTGGGCGTTCATGTAGTCATGGAGGTAATCCAATTTAGTTACTTTTATCATAACTTTAATAATGCAGCAATTTAGATACGAGTAGGTATGCAGGCAGGATAAATTATGTAAGTAGGCATGTACTTACTACTCGTAATTTCTTGAAAAATATAGCTAAAGAATTTTGATTTGTTTTTTTACCCATAAGGTTATAAAATGGGTCAAGAAGATATTTTTGAACATTGAAGAATAAGCATAGGTACTTTTTAATCTGCGGTCAGATTAGGTTCTTTATATCATATTGATTGAATTCAGAATTAAGGAAAATAAAAGATAAAAGTATAGTAAGGTAGTGTACTAACTCTACATTATGTAATTATGTTAATTAGGTATGTGTAAGGAAAGTGTCTAGTTGTTACTTAATCATGTTATTATTATTACTACTGGACTAGCATCAGAAGGTAGGTATTATTATTATGAAATAAAGAATAATGATCTGTTCCGAAATATTTATTAAATTATATTTTTTATTTGCGCTTACTATAACAATTTTGCTTTGCGTCACATACAGTCATTGTTCACAATTGGAAGACTTAGTAAATTAAGCTTGATATTTTCATAAAAAGGCATCGAGATCAAACAAATGGCACATAAATAGAATTTGAAATTAAAATACTACATACTAGCGTAACCTAAAACACAAACTTAATTAAGGCACGAGTGTAAACAATACGTTACATAAACATACATAAGTTAAAACAAATTAAAGCTTTGTCATGGAAGATACTAATAATATCACATTGATTGGCGAGCGTGTTTCACCAGGGGCGCCACTTGTCCTCGTCCGCCGGTGGCCCGTCGCGTTCTTTTTTCTCAGCGTAAAAAGCCTCGAGCTGACGCTTCGCCTCCTCCTGTTTTTTGTACTCCTGGTACTCGATCAATTTCCTCTTCTTTTTTGGTGGTAAGTTGCTGTAATCCATCGGCGATTCGCAGTGTTCCGGAAGACTGGACTCAACTTTGCTCTCGGGTAAAGGCGTCGTGTCCAATTGACTCGAGGTCTGATACGCGACAGGTTTTTTAGGTGAGGCACCCTCTGTAGCCTTCGATGGGGACCTGAACTTCCTCAGGTCCAAGGTATCGTTGCTCGGCATCGGCACGTTGGCAGGCGAGTACTGGTATACGAGATCGTTTTTGCACACTTCGTCTTTGTACAAATATTTTGGTTCGGCCGGCGAATCGGCGCCCATGTTTACATCGACGCCGACCGTGTCGTTACCGCGTTTGTCCATTATGTGCTGTCGGATCTTTTGAAGGATAACATCCTTCGCTTCGGCTGGCACTCTGTTGAAGTAAGCCCCGTTTCTGTGTGTGTTCGCGCCGTGTATTTGTTCAGGGGCGTGTAGAGGCGGTGACAGCTTGTCAACCGTCGTGAGTAGGCCCGCCATCGGTGGACTTGCTTTGTGAGGTAATCTAGGGTTTGGTCGAGAATATGCCCATTGTTTAGACGCGCCATCGCCGGAGTAGACTGAGTCCTCGGCGTCTGAAGAGGAGCGTTCATGGTCGCTGTAGTAGTGCTGTCTGTCGGACACCACGGAAGATGGGGACGTGGGTGGTGAAAATGGAGGCCTATCTGGTACTTGTATCGTGAGCGGCTGTGCCGTTATCAGCCGAGATAGGTGACTGATTAGGCTCTGGCTGACTTTGGCGTCTAAGTCAGGCACCGACATGATAAACCGGCACGCCTCCGCAGCGCATTGTCCGAAGCCGGCTTGAAACTTCTTCGCTTCCAAAACTGGATCCTTGGGGCTGTGTAATTTTGTGAGATGATTAACTGTTAACTCAAGGATATCTGCCTTCTCCAGCTTGCTCAGGTTGTCGTCATCGATCTGTGGACAAAAGAAAGAAAAACAATTGAGCAGGTGCGAGCGTTGGTTCTCACGGTCCGGCGGTGAACGTCACATTAATATAACTGTACAGGAGAATAGGGATATAGTCGTGGTACGGTTTATTAATGGAACTTGTACTTTTAAATTCCAGTTTCGCCGCGGGCAGATAAGTGCTCGTGCAATAAACAGAAGGACGACCGGTTGCGATAAAAATAAATGGCGTGTGAATGAATGATGGATTGCATTTTGATGATCACTAAAAGAAGACTCAGCTATATTTTTTCGTGATCCATTAAGTCTATAGTGTGAGAACTGATGAGATGCGCTAATGAGTTAGGGTTTTTATTTTTCTTTACTGACACTCAATATAAAAACTAAAATAAAATGAAATAAGCACTCACCTCTAGAGCCCCAACCATGAGGTCTTTGAGTTCATCCAGGCAGCGATTGATGCGCGCGCGCCGCTTTCGCTCCAAAAGCGGTTTTGTGATTTTCTTGTACTTTGCCGTTTTCGACAATGGTGCTGGATCAGCCGACATTTTTGTTAACCTATCAAAAGAAACGAAAAAGTTTAGTAAAATGTAACATAACGTATTGTATCGCGAGCAGGAAAATACTTAAGTTTGTTTACAAACAATTCGACAAAGTTTCAATTAAAAATAAAATAATTTATGGAAACACTTGACCATTAAAAAGTGCCCTAACTAATCCTCTCATTAACTACAATCAACGCCCTAACCACAATAATTACAAAACCACGAACAACAAACACAACCACTGACTTACCTATAAATTTTAATTCAACACACTACTTAAATTATTCACGCAAACGGTACGCACGTCTCTCTCGGCGCGTCGTCGCACACTGCCTGCGAAGGAAGGCTTCGCTCTCCCCGCGGACCCTTACCCCCCTCCCCCGGCCCTGCCATTCATGTCTGCGCAAGAGCACGTGTGCGGTTCCGAGCATGCGTAACGCGGGAATGTCGTTTTTTTCTATGACTTATTATAATTACTAGCTTTCCGCCCGTGGCTTCGCCCGCGTGGAATTTTGTCTGTCACAGAAAAACTTTATCGCGCGCGTCCCTGTTTCAAAAACCGGGATAAAAACTATCCTATGTTCTTTCCCGGGACTCAAACTATCTCTATGCCAAATTTCATCAAAATCGGTTGCGAGGTTTAAGCGGAAAAGCGTAACAGACAGACAGACAGACAGACAGACAGAGTTACTTTCGCATTTATAATATTAGTTGGGGTTGCGTGGAATTCGTAATGATTTGTAATGGAGTAAGTTTGGGAAGTTTCATAATGTTAAGGTGGTAAGGGCTTAGGTTAATGTATCTTTAACTGAAACATGATAAAATAGAGCAATGGAAAGTTCTCACTTTTAATAGCTATAATATGATTGTTTGGTTGGACTTTTCTTTATTATTCACTTAAATAGCCTTCCCGTAAAAATTATCCTATGATGAATGCCTCTAACGCATTTTGGTTTTTATTGTCTTGAAAATCTTTTAACCGTTTATTATTACGATGTTTCTTGGCTGAAAAACAAACAAAAGGGTCGAAAATAAAATAATGTCTGTTTAACGTAACAAAAAAGACAATAATAATAAACAGCACGCGTTTCTAAGTTTTACAATTACGCCAAACGATTCAGTTAAACCCTTATCCATTCTTTTGTAAACATTAAAGGAACCGCTAACGACGACTTACTTTCTTCTATTACCGTTATTCATATTTGTTATTGTTTGCGTGGTGAAAGAAATGTATCTAATCTGTAACTAGGTATTTTGATCCTGTTTAATGTATTGATAGATTAGAAACAATATTGCCTTAAAAGATTTTTTTCAGTTTAGAAAAATTACAATTGGTGACTCTACATTGATTACATAATGCAATTCTGTAATTGTACAAGTATGTATTAATTACTACTTTCAGGTCCTGTTAGTTAGACTACTAAAATAATAAAGAGTTGAACTCTCTCGATTCAGATTTTCTGGGTACAATTTCTAGGTAAAACTCGCATCGTATTAACCTAATTGTGTGGAAAAAAGTACGATTCCTCTTTCATTAGAGTTTGTATCTTCAGTTTGATCCAGGTACCTTACAGAGACTAATGTGCTGCTCAAAATGATACTAAAATTTAGTCAGCCGTTGATCTACACGATAGAGCCGAAGAAAAATGGCTGTATCCTTTTAAACAATTTCCAAAAACCTGTCGGCTTTTACAAAAAGTATGCAAATTCAACGAAAATAATGTGAATTGTATGTTATCTCAACCGCTACTCGACCCCAAGTCCAACTTGGCGGCAACTGAAAGATAAAGGCTGACGTAGACAAAAGCTTGGCACAAAAACCTTTAAATGGCACGGACGAATATGGGACAAGTCAAAAGGCCCGGCATTTTTGGGGCCAGGTAGGCGCGTTCTTATAAAACTCGTCCTTTAGCAACAATATTGAGTTTAGGAATGTGATAATTATGGGTGGATTCTGGATTCTGATTTAAAATAGCTTTTTCATTAAATTACTAGATAAGGAACGTTTTTACGCAATATTAAAAAATATTGCCATAATATTGGTACTGTGACAACATTTTAATTTTATTGTCATAAAGATAATATCTAATGTAGGTATAATAATAATACACAAATATGGTGAAATACATTTATTCCTGGAATGAAATCTGGTGATTCATAAAATAAAACATCATAAAGCTATATGAAATAAGATGGGTTGCGTGAATTGCAAAATGTAGAGACAGTACAAAATTTATTTGAATCATTGTTTATGTTCTAGTCTAATGGAATAGACAGACACCAGCTAAACTATTGTAAAATAAATTAAACTAAAATAAAATTCGAACTACATATCCAAATCTTTATCACAACTCACATTTTCTTTTCATCACAAATTATTTAGCTGTCTTTTAATTATTATGACTAAGAGTTACTATAGAGCTTAATTACTTGATCCTACATAATAAATACTAGTTTTAACCTTCACGATTTAATCTAAAAAAGTAAAATTCATATCCTTGTCCATAAATTTTCGTCTCTATCTTTTCCTAAAGTACAATAACAAAACATCTAAAATCAAAATAAACAATGACTAACATCCAATAAATACGTTGGTAATGAATTCTTTACCGCGAACGTTGAGAAAAACCTGTTCCTACCTACACAAACACAATTATGTTTTAGACGGATTGCACACGTAACGACTTGGTTATGTAAAACGAAACGTCATAAAGCTACGTCATCAAGGTAATTTTCTAAACAGGGACGTCACCTATTACGAGTGAAGATGTCGCAGTGAAACTATAAATTTGGGTATTTCAACGATACGGTGTGAATCGGCTGGGAAAGTCATTGTAAGTAAAAGGAAAATTGTAGCGTCCGGAAAAAACTCTGTTACAAACGGCTTTATGACTGAAACAAAATGATCTGTTTCAGGAAAATTCTGAAAACTTAAAAAGAATAACTTTACTTTGTTCCGCTAAAATCGATGGTAAAGTTTCTATCAAATCAAATCTTTCCTCTCTCTCAATTCAAAATGTGTTCAATAAATGGAAGGATAAACAACGGGCAATATCAATAATTTCCCTTGACTAATAGCGAGATAACAAATTAGTTATCCCTCTCTCTATATATTAAGTTATTTTTTACGTTGCTCTATAAGAGCTTTAACTTTATAACAAGCTATCTAGGCGTCGCTGCAAAACACTGAGACTTTTCCTTAAAAAATATTGAAGTTATATCTCGCTTTCGCTCTACCTAAGCACTCTACATAGGCATGTTCTAAAACACCGCATTTCCTTACACTGACTGCCACAGTCCGAGGTACAATAATGTAAATATGACGCACGTATGACTCACAGATGACCACGGCTTAGGTGACGCGTGAATTTTAATGAATCTGCGCCGCGATTCTTGGCTGGGGTCACCTTTTTCTTAGTATTAAGTGAACACTTAAACGTATTTTATTTCGGATTTAACTACGTCATCGTGAGCAGGCACCGCTCACCGGTAATTTCTTCGAGTTACGGGTGGATTATGGTATTTTTATTCTGATAAGATGACTGTTTTTGTTGAATGTTAGATTGATTTGATTGGCATGATTACAGGGACGTGTATTTCCCCTATGTTCCCCTATTTGTTTGGGAAAAAGACGTGAAGCATAGTAAAATTGAATTGCTACTAATGACTTAACTACTTAGACTTAACGATGCAAATCTTAAAACATACAAAGATTCTGGTAATTTGAGTTGTTTTCCAGACTATTCATTGGTATTTTGAAAATCTTGCCATTATCATCATAACTTTAGCCACAAGACGTCCACTGCTGAACAAAGGCCTTCCTTATCTTCATAACATAGAAATTAGTTTTCATAATTTGAAAATCTAGGGCCGCTGATTTTTGGTTTAATTGTCTTTTCAGCATTTTAAACCTAGGTAGTTTTGACTTGTTTTTTAACGAGAAATTAACGTCTTTTTCTCATACAATAATTAACCTAATTGCGTAAAGTACTTGCAACACAGGTGTGCAATAAAAATATTGCAACGTGTAGGATGTTGCAGCTCCGATGACATATAAAGCGAGTGGAATTAACGTTATAATTAAGTAATTAACGTATAATTACCCCAGTGGCCGGCGATATTCCAATAAGAGTATTATGGTAAAGTCGAGAGCACATTAACCTATACATTTTTTGTTCCAAAATAGCCTGTGTTACAACGAGATAAGATGAAACAGTAGTAAGATTAATGTGCCGTCGATTGAACTATTGGATCGGGTGTAAATGTAGATTTCTTGAATTAATTATGAAAAGTCAACACGTTAATCGGTTAAATGGTAAAAGTGAGTGTATGTTTTTGTATTATAATTTATTTAATACCATTATAATGTAAGGTGGCCGGCGACTGTAACTACCACAGAATAAAATAATATGTACTCTACAACTTTAATCCAGGAAATGAAAAAAATCATTAAAATAACAAAGTATTAATTTAGTAACATAAATTACTGAAGACTTTTACCTGTTTTTTCGTTAATAAAGAATTTAAATTTTCTTGGATTATGGAATTTGCGAACTCTGCTTAACCTCTTCCATGGTTCAATGTCAATCTGTCCTTGTCTCTTACTTTTACTACCCGTATTCACAAACGATGTTTGCATAAGTGAAGCAGCAAATCGAACGCACAGCGTTAAATAGAGCTCAGTGATTAGTTCGTGTGTCACCCTGTGCGTCCACGTGCACTGTGAGACCTCATAGTAATGGTTGTGAATACGGGTGTTGTTACATCATTGGTGCTTGGTTTATTTAAGTGACCCGACTGGGAATAGACCCCGAACCCGAGTTCAAGGTAAAACTACGGGCCGTATTAAAAAATGTCCGATCAAATATTTACTACCGATCGTTTTATCACTAACCTTGACGACAGGAACCCACGCGTGGGCGTGTGGGCGTGCTATCTATGGCACGCGTGGGAAAACCCGCGGCGCGTGTTCACACGCGACGCAGGCAGGGTTGCCAGGTTTAAAAACTAAAGCCGGACTCGGTGTTTAATTTGGCTGGACATTTTTACTGTAAAAGCCGGAGATTACCTTTCTAATCAGAGCTTTTAAAAGTCTTAAGCTGAGTTGCATAATCGTGCTTTAATTTTATCAAACGTCAAAAATCTGTCAAACTCCATACAAAAAACACCGGTTAACGTTAAAGTTTCGGTTAAAGTTAGGTGGTGCAACTCAACCTTAATTATCCTCAAAATATAAAAATATTTCTTAATTAATTTATTTAAATATTAGAAAGACCAGGGTTTACTTATTTCATTAATAAAAAATCGAGTCACGGCTTTCAATAGGCGTGGCAGTCACATGAAAAGTCTAGCAAAAGCCGGACAGACCGAACGAGAGAATATTTTCCCGGACACGTCCGCAAAAAGCCAAACATGTCCGGCTAAAGCCTGACGCCTGGCAACCCTAGGCGCAGGCGCATGGACCATTTGTTTCGCCTCGATTCGGATATGATGTCATCGATGTTTGTTTTCCATGGTGACGATTTATTTATAGTTAACGGATTATTAATAGCGTCTGTTTTGTTTTGTTGCTAAGTCAAATTGTTATTATGCGTGTATAGTTTTAAGTCCCTTTGTTCTGTTTTTCTGTTTTCTTTTGTGTCAAATAAAGTTTTTCTTATTCTTATTCTTATTCTTATTTAATTTGTAATTTACGTTAATTATTATTGTTTTTTAAAGCATATGAGCAATTTATATTAAACAAATTACTAATAGGTAAATCCGTTGAGCTAAATGTATGCTAGTGTTAGGTTAATTAGATTTGAATATTATTTTAATTAGCAGATCTTATGGGCTAACAACGCGATTAAAAAATAGATGGGTGGTCGTTACGATTTACTGACCTTTATCACTATTTATGAGTATTTCCGTTTTAAACTAGTTATTTATTATTTTTTATGGTTCAAGGTACCCAGAAGATTGGAAGCATTTTATTTTGTAATTCTAGTTTGAGTAGCAACTCTATAAATGCTAAGAAATTTTAATAACTATGCAAGCATTACGTTTCTGAATGGTCAAACTATATGTAGTCGTTCGAAGCCTCTGGCCTTTCCTATCATTTACATCTCCAGTCTTTCTTGTAATTGGTGTCTTCAAAAGTATCTTCCAACTCCAATAAAACTCCCAATAACATAAAGAATTAGCTGTTACATTACCGTCGTCAAAAGAAGCCGAAACGTGTCGGCCGTCCGATCACTTAAACATAAACCCACGCCCACGCCCACGCGTGGTCGTTGATAACAGGCAAATGCATCACTCTGATTTATATTTGACAAATTAACATCTTCGAATAAAAATAAATTAGTTATAGGTGGCGCCTTGATGTTCGACAACGTTTTTGTGTACAAAACGATACACATAATTTAATTTTATGGTATATGTTTACTCACATTAGATTGTATATGTTTACAGACTTTTATTTAAGCCAGTTGGATGGCGCTAAAAGGCTCGCCTTTATTGTAATATTATAGTAACATTTTTAGAATATCAAAATTTAAGCAAGGTTACGTTTTGCCGCTTTTTTCATTCAGCCACTGCCAGTTATTTTCTTGCTATCGGTCCATTGAGCAGAGGACGGGGTATGTTTTAACATACCGAAGGGGTAAGTTTTCTACCTTTCATCAGTTTTGCGACAGACATGACCTGACTAATGCGATTTAGGTTTTTGTCATTTTTGGAACATGCGATATAGCGAATGAACCCCCCCAAATTTTACTATACCGTAGTATTTTAGAATGTGTTTGTTCACCTAACCGCAAAACCAATTCAAATAATGTGCTTGCGTGGCGATAACAATAAACCGGCCAATTGCCAATATTTTCAAAACACGACCATAAAATATTTTTTAAAGACATTTTGCCTATTCATTTTAAGACACAATAAGTCGGAAAACCAGTAAGTTAGATTTGAACAACAATTCAACTTTTCAGTGCTGTAAAAGCTTCTTTTAATAAAAGCTTGTCAAAAACCAATGACGGTTAGATTTAGTTTTTCAATGTAGTGTAACTATGCTGACATTAGCATTATTTTATAGTCTCAACTTCTTCTTCTTCTCGATAGCAAATGAATTCACAATCCTTAAGTATCACACTGTATGACCTCTACAGGCGTCTGACAACAAAGCTCAACAGAATCGAAAGCTTCCATTTTCTACTAAGGTTTTCATAAATTACCTAATTACGTTAAAGTATCGAAATTCCCAATTGATATGATTGTTTTAAAATCTTTAAACTAAAAAAAATATTGGTAGTGGTGGACGTTTCTATAAAGATTTTAATAAAAACTCAAAGTTTTTTTTAGAGCTTCTGTTTCACGACGCACTGTGCCAGCCAGTACAGTTACATTACGTTAGCGTTAGCGAAAAAACAAAGTGTCTAGCGATAGTTAATAAAACGAGAGGCGGATAGTTTACAAAACTAGTCTGCGGCGCCCGCGCATCTAATTGCCGGTCATTCTACCTTGACAGGAGGGACAGCAAAAAAGATTTCACAAATTGAAGCTGTAGTTTGGAAATTGATTTTGTTTTTCACAAGTTTGAGTAAAATGACCAGTCGCGCTAGCATGCGCGCCGTGATTTAATTTATCGATGATTTTAGACGACAAATGTATGGCTTTATCGCGTAAAATCGATAAAATGGCGTGATAAAAGCTTATCGCAGCGTGCATCCAGGACCTAGGAAGACATAAAAGTAAGGGCAATGAGTGTTACAGCGTGTTCTTGACTTATTTTTGCAAAAAGTAAAGCTCTACTGAGCACCAGGACAGGAGTTTCTAGGCCTGATCTCTTTTTTTTTATTACTAAAATTAAAAAAAAATACTCAACAGTTCAGTGTGATACACAGAGTTTTATGACTTACGAATAAGTTCGCAATTTCATAAATATCACCTTCTTAAACTTTATTCATCATCATCATCATCATTTCAGCCACAGGACGCAGGCCGCTACCAATCGATCAACATGGAAAGCATTGGGGGAGGCCTATGTTCAGCAGTGGACGTCCTGTGGCTGAAAACTTTATTATCTTGTTTTATAATGTGACAATTTAATTACAAAATCTTATTAATAAATCTACATTATCATGATGCATGGTCCTTGATTAAAAAAATATTAAAAGTGTGTCTACCATCAATTGGAAACCACAGATTACATTTATCAGCTCGGTAGAGACTGACTTTAAGGAAGCGCTCATACTATGATTCAATTTTAAAATGTAAGAGATAAGACAGTCGATTAATTACTTTGATATAACGCTATTATCGTGTAGAATTTGCACTCTAATCATTACATTTGATAGATGAGGAGAATTTTCAGCTGTTGCTGCGGCCTTATCAAACGTTTTACTGGATTTTTGCATATATTTTATAAGTTACAGATCTGTGGGACCAAAACAAAAGACACGACACGAAATACAATAGTGACCAAAGACGATATCTTTTGATCTAGTGGTGTGGATAAAAATATATAAGTTGCTGCAATGAATGTCATGGTACTTGTCTAGCCTGTACATACTTATTTTAAAGACGTATTTAATTATTAATAGCATTTCATATTCAGGAAATACAAACATTCCTATTCATTGTTCAATGTTTTTTTTGGTGTTTTGGGCTTAAACAAATGACTGACTGGCACTAGAAATAAATAAGTATATTTCTAGTGATAAATCCATGTAGATTCATCTCATTAACTATTTTATTAAAATTGGAAGAACAAAATAAATAAATGGTGGAAAGTATAGGTGTAGACGAAGATAGTTAGGTGAGGCCTATTCAGAAGTGAACTAACGCAGACTGATGACGAGAAATATATTGAATGTTTTTTAATTTTTACTTGGGAGTAAAGATATTTTAAGATCTTCTCTGCTGTCTGTACGCCGAACGAAGTAATTCAGATCTGTCAAAATTCGCCTCGGCCGGAAGCCCGTCGTGGGAACGAGTGGCGATCGCTTTTCTCAATAAAAACAACGGCCCAGCCAATAAACTCGTTGTTTTTTGTTTATGGAGCTTTTTATTATCTTCGCGAATCAAGGATATTGTGGAATTTGGTATTGGAACTGTTTGGTTTACGCAAATATCTTCGTTTTATGTTGAGAGGTTTCGGGTCGATCGATTCGATATCGAATTACCGTCGAAAACGTCTGAAGATCTTTTCATAAAATTTTAACAGAAGATCTTATTGCAGATCATGATAACAGTGTTACTTTCATATATTAAAAAAAATAGGATAAGCTTTATTACTAACGTTCCATTTTTCACAGCATTTATATAGGGCATGTGTAAGTAGTATAATATAGAAATGAGATCGGTAAAAAAAATCCGCCTTATTTGAACCCGCAACCACTGGCATTGTAGTTCGGTTTGGCAACCATCAGGCTTGGCAGAAATTATTTGTTAGTTAGAGACAAAAATTGTGATAGATAAAATCATGTTTTTGTGACATTTCTTATTTAACAATCTTCAAGAGAACCGGTTCAAGAGCGTAACTAATACTCAAGCCTAATGATAAAGGTTTTCCGTGAAAAAAGTGTTAAGTAAATAGTTCGAGAAGCATCTGTTTGTAAACACAATTTAAGGAAAGAGTCATTGACAATCATAGTGACCAAAGTGCCAGCTTTAGACTGGGCGCAGACCACCGATTTTTAGTTGGCCGATAGTAGGGCCCGATTTTAATTTGTATGAAGAATCGGTCAAATCAAATCGGTGCAATGTGCGCACTTCCATACATGCCCAATTGCCCAATGCCCATACTGATCAACTGCCCGACTAAACTATCGGCCGACGAAAAATCGATGGTCTGCGCCTAGGCTTAGGTGCCAAATTGCCAATAGTAGACACAGTCTAACATTCAGGTCTCTGCAAAGAGATGTAGATAGTTTTATCTAAATAAATATGTAAAGAAAAGGCTGTCAAAAACTTTAGAAGAGAGTTCTGAATTTGCGGAGATGAAACAGTCCTCCAGAATGTTCTTTTTCTAGAGGATTTCTTCTGGAAACTTGCAGTGATGGATGAACAATTTATAAACTTATCCCTCCTTCTGGCGCAGTGGGGTAAAACGAGGCTTAAATTTACTTATTTCAATTTAAGTCTAGGAAATCAAATCTTTGATAAATGTTGCTTTGTCTACAGCACAGTAAAATGTAGTTTTTCGAGAACTTAACGACCATGATTTTATAACCAAAAGATCAACCGTCAAGCAAGGTTATTCGTATCCATCATTATTCAATTCAAATCTGCCCGCGCTGTCAAAAAAGAGATGATTATTTCCGAGCAGGTAATTAAAACGCTGATTAATTTAACTGCCCACTAATTTCATATGCGCTCACGACCGTCAGTCGGATTGGGCCGATCACTAATTATAGTTATTACTATATTCGTAGTTGCTTCTCTGGGTGATGCGTAATTATATCCTTCGGATGTTCTCATCGCTTCAGTTTAATAAGTTATCAAACGAAATGAATTCGTTTAATTAGTTTGGAATATTTCACTTGATTCGTTTTAGAGTCGCAGGTAGTCTGGTCTGTGAGAGAGTCCACTTGACCAGTAGTCTCTTCTCTAGACTTAACGTCTTATGTAGGTATATAAAAATGTAAATAAAATAAACAATACGTAATCAAGTTGCTCATGACTCTATTTAGAGCTTCAGTAATGCATTTAGCGCCAAGAGAAAGCAGGCGCCTCCAGCCAACTCGATGCGTGCCAATTTTTAAGCTATTAATCCAACTCCAGTAACAAACAACCCAAAGCCTGTTTCCTAATTAAAACCCAACCTTTGTCGGTGTTGTACACAATGATTGACAATAAATCACTACCAAATCTAGTTTCGCGGGGTCGTCTCAGCCAGTTATCGTTTAAATTGGTGCGATAAACCTGCCGAGTGGAGGAGTCGTTATTTGTGTGGTCAGGTTTCACCGACGGGTGCTCGGTGAGACGGTGGTGTAATACGGTAGGCAGGGAGGGGGCATGCAAATGGCAGAGCTATACTTGGCCACGAAGCGAGCCGGCCCAGACCGTGGGAAAACTATCGCCCGTGGCGAGTCGTGGTGGGGACGCACTCAGGTCGGCTGAATGTTGAGCATTCCGTTACATGTTGATGTTTATACAAGACATGTGATAAGTAGCTGTGAAGAATGTTTCTTTAGGCTTCCATGGAGAGAGGTGACAAGTCCAACCAAATTATACTATTCTGATTAGTCAAAATTATGGACGATGAGTGTTAGATTTGAGACTCTACCATCTTGCTTTTGGAGTTATAAGGATTTAACTTAGATTTATCATCACGTAGCCGATTTACTTTGAAGAATTGGGAAATTTTGTAGCTGGATTGGGGTTTTCAGTAAGTTTCAGCGTTAGCAGAAATCGTCTGTTCGGTGTTTTCCATTTCATTTTTCCAGGTTTTTCCTTATAATTTATGTCTCTTCAATAATATTTCTAATACGCGCTATTATATCGAGTTGATTAAATTAATACCTGACTCATTTCAAGTGGCGAAAGATTCTAGTTTTTCAAATAGATAATTTTATTGCAAACGTTGAGAAATCTCAGATAAATCAACAGTCATTCATGACGCACCCAAGCTCTAGCAGCACCCTAGCTTAGCATTTCTAACTGACTCGTATTCGTTCGTTCGTTCGTTTTAGCCGAAAGACGTCCACTGCTGGACAAATGCCTCCCCCAAGGATTTCCACAAAGGCCGGTCCTCCGGTCGGTAAGGTCCGCTCGCGAATTTGAGACTTGAAATTCGAACGTTCCAAAACGTCTCTAAATCCATTGTGATTGAGAGTTCACTCGCGATTTGAAATTCGAATGCTTCCAGAAGCTTCCAAGTCCGGCCCACGGCGCTCGTGCAGGGCCCACGGGCGCGTGACGGCGGCCGCGCGCGCGCCGCAATCACGCCGCTCGTCGCGCGACGCGACGCAACCGGACCGCCGACGTAACCGCTTTGTGAAGTCGGTTCTTGAGCAACCACGGTGGCGGTCCCGCGGAAAATTGCTAGTTCAAATCCGGGAAATAATGGAAGCAATGGCTTTTAACCGTTTCAATTAAATACGAATAGAATAGAATAGAAAAACCTTTATTTGACAAGAAAATACAAATAAACAAATAATTATAAGAGAAAAAAAAACATGTAATACCCACTGAAAATCAGTGTCTTGGCAGACGGGCCAAGACGATACTGGGTGGGTGTCCTTTTTGACAACATTTTTTTTTCTCACTTTCTCCTTTTCATGTAATATTTGCACCTAATTTATTATGATGATAATGTATTTGTGTTGTCAAATAAAGATTTTTACATTCTCTCTTTCTTTAATGCCAAAGGCTTCCTAAGGATTTCCACAATGATCCTGCGCTGCCGGCATCCAGGCTTTTTATTTATACTCAAATAGTGCAGCCATATTTCTGCATTAATGATAGCATTGCAATGTCATCAGTCCATCTGTGTAGAGAACGAAGGTCAAAAGATTGCGAAATCACCTCACCTTGAGGCTTCTTCTAGAAACTTTACAGATAGTTGATGGAGCTGAAAGTTCTGGCTGATCCTCATTTTAAAAAAATATGGTTATTATTTTCATTTTTTCCTCAAAGATGAGGGGACGTGTTTTAGAGCAATCAGCTAGCAGAAAACAAAGTATTTTTTCTAAGTTTACTTTAGCTGAAGAGACAGCTGGAACTCTTGTATACTTAGGATCTCAGTTCGTCCCATCGAAGAGTCAAATTAGCTAGACACTAATTTGAGATCTTTTTTTTCTTCTGTCAACTTAGACAGACTTCTTGCAGGAAGATTGGCCAAAAGTGCATTGGAAAAATGACAAAAACCGCTCGTATTTCTTAAATAATCCGTTGACCAACTCGGCCAGTGCAATCTCTTTCACACGACGCCCGTAACACGACAAAACATCGATCGTTGCGATAGTTTTTGTTCAATCAATTAATTCGTTGCATCTGACGGGTTAGGTCGTCACGATCCTAATAGCTTTTTGTTTATGTTTATTTTGTTTGGAGATTGATGCAAAATCTAGGTGACTTGGCAACAGCGTGGTGAACGCACTGCGGCGGCTCAAGATAAACTGTACTCGTAGCACCTTGTGTCGTTGGAGTAGGAACGATTTTGCAACGAAAATTAATGTTTAGGCTGATGTGCCATTGTACAAGAACACGTGTAATTAGATGCTAATGTAATATGCAAACAGTAACCTTTATAAAATTCTAGCGGCCGCCTGCGACTACCCGATCGATGATCCCATTTTACCCCCTTAGGGGTTGAATTTTGCAAAATCCCATCTTAGTGAGCTACATTCCAATAGAAACCACCATTAAAAATCTGAGACTCCTAGCACTTGTAATTTCTGAGATTTCGTGATGAGTGAGTGAGTCAGTCAGTCAGTCTGTCAGTCAGTGACCTTTCGCTATTATAAATATAGATAACAACATCGAATATGTGGAAAAAAGAGTGCCTATAAGGACTCTACACAACACAGGGCTACCTCCACCATATCGAATTACAAATGATCGAAAATCAAAATATCGAACACGTTTCATCGAACGATCGAAATATCGAATGATCAAAATATCGAACGTTCAGAATATCGAATTTACGCATGATCGAACGATCAAAATATCGAAAATCAATATAGAGGTTTTAATTAAATGACACCAAGTCCGTCGACTGCCCGGCTTTCTATTAGACTGCATTAGACAACTTGACGTTTGTAGTTTAAAGATATGGTTTCCTATCGCTTTGTTACACTATGATTTGAGTACAAAATTAGTGTTTGAGACATTATTTTAAATGCCAAATTCTTTTAAAATGAAACGCAAGGTTTATTTGCGCGATTTGTTATTTATGGTACTATTCGAAGTTGATTCGATAACACCTTTTTCCTTCTAGTAATATTTTAAGTTTTTATAACCCATTGCCCACACATCGTTTGCACCTGTAATAAATTACTATAACTTCATTAATGCCTATTTTAATTACCCATAATATACTAGTTGCCTTTCAAACGACGAGTTTAGATTACCTTGATGGCGTACCCCGCAAAACGATGTTGATGTAATTGCTTGTAACCATCTCTTTCTTTTATGAAATTAATGAAAGAGATGCGTAATCGAATTAGGCGAAATCGTAGAGTATATCGTATAGCTCAGTAATCGATAGATTCATCGATGCAGTTTGCATCTCGATTTACCTGATATCGAGTGTATAATTTTGAAACACGATTTTACAGTAACCGTCAATTATATTGGCACCCGAACCGTAATTATAAAATTGCAATTAGTTTTTTACCATTTATGTAATTGCTAAATGGAAACCATTTAAAGAGTGGATGAAGATATTTATATCTAATATTATTTTAGTACATTATCATAGAACGCTCGATAAAAAATAGATAATTTAATAATTATTATCCGTTTATAGAATGAGTATTTTTATAATACCAAAATAAGTGATTGAAATATGTATCTTTTTTACTTTATAATGATAATTTTTTACTTTATAATAAACAAACAATATTTACTACATAAGACACAGAATAGAAAATTTATTGGTTTCTTTCGTCCCTTGTTGAAGTTAGCCTAGAAACTTTTAGGTACCTCTAGACAAAATTATTTTAATGTGGATTCGACTAACGTAAACTAACTCTACCTTTTCTTAGGCAAGATTAGTTGTGACGTACTGAAGCAATTAAAACCAAACTGTCTAAAAGCTTCAGTACCTTGTGGTGAAGTTAAGTTGATTTCTTGACAAATCATACTTCTTTCACATAGATAACGGTCTCTGGCATTTGCTTAGGTAGTGAGAAGTTCTCAAGTCTAAAATTAAAGTATCAGAAAATGGGCATAACCAATGTAAATTCGCCACAGTAGTTATGCAAGTGCCATCAGCATTCAATCGATGGTCGATCACCGATTCTGATAGTATCGATTCTTGACAGTAGTCAATAAGGAAGCGGTCAACGGTCACAAATTACTTTTATTTACAATATTTTTAACCGCAACGGGGCAAGCTTTTGGCCTGAATCATACCTGGGTTTTACCTGAAATCCTTAACAAAGTAGAACTCGCTATGCTAGCGACAAACAAGATGAAAAAAAGATGTATGTACTCGTAGCTCTCTAAATCAAACCGAGCTGAATACGGAACTATTCCTACCTCTCGTTCCCACTGCTGCAACTCCTGTGTAGCCAGGATCTACAGATTGACCGCCAATAAAAACCCAACCAGTGAAGGTTAAGTTTGTCCCGGGGGAAAGTTAAACAGTCATTGGACCCGCGACGAAATTAATCAGAAGAACATAGGAGGAGTTCGAAGTTAAGGTTCGAGTTCCCGAGCTGAATAGTAATTAATATGTGGCTAAATACTTTGTCCTCACTGGGGATGAAGCTAGAAATAGCTGGGTTTAAAACAGGTGGTCTTACTACAAGATGAGGTAAATTATGTTTTTATTTTATCTAGAAAGTTAGTAGCAAATAATATTGCGGTTTAATGTAAACTCGCGGTTGAAACTTGAATCGCATGACGTCGTCACAGAACAGTTGGTTTTCAAACACACACGAATACATCTCAAAATTTGCCTTTTTTGTGCAAACCTGATTTTGACTTGCCATGTCTATTTATTTATTTAAAACTTTAATGCCAAAATTTGAACATAAGGCAAACTTAATGCACTTAAGCATTCTCGACCAGTTTACCTTCTGGTAGACCAGAAAAAAAAAACATACAGCCGAACATAGAACCTCCTCCTTTTTTTAAGTCGGTTATAAAAATGTTTGGCGGTACTTCTAGTACACTAATAGTACTCTATTGCCAAAGTCGAGTTAGAAAAACTTTAATTGATCTCCGATACAGCCTGTCGTGATACAAACGCGCTTCCGTACCAATTGTTATGGCAACTCGTCGGAAAGTGATAACATTGACAATCGGAGATGAAAGGCTTGGCTTACGTAAATTGAACCACTTAATGCTGAACACTTTTACTTTTGCCAGTGACTCGGTTTTGCACTGAAAATATTGTGTAGGCTGTAGGCGGTTCAGCGATTGTAAAATAGATTTCTTATTTTTGGCGGTCTTACCAGATACATTTTTAAACCATTATACATAGATTTGCTCATATAAGAAGATGGTGTAACAATTTCATCAGTGCTGGTCCTTTTTCGGTAAGGTTCAGTTTACGTAAGTTTAGTAAGGTAATAAATATAGATTTGCTCATAATAGTATCTTCTAGTGGTCGCTTACTATGGGTCTCATAATAAGGCCCAAGTTCACCCAAAGGGCGATGGAGCGTGCTATGTTCGGAGTTTCCCTACGTGATCGAATCAGAAATGAGGAGATCCGTTGGAGAACCAGAGTGACTGACATAGCCCGCAGAATCGCTAAAATCAAGTGGCAGTGGGCACATAGCTCGTAGAGCTGATGGCCGCTGGGGCAGGAAAGTTCTTGAGTGGCGACCACGAGCCGGAAGACGTAGCATGGGCAGGCCTCCCACTAGGTGGACCAACGACCCGGTGAAGGTCGCGGGAGGCGCCTGGATGCGAGCGGCGCAGGACCGGTCTTTGTGGAAATCCTTGCGGGAGGCCTTTGTCCAGCAGTGGAAGTCTTTCGGCTGAAACGAGTATCTTTTAGATTGTTGCAATTCATAGAACATGGTGTGGGCAATTGTGCGGATTTTTTTACCATAATGATATTTTCAAAAAGAAAAATACGCATCCATAGTAAATACAGTAAAAGTGAATGAATTACAAGCAACACCAATCCTCATTTTGTCTTTTATAATTATTATTAATTATGGAGATTGCCTTATTACTTTCCTTTACAAGATTATCAAGCTTCATTTAAATACCAAAGCCAAGTTTTTTAATCGTGAATTCGATAAAAAACACTTACAATTTGTGTATTTCATGTTGATAACAATGATGTACAAAACAGTCTGGCAACTTCACCGAATACTTATTATGAAACTAGTCCTAAGCAATTATACAGGCAATTAAATACTTAGCAGATTGATGACGTCTGTAGTGAGGCCACGCCTAAGGATTTCCACTATGATCACGCTTCGAGATTTGACTGGCCGAAAACAAGCTGTAGCGGGATTCAAAATAGTCCTGATGCATGGCACTGACTATTTTTTGTTTACAACAGAATGTTAGCTACAGAAATGAAAATATGCTTAACTGTATTTAAGATCACTTAAACCAATGTAACAGAATTATAGTGTACACCGTTGCTAGGCTGCAGTCCATAGACCATCGCCTTGCATCGGTGTTACCAGATCTGTCGCCAACATTCTCCCCCCTTAAATCTTAAATCTGTACAATTCCATACAAAAAACATCGGTTATTGTTATAATTATTAAAGTAAGATGGTGCAATCCAGCCTAAATGGTTCCAAATGATTCTACTGCTCAATTTTGCCTCTGTTGTTGTATTCTGAAACTACGCTCAAAGCTCTACTCCAACTAATTATAGATTTGAGCCTATGCTCATTTGCTGTTCATTTGAAAGCTATTTGAATCGCTCACGCTACCGCTTGCATACGATCATTTCACAGTATACACGACAATAGGTTATTAATTCAATGTTTCGTGTTGAAAACATTTATTGAGTCAAGAATCGTTGCCCGTGATAAAATTAAAATCTGTTAATCCTATTAACTTGATAACTAGACTAACCATTTCTTGAAACTTGAGACTACGCCCTTTGTACAAGTAATGTAAATGAGACAGTTTTATAAATTGCTATTTCATGCCAATAAACCTCTCGATTAACGAGAAACAGCTGAAAAAACAATGTCATTCTTGAAGCATTTGCATTGTCTTTCACAGAAATGTGCCACGGTTTTTTGTGGACACGCCTAGTTTATAGATTGATGAGATGTATTTTCTCTTCTCCTCATCGATTTTTTATTTAGCGGGGATGTGAGTTGTGGGAGTAACTCTTATGAAAAAAGCTTACCAAAGCGCTCGCTGGTGCAAAGATGCCTCTAGTACTGTCACCTAATGCATACAATCGAAGGTCATATCCTTTGTGATTATTTTTATGTATGATGATTTTTTTTTATCTGAAATCTCTGCATTTTCTTTCGACAACATTTTATCTGAACTCTAGCATGAAGTAGTAACCTCTATGATCTACTGATTAAAAGTTTCTATGTGACTTTAAGTGTGACTGGCAAAAGTAGTCTACATTTTTACAAGCTCTACTTTCTCCCATCGCGCTCCTACCATTTCAGGGCCCGCAACTAATCGAAGATATCTCCAACATCTATCACCAGCGTATCCGATCAGCACCAGATCGCCCAAAGTTATCCGAACCGATTCGGCAAGACCAATCGTCCGATTAGTCGACCCACCGTAACCGAAGCGATATTTTCACCGGTTCCCACGCCGGCGCGCACGCAACGCCCAATTAGCACCGAACTAATTCTAGGTGCGCAGACGCACGCTCCTGTCCGGTATTCGCGTACAATTACTTTTTGGACCGCAATCGTTGAAGGTTAATGTTAAAGCTCTATTTATGACGAATTTTTATTTACGAGAATGTGAAACTTAAGGTTGCTTTGCTCATTTGATTTGAATGTTTTCAGTTTAGTTGAATTTATCTGGACCTACGGGGCTATTACCAACTCTCGTTCCCGTTTTCGTTAAAACCAACTAATGTCAAGTTTGTCTTGGGCCTATTTTGAAGATACACCGACTCATGGTGAAGTTGCAAATAATTATCATAACGCTATCTAATAAATTAGGTTTACCGATAACCGATAACATTCTCTTTTCGGTAGCTCTATTCTTGGACCAGTGAAGTCAAAAGTTGCAGTTTATCTGACAGATAAGTTAGTGAGGCTATTAGAGACTTTATCAACAAGTGGTGAAACTGTCCCAATAGGTACAGCTATGTTATCTTCATCTTGGAGGAGGCCTATGTTCAGCAGTGGACGTCCTATGGCTGAAATGATGATGTCATCTTGATGGCTCAGAAGATTAGAGCGCTTTAAATAAAGATAATTTAAATTAATAATACATAATATATCTACTAAGTTCATAATATTTAAAAATAAAAAAAACTTTTTAGTTAATAAATAACATCATTTTTCATAATCTCTTTAGATCAGTGTTGTAAATAATAAGTTTTTTTACACCATTCCCTTCGCGCGTCTCCACATTCCCTTATCATCGGCTAAAGTGTATAATCGCTATCGATAAGTGAAAATTCTTAGCGGGAAAGTATACTTTTAGTTAGGGCACAGGTTAGGGTGTGAGGCTGAGAATTTGTATGACTTGTGTTTGTGTCAGTGAAAAATTTACGTTCTTGTCAAAAACGTATAGAAAGTATACCCAACTCTTAGGCTGAGTTGCACCACCTAACTTTAACGTTAACTATGATGATAACCAGTGCTTTTTGTATGGAGTTTGACAGATTATTGACGTTTGTCAAAGTTAAAGTAAGATGGTGCAACCCAACCTTAAAATCTCGGAAGACTTGATTTCTTTTGTTATGTGTAATTCTTGAAAGATTTCAGAATTAATTGAGGGATGAACATTGTCTCTGGATTCTGCGTTACATTTTTGTTAACTGATTCATGGGGTTTCCCCTTACATTGCGCAAGTATGATTTATTTTTATCATAACTTCATAATTATTCATGTTATTGTATCATTATCAAGTTTCCGGAATGTTTTTATTTTACAAGTATCATCGTGTTTAGCCGATGCCGGACATCGTGAGAATTGCCAATAAAATTATTCCACGAAGAAATTCGCTTGAATATTTCATCAAATACCACTAATTATTATCTATTGTCTTGAGACGATCCCAGCGATTGCAAGAAAATTTAAATCCTGGGCATTGGATATAAGGTTTAATTTAGAGTTTGATACGGAGAAAGCATTTTCCCATGAAGTCCGATTGTAAGGAAATGAGACCTCTTGCAAGATTATTGCACGAGGTGATTACTGATCAAAATTACAAAATTATCTTGTTAAAGTGATAATTGCGATATAAAATCTATGTTGAAGTATAGGTAAGTTAATGGGTTCATGAATGACGGGATGAGAAAGTAGCAATTAAACATAATTTAGTACAAAAATATTTTATTAAATAACTTTTATTTTAATCACTTCTGTGAAATGTTCAAGTGTCCTATTTATCTATGATAGCAACCTAACAACTTCTTTAACATTCAAGAAAACTATTTACGTATATCACAGAGATAACTTAGGTACTACACTACACTATGGTACTTTAACTTTTAAAAGTAAATGCTTTAACAACCGACGCGGAAGACGTTGAATTTAGGAGTTTAAAAATAACAGATTAGATTAAAACAAAAACTTATTTTATTTAAATTAGAAAACAAAACTCAAAGTTCAACAAGCAAAGCGAGCGCTCATGCAACGGGTCAACACATCGGTTCTAGGAACGTAAAACAAAACAACGTTTGTGATTATCACACATCGAGGCACAGTCTGTTCGGAGATCATGAGGCACCAGGCGGTCACCAGGGCCGCCACATCGACTGGGCGGAGTCGGTCTCGGAGGCGGGGCTGTGCGGCGGGGAGGGCGGCGCGTACGCACGCTTGGCGAGCGCCGCTTCAGCGTCCAGCGGCTCCGCCGGCCTCTTGAGGCCCCGCTCCGGCAGCGCCGTCCTCTGCGGCGCCGGCTGCTGCCCCGGCGCCGGCTGCGGCGGCGGCGCCGGCGCTATCGGCTGCAGCGGCGTCGGCCGCGCCACCCCATTAGGAGCGATCGGCTGCGGCTGCACCACTTGAGGGTTCTCCAACCTCCTGATACAGTTGCTCAGGTGCTGCAACAACCTCGCGCCGGCCTGCGGGTCCACCGGCCCCTGCCGCTGCATAGCGTTCGCTGCTAGCGTGGCGTTCGCGATAAACTGTGACACTTCCGTTGCACACTGCGTGAATCCGGCGCGGAAGCGTTCCGCATAAGACATTTCGGGTTTCAGGACGAGCTGGCCTCGGCGTTTGAGGCTGTGGAGGTGTCGGACGGTGAGTTCGAGGATGTCTGCTTTTTCTAGTTTGGAGACGTTTTCGCCTTCGGCCTGGAGTGCGGTGACCATGAGATCCTTGAGTTCGTCGAGGCAGCGGTTGATGCGGGCTCGTCGTTTTCGTTCGAGCATGGGCTTCATGACCTTGCGGTACTGGTAGGTGCGGGAGACGGGTTCCTCGTCGGGCTGCGCGTGCGCGGGCGGGTGGTACACGCCGTGCGGCGACATGGTTCGCGCGGGGAGGATCATGGGTGCTGCGCGCGCGGCGGTCTGTGAGCGAGTGGCGCGCGCGCCGACCGCCGCCCGCTTTTATGCGCCCTATACCGATTGTGGCAAACGCCCGTGATAAATAAAATACAGGGGTGGCACTATTGGAACGGCGAATTATTATTTTACTATCTTTGATGTAACGGTATTTTTAGATCCTTTGAGATAGAATTTAGAGATTATTCATAATTTTAGTTATTCTTAGATAATTTAAAACTATGAGTGTTTAACTTTTAAAATAATAATTATGATTGATAGTGTCATGTCTATGGCCGTGTCGTATGACGTTTCCATGGAAACGGTTTACGACACGGCCATAGACATGACAGTGTCCTCCCATTATTAAATAATAAAGTATTCTGATATTCTATCATTTTATTAGTCAACACAATCCGTTTCCATGGAAACGTCATACGACACGGCCATAGACATGACAGATAGTTAATTATTTATTAATACATATTATTAAATCTGAGACATTAAACCAAATGTATTATTATTTAATTGCTATACCATGAAAAACAGAATGCTCATAAAAGTTTAAACGAGTTACACTTTAAAAAGAAAAATACTCGTGTTTGTCATCATCAAACTAAAATTAAAGATGTTTTAATAAAAATATTAAAACAAACGCAAATATTAATATAAGCACGATTATAAATTGCTTAAAAAGTCTTGAAAAACCGAGTTATCATTTCATCATATTATTATTTTTGTTTTATCCTATTGTGTTTTATGGCATACTAATAAGGATGCATACTTATTTTTATTTTATTAAAACAGTATTAAAAAATTTAAGAAAGTCAATATAAAATATTGGCTTAAAATATATATTTTTTTAATTTTTAATAATAAAAAATATTTTTTAGTAAAAATATTTGTACCTATCCAATCTTATTGCGTAATTTAGTATAATATTCCGATATATCACAAGGCAGATGCAACAGCTGTTCGGCCAGCTGAGGCAGCACGCGTTCCCACGCGCACCCCCTGCGCTTGCGCACCCCAAGTGACAGTGACGTCAGACGCGCTATTCTTTATTAACGGTGTCTCGTGGCCGGCTATTAAGGAACTGCTACAATGTATAAAAAAGAAGCGATTTATTGTTAGCAGAAAATATGAGTGAATCCAGTTTTAAGAGAATAAGTTTAAGAAAAAAAATTTAAGCTAAAATTCAATACTAGTTTCGCAAAAATATTTTATTGTTGAACGTTTTATTTATTGTTTTTTTTTTCTTTAGGGTACTAAGATATTTTTATTTTAATAAAATATAAATGGAAACTCTTATAAATGGATATAATTTATGTAGTTTATTAAATAAATTATTAGTTGTACATTAATAAAAATATTACTAATAATCAAATTAAATAACCCTCACTCTGGCTATACTGATGATTATTTCAAGCTTCTATAAAAATATTTTGCACAAGTTGACAGCCCTAGCGGGCGGCGCGGGCGCAACTCCGCGCGACACGGAGCGTGTTATCGCTCCATCGCGGCGAGTGACGATTAGAAATCATACTACCGAGATTTTACTGCTGAAGGGTTTGCTTACATTACAACTAAGTTAAGTTTATGTTAAGACAGTTTTTTGTTAGAAAAAAAAAGAATAAATTAATTCTTCTTCAGTCATTCAGTCTCCACTGCAGGAGACTTAGCGTAGACTTCAACTTACCTTTTACTTAGCCTTTTTATACCAAAAACATGCTAACGAGAGAATTAAAAAAAAATAGGAAGTTTTGATAGGCCAATTATATTGAGGTTGGTTGTCTTTTTTTTT
Source organism: Ostrinia furnacalis (assembly GCF_004193835.3). Classification (NCBI taxonomy): domain Eukaryota; kingdom Metazoa; phylum Arthropoda; class Insecta; order Lepidoptera; family Crambidae; genus Ostrinia; species Ostrinia furnacalis. Next base: position 448,007 of record NW_021134478.1, read on the forward strand.
TCATTTCGTCTACTTAAAACATCAAAAAGTTTAGCAAGGAAATGGTGATCGTACGGCCTCTGTATTTCGCTAACTTGACAGCATGCAAATAAATTAATAACTGCACATAATCGTAATAATTACACAACTTTCATTGCGTCGTAATATTGCAAAATCATCAGAAATATAGCCACATCAATAAAGAGTCCAGAATAGTGCGCACTAAGTAAAAAGCAAAATGTAAAATGTCAAAAAACGTGAACAATTTAGTTATTGATATTGTATTGTTGAACGAATTTTAGTATCGTTGCTTTGTACCGATATTATTGAAATGCATCTCAATCAATTTGGGATGCTGTTACATAAGTATTTCAGAGGAATAGTCAAACCTATGTATCGCGGTCAAGCTGAGGTATAAAAATCTCTAGAGCCATCCTAGTCACCTATGATTGCAAATCAAACTCATGGCTTTACACTAAAAAAATGTTTAGTTACTGCCACAAGAAAGTGACTTGCGAGGTGAGTGTTAACCTATAACTTTACTAAGCTTAGATTAGTACAACCTAGATTGTTTAATTTACCCAACATTTTATTCTTCATAGCCAAAGTTAGTATGTACTTTGCAAGTCACTGATTTTAGCAGTAACCAAACAATTTTCTCAGTGTAGTAAAGCACACAATAGAAAAATAATAACTACTGAAACTAAGCTATACCCAAAAAACCCACAAATAAGTCACAACACAAACATATTTACAGAAACAAATGAATGGATTATCCTCAAATTATCGAAACATCCTATTGTTATTTGTCATTACAGTCTACTTACTACGTCTGAGCTTCTTGGTTTTTTCAGGCCAGGGAAAACCCTGAAAACATACCACGTCATGTGAATGTTATCTAGTTTTACCTAATCTTACACATAATGGGTGTAAAGGACGCAGTTTGGCGAAAACTTTTACAGTGAATAATATAGATCAATGCAATGAACTTTTTTTATTTCAAACTAGCTGACCCGGCGAACTTTGTTCCGCCTTAATGGCAATAAATAAGCAGACTTTTTTTTAAATTTCGAACGGGATAAAAAGTATCCTATGTCCTTCTCCTGGCTCTAAACTACCTCCCTGACAATTTTCAGCTAAATCGGTTCAGCCGTTCTTGAGTTATAAGTGGAGTAACTAACACGACTTTCTTTTATATGTATAGAAGTATAGTCTGTCTGTACTTACGATTTTTTTCAGTGCAATTTCAGTCTAGTCACTAGTGATTTTTTTTTCAATGACAGTAACTAGCTTACAACAGGTTTGCGACTTACAAATAAGCAAACAAACTTTCTACCTACCTGAATATTTAGTACCTAAGCCAAAACGCAAAAAATAAACAAAACAAAATTGAGAATACGAGTCAACGTGCTACCTTTTGCTTCTTGGCACGCCCCCAATAGTGCCGTATCTGTAAAAAAAAGGTTATATTCTTCCGATGGTGATCAAATGATGAGCCAATAGAGATTTTCCAATAACTTTATCTTTTTACGTGCAGAGCGTGCGCAAGATCACGTGTCATGTCGTTTGAATCGATAAAACATAGGATAAGATCAATTTTTCGCGTGACGATGTAAGATTATATCGATTTTCTGGACATAAAAATGATGGTGTACCTAAGTTTTTCTATGTCGCGGGCGGGCGGCCGCTTTTTATTATGGGAAAATCCCAAGTTTCTTTCCCATAGTAATAATGACTAGAATAATAAACATATCCACAGGCCTATCGAATATTTTACATTAAATTTTAAAACAGGTAATCATAATACATATTAATGTAACCTATGCATCACGTGTCTAAAAGCTGTTAACATGAAATCATAAATAACAGCGAAACGACTTATTTATAAACCGTACAAAACTTTATGCGTGCGCGCTTATTAGCGATTCTCATAACATAATCCCTCTTAGAACAAAACATCCATCCTAATTAGTCAGTCAAAACAATAACATTGACTATCACCTTGCAAAGGTGTGAGCCGTTCCCAGCACCGCTAGCCGAGCCGACACCGAGCCATTGTGCGGTCGAAACCGCCGTGACGCTACTTACTCCAATTCTGTCTCGGTGGATTAGACAACAAAACGTCTTAAGAGCACACGCTGCTCTTTTCCAAGGCCAGAAGTTCCTCTCTCTGAAACCACCAAGCACTTACGACGTTCTACTTTCAAAACGAACCCAACGCTCCGCAGTAAAAAGGCGTAAGTAACGGATCTTTACGAATCTAATACGACGTTTGTCGCGGCGACTCCGGCGCGTGGGAAAGCCCGTGCCGCGCGCGTTCCCACACACTCGTCGGCACAAGCCAACCGATAAATTATCATAATTCCATTGTGAGTGAGACGGTACTAAGAAATTTTATACTTCATCAATCGCCGCGTTGAATACGTTAGCGCGTGGGCCATGCTTTGTTGACACGGCGCAGGACTCGACCCACTGGAGTCCTTATTTTGCAAGGTAAAATTATTTAGTAAGGGCAAACGAAGACGCCATGGTAACTTTCGAATGAAAAAAGAAACTGCGACGAATTCCGTTCATGACCAAATGAAGCGTTGCTTTTGGTCGTCTAAGCAAATTGAATTTGTCATAATACGCATTTTTTGTGAACTGTCGTAAAGCAATCACTGTATGGCACGTGTTGTGATTGTTATAACGCTGTATTTTACATTATTGTTTGCCGCATTGTCGTGGAATCTTCCGTTGATATTGCGTTTCGTAACATAAACTTTGTTGAGTTACACTTGGTTATTGTTTGATTGAAAGATATGTAAAGAACAAAGGTGACTGACATACATAGCTTATGAAATGGTTTAAGAAACCAAAGCTGAAATGTTCAGAACTGAATAGGTGTTTAAGCTAAAAATAGTGTTTGACATACAAATATCTACCGTTACCGCACGACCGTCGCCGCTCTTCTTGAGTGCTCAATCAATTTAAACTTCTCAAATCCTAAACAAATCAACAGCCAAGAGGACGGACGGTCTCACAATAGACGCATCCTTGCTTATTGTGCAGCAGTTTTCATCATATACCACTTTTGTCAAGCTGAAGAATATACAGTAGGATTTCCCATTTCTCGTGCCTTCCCGGATCTTAGTATTTTCATGGCCTTTGCTTTAAAAATGAAGTAAAGACCGAATCATACGTCAAGCTGCGTTGTTGAACAGTCACGAACGGAATCAATCAATGTGATTTATGATTTTCATTTTACGCAATAAATTGATTTATCTTTTCAATATTTAAGCGTATTTTGCCCCTTTTAGTATTTCTCTACGCTCCTATGGCTGGGAAATCACGATCTATGGTTTAATCAGTCATATTATTCGCATTCAATGTTTAATGATTAGCACACAACTTCCTTTTGCCGCAGTCGGGTAAATAGTGCATAAATTGTGATCATATAAAAATACAAATGTATTACACTCGGGACTTAATAATATAGTGTCCAATTGACATCCTTGCTTAGGTATTGAAGTACATAAACAACAAATAGCGTACCCATGTAACTGAGATAAGTACGAATATTTACTATAGCTCTTTAACTAAGCAAGGTATGCGTCGCAAAAAATAACCTATGTCTGACCGAGCCAGTGCTGTTTGCTTGACGATTTATTAATAATTTTTTCCACTTTAAATATTTATACAATTTAGGGAGTATTGAACTTGCGTCGCGGCGACGGTCGATGTTTGTTGACATACCTTATAATATCTGGATAATCGATAAAAAACAGGCAAAGTGCGAGTCGGATTAACGCATTAAAGGTTCCGTATCCTAATTTTTCCTACATCTTTTTCCTCTAACTTTCCTCAACTACGTCGCTTAGAACATATTATCGTTTTCATCTTTAAATCTATTGTTTATGAATAATTTAAGAATAAACTAAGTTTTGCAGCTTTATCATTCATCTCCCAGGCTAAGTGCAAATGCAATTTTCAGAAAAACGTTTGAATTATCCACTGCTGCAAACAAAATCTTGCTTCTGGAATCATAAATTCCAGGATTTCCAGGTTAACAGGAAGTAGGCACCCAAAAGATATTGGTTTCCTTGCTAGTCTGCCCGTCTGTCCGTCTGACAACAGAGTGATCCTTTAGGCCCAGAACAGACGGTGAAACGCAACTGCAACGAAACTGCAACTTTCTGATGATTCTTATGAATGAAACTGAAACTGAAAGTTTCAAACTGGTCGCATCATGTGTGGTCTCTCAACGGACGCTATGGCAGAAAGTTAGTTGCAACTCAAAAGTAGCTGCAGTAGCAAAAGTAAAAGCAGTTGCAGTTTCGTTGCAGTTGCGTTTCACCGTCTGTTCTGGGCCTTTGTGGTTCTTTTAATACTTTTCAGGGAGGGATCTCTAAAAATCAACATTGCCTTGTTAATATTTACATTAAGCACTTGATAGGAAAAATATGATTATCGTCAAGTGAGCTTTGGAGTAAACAGGTGTGATAGGGCGTTTGGAAATCATCCTTTGAGCGTACTTACCTACCGTCACGTATTGGCATTAAATAAATAAATTACTCGAACTGTCACACCTTTATAGGTCTAATTTTAACCAAGGTAGAGTCAAGTCAAGATAACGCCCTTAAATGGGTAGTATAATTATCTAATGCCTACTTGATCATCCATAAAATTATGTATATGAATTTCGGGGATTGGGTTTAATTGCCTAATTTGTAATTGCCTAATCATCACTACACTACTGACAAATGGGAACACAGGAAGATTGCGTGGTCTTCACGTGGTCGCTTACTATGGGCCTCATAAGAAGGCTCAAGGTCACCCAAAGGGCGATGGAGCGGGCCATTCATAGAGTTTCCCTGCGTGATCGAATCAGAAATGAGGAGATCCGCAGGGAACTAAAGTGATCGACATAGCTCACAGAATTGCTAAAATCGAGTGGCAGTGGGCGGGGCACATAGCTCGTAGAGACGATGGCCGTTGAGGCAGAAAAGTTCTCGAGTGGCGACCACGGGCTGGAAGACGTAGGGTGGGCAGGCCTCCTACTAGGTGGACCGACGATCTGGTAAAGGTCGCGGGAAGAGCCTGGATGCGGGCAGCGCAGGACCGTGCATTGTGGAAAACCTTGGAGGAGGCCTTTGTCCAGCAGTGGACGTCATTTGGCTGAAACGAACGAACACGAAGATTGCCGAACCATTGGCAAAATTAATTGGGTTTGATAATCATCAGGTCATTAAGCCTCCACTACAGGAGCATAAGCTCCTCTGATTCATGAGGGAGAGTCTCCACTTCTAAAATGCCCATAATGGCTAGACGGGTTGGGGAGGTCCAAACGGAACGGTATCCTTTGGGTATCTCTTACAAAAATTAAATCAATAAATGACTTCCCAAACATGAGCACGAATTTGTAAGTCACCAGAGGCAAAGAAAGATTACTCTTATAGGTATTCTCCGTGGTTAATTCGTCCAAATATACTCCCTAAGCGGATTTGGGGAACTGAATAGAGAATAACATCCCATTATTGTAGCAGGAGGTGCAATTTATTTGATGCTGAGCGTAGTATCAAGAAAATACTTCCCAAAAATTTAAAATGACTATAAGACAGTCTCTGTCCACACTTCTGTACGGCACGGGCGTGTTTGCGCGCACGCCTACCGCCACGCCTGCGCCCGCGCATACGAAGCTGTTTACAAACGCGGCGATTGTTCACTACGCGGTATTCCATCGCCTGTGCCATGATAGTATGATTTTATCGGCTTTGCGATATGTCGATTGAGGACTACCGATGTAGAGCTATTTGCTTAGGCTGTAGGTATGAGCGATGACTTCAATTTACCTTTGAAATGGATTGGTAAACAGTAGTTTACCGCGTGGCAAAGGGAGTAGGTAAGGCGTTAAGGCTAAGTTATCACCATATTTGTTAAATTTTCAACCATTAATTTCTTAGGATATTGACTAAGTTTGAAGAACCATAATTTTATTATAACTGTGTAAGTTATTATGTAATTTAATAAATGAGAATGCGTTTGAAAAAAAGAATAAAGGTGAATAAGACATTACTTATGTTGGTAGTAGCGTATGCCCATCAAGTTGACTGACCTACCTATCCTAATAAATTATTATCATTAATATTGGGAAAGAATTACTGTAAATGTTCTTTTCAGCATTTAGGTTTTCCAAATCTTTCATTCAAATATCTTATTGATTGTTGGTAAAGCAGCAAAACACCATATTCTTTGCACTTCTTTGTAACGTATTTCTTGGCTTAAGTTCCCGCCTTAGGCAGTTCGATTTTTTCAAGTAATAATTTGATTTATGTTTAGTTTCATGTAGATAAAGTGCAAGTTAATTATAATTCCCAGCGCATTAGCCTCAAACTCGACCTACCGTGAACAACGGACCGGGTTTCAGTAACTCTATACTAATTGGCAGCTCAATCTGGGAGATGTGCAACTTTCTGAACTCTATAACCGTGGTAACTCACGGCAATCTCGTGTTCTAACTCGATAGGGTTTGAAGACGACTTTCTTTCGGATCTTCTTCCAGTAGAAGAGTTAAGCATTGTTTTTGTTCTGTTGTTTATTTTGCAGCTTTATGAGCTCGGATTAGGTTCTTAAAGCTACCGAATCACCTCGTGTAACCGCTTCATTTAGGTAACCAATTTTAAAATTGTGGAATTGGGATTTGGGTGCATAATATCATAGGCTAGTTTCCTAAAAAAAAAATATTTAGTCAGTCAATTTTAATATAAAAAAATATTGGACACGTATATTTTTAATTCGTAAATCGTACAAATAATTACAAAGTTATAGGGCGTTGAAGTTCCGCGCGACGTCACAAAGTGCTGCACTTTTACGCACTCACTGACGTCACGGGCCTTTTCTTTAGAACTTTGGCAAGCATTATCTCTTTACATTTTCATTAGTTTTAAAAAGTGAAAAATACGTGTCGAGTAGTTTTTGATAAGCTAATAACTGACGGACTAATTAAAACTCTTGCTTTTTTACCCAGAAAACATCCCTATTGTGTATATCATTATGTATTATGTTATCATTTACAATTGAATGAAGTTAAGAGTTGCTTAATTACTTATTGTCAGACTATTTTATTGTGATTTGTTTGAGGAATTTACAAATACAATTAAACATTTAAGAGATATCTTCATGTCTGTGAGTGATTTACACTCACGTGTTATTAAACGTTGGTAACATTATCTATGTATTACGGTCAGGGAAAATAATTTCGCTCATTTATAAATGGATTAGTAATACTTATTCCGTAGATGTTAATCGAAACATTGTTGATTGATTAGATCTATGATTGATGATGTAATATAACTTGACGGACTAACCAGATAATCAATTATCAAGCTACGGTACTTTTTTGTGTGAAAGAAGTCGATTCTCACGAAATTTCTATGAAAATTAAAAAAACCCTTAGTACTTTCCCTAGTCCCACAGGATATGCTTTTTGATTGAACACTTAACCTGGGCAAGCGAAATCGGACACGTTAGAAAAAATGGGTTCACGGGAGAGTGTCAAAGTGACCAACCCCATGGTTAATGACCTACAGAATAAACTTCCAGTTAAGGCCACTCACCTCTGACCTTAAAGGTGAACAAAATTGCAACCCATTCATCATTTGCAAAGAATTAATGTTAATCTTCATTTTAATTGTATGTGAACTCCCGCATGCCCCATTCAACCCTCTAAAACCATAGGGGTATATTATACAACAATCTGTTCTCATCCTTTCACTTTAAAAGAAAAAGACAATGACCTTTGACCGATGCGTTGTTGAATAAATCACACGTGTAGTTATTCACATCATCGCCTTACATTCACTAAAAACATAAACACGTGCCATTATTATAGATAATGTCGAGGCACGTTGAACTTTTGTTTTAATACGCCGAATTTTGTGAGCGTTTCAGTTTTTCTCGGGTATTTTAATTACGCCATCATGTCCCGCTTTCGTATTACGAGGAGGAACATAATTAAGCTGAGTGTTATCAGCGATACTGTTAAATATTTTATACTTACTTTTACGCACAAAAACGTTTATGTGTCAGAATTAATCTGCTATTGGCCGGTACACGCGTAAATTGATCGCTCGCTTCGCAGGATTGATGATTACCATCGACGCTTCTGGTTAATATTTTTAAAAATAAAACCTTTTTTGTACTCTGTTATTTGGCCGTGTATAAATACAATTTATGACGATTATCTATAATAGCATTGCCTCTAGCAGTCGGATAAAGTATGGTATTGGATTCGAAACAAAAGTCAACGTTAATTAAGCCCTTGAGCGGTACGAGTGTCTCGTAAAGAATAAAATAAAAGGCAGAACTAGAATACTGGTTGAATGAAGTAGGGCCATATTGTTTTCGAGTTTATGGGAGTGAAACGTTTCGAAGCTGCTGGGTGGTCATTTTGACCCCTACTGTGCGTAACGGGTTACGCAGCTCGGTCATGTGCTAGTATATTTTTGGTGTATTGAGAAAGGTGAGGATTATAACGGGCACGAATGATATTTGATTTATTTACTTTTATTGGAATATTTGACGCATATTCGTAAGCTTTAAGTGATAAATGATTAGATAGGTTTAGCGTGTATATCAAAGTTAATTATTATTATTTCCATTGGGGACGGCAATGCTCAACTCTACCTTCAGACACAGAATGTTCCCAAACGCGCATCTTACATTATTTATTTACATAATATTATATGTAATTCACTAACGCGCATCTTCCATTATTTATTTAGGTAGATTTAACTCACTCAAATCTTTTTTACAAAGGCTATCGAATGAAGCCACTCTACAATGGCCAAAGTTTAATTGCATCATCGGAATGCAAAACAATCTAATAAAATGGTCATCTAAAGTCACAACGAATGCATAAAGTGGCTTTAATAGCAAAAACTGAATCGCTAACGACCCCTGTCGACACGTCACTATTTACGTATTAAAATACTGCATATTCATAAAGGTAGCGCCACACAAACGGTGATCCGATTCCATTTGAGTTACTTACATCATTTAATCATATTATGGACGATATTTCTGGTGATGCTCATTGCATTAGAATTTTTACAGCTGTCCTTCAAAACATCATAGAAAGACTGACACCAATACTTAACATAAAATTAGGACACTCTAAGTAAGAGGCTTAAGTTTATAAAAAAAAATATCTATTGAAAATAGTTATTTTTGAAATATTCTAGAAAATTAGTCATGTTGCTATATGTGTGTACCCAAAATTATGTTTTTCAACCATTAATTAAATTTTGTAACATTAAAATTGTATGCTAGGCACTTACAGTGTGGCCATAGCCGTCAAATTGACGTAGACGCATTTGTATAATCGCGTGTACAAGTAATTACAGAAGTAATCACTCTGTTTGACACTTTGGCGTACTAGTAGAATCAGTGGGTCTAGACAAAGTGCAAATTATAATCGCAAACCAGTCGAAAAGTGGTTGAAAAGCCCCTTTTTTGTATGAGGTTTTGACGGATTCGGTTTTAGATTCGATCAAAAAGTGCGTTTTGTCTAGGGGGGCAGTACCTACTACTACTTGACCAGCCATCATCATCAGTTCTGCAGTACTTTGACGTTTTGAATAATAGATCTTTCTCTCTTTTGTTCTGATCTTTTTCTCTTTTGTTTTTCATTCGAATTTTTGACACTAGTTCCAATTACAAATAATTAAAAAATAATTTAATTTGGTTCTTACTTTTTGCTTACTTTTTCTTTCTTATTTTTTTGCTGGTCTTAACCAGCTCCTCCAAAAAACTGTTTTGACTTGCGTCATATCTCCCAAAATTTGGACCTAAGTTGTTCTACATTACTTATCTGTGAAACAAGTTGAAATGCTGAAATAGGTCTTAATAGTCATTATGACCATTTTAGGCAACCAGGCATTTACATAATCAGCATATTTAAAAAAACATCCCTATAAACCCTATAACTGATTCACTTGCGCTCACGCATCGGTCGGCCTGCAGTGTGGCAGCGGCCGTAAGAAGGCGTTATTGGACAAATTGCCCCCGGGGCAGGGCAGCGTTAACATTTAAATCAGACCTAATGGACGCCATTTCCATAAGTAATGTCGAGTGCACGGAGAAAGAGCTAAGAAATGATAGACTTGTCAATGATGTAGTGAAATTTAAATATACCTAGTTATATTTATTACTGGAAAAAATGTTACTTCGTCATTTTGAAATCAAATCAAAATGTGCGACCTGCTTACACTTCAAAAAGCCCAGCAATCACAAGACAGGTGACACTGAATGCCCTGCTAAAAAACTTGCAGAAACAAGATACATTAACTCCATAACACAGAACTGTTCTACTAACCTTAAAACCGAAATCATTGTACTCGTAAATTATTATTTTTGTTGACACAGACACCTGCACGCCGTATGTAATAGAAAACGCTAAGTAAGCAATATTAAGTAGCACAATGTAACCATAATAACTAATTTTAATTCTTAGATTTTGCTTAATGTGTATAGATTTTAATTTTTAGTATAAACATAATTTGTATGTAAGTGGTTTGTTTATGTATAATATGTATTTTGCTAATGATAGTTAAATAAAGTATCGTTAAGCCTTTATTTCGCCTGAGATACAGGATAAAATTTCCTAGTTCAGGCACATGTATAATTTTACCTTTTGTAGCATTAGATTAGACTAAAGTTTAAACTGTCAAATAAGTTATTCAATAAAGAATTTATTTATTTATTTATTTATTTATTTTGCCTAAAATGAGACCGCCTTTTAGCATAGTCTTAGCGTCTGTTCCGTACAGAAGAAGACACGATGATTTAAATACTGTGGCATTTTTTATTATATTTAAAAAGGTGCCATTTTGAAAAAAAAACACTTATGTGATGTGCTGGCGCTATATGTAACTTAACCCAGTTCCATTTTTGTTTTTTTAGATACGGCCAAAGACCCACATCTCAAAAGCTCCGTTTTTGTTTTTCTATCTTCACAGCGATAGGATATTGTTTCTTTCTGTCACTATATCAATTTCACGATATGACAATGACAGGCGATAACAGAGCCGTAACTTTAATGTAGTGTTCGGGCATTAACCCAGTTAAAGTGCAACTATCTTCGCCTACGTAACTTAGTATCTCTACCACTAAAATTGAGTTCCTTTGCATTCATACCTAAAACTAAAATAAAACAACAGACAGGACAGGATGTTCAAACATTACTTAAATTATAGTGCAATGAACCGCGTTCTTAAAGCTAGTATCGTATCTTTTTGAGTGATTCCATTAATTTAAAAGCCTTTGGATGTAAGTCTATCATTATGCAAGATATTGCTACCTATAATGAATTTAACTGAGTACCTATGATTTTTTATACCGGTTATTGCGTAGGCATTGCTGAAATCTTCAGACTATTGTCTTTTTTGCAACTGCTAGTACTTAATGAACATCTTAATTGAAGCACTAGAATTAATTCGGACTTTTAATTTTTAATTTCAGCATTATTTGGTTTGGTTGGATTGGTTGGATTTAATGGTTGGATTGGTTGGATTTAATGAAGGATACTGACAACGCCACTCTTTTTGGCTTTGTTGTCGACACGACAAGAAGAAGAAGAATTTTATTGATCCATCTTTTTCGTGCCAGTTCTATTTATTCCGAGCTCTTCGCGATATTTCAGTGCTTCGTCCTACGATTGAGTTATCACAGTAATGCGATTTAAATCGCCCTACCCTGTGACACCTGTGTGGGAACGCTGACACAAGAAGCGCCCTAATCGCAAGATGTAGGGTGGCCAAGCTACCGATAATCCTACTCTAGTATCACTATCACTACATTATAAAACAATGTCGCTTTCCTGTCTGTTTGTCCCTATGTATGCTTAGCAACGCAACAGATTTTGATGCAGTTGTTCTTAAATAGATAGAGTGATTCAAAATGAGAGTTTATAGTATAAAACATGCATATTAGAGAAGAGAAGAGTCGGAAAATTCCATTTCAACCGTGCGAAGCCGGGGCGGGCCGCTAGTTATGTATAAGCTTTAACGCCTTACACTACGGAATACAATACAATACGGAAAAATAAAATAAAAAACCCAATTCATCCTGAAAAGTGGCTAGACTGAAAATGTATTTAAAAATTTTAAAATTTTGTAAGACCATCAACCCCTGTATTTAAATTTTGGTGTTAAATCAATCTTAACAATACAGGTTGTAATCGCAAGAAGGTATATGACCTAAAATGATCGCATAGTATCCTCTGTCAGCTCCAGAAATATCTCATCATTCCACTTAACACCCCACTTAATACCCTATTAAAAATTACAGTAATTCTTGTTCAAATAATTTTCATGAGTTTCCCGGAAAATGAGTTAAACATGGTCGCCCTACACACGTGCCTTATTGCTACAATAGACTCACTAATGCAGCTAGTAACCAGATTGCGTTTTTGTCCGCATCTAATAATGTATTCGTTTCTGCCATTTTTGTAATGCAATTTTGAATTGTGACGGTAGCATGAACAATATGGTGTTAAATTAAAGTTTCAGATTGTCTTGGATAGATCAAGGCATACCTACTTAAAGAGATAAGCAAAGAAAAACTTGTTGACGCTTCTTTGTTTTACTTTTATTATATGCTAGTATACTAATTATGATATCAATAAAGGGAAAATGAAGTAGGTAAGTGTAACGCAAAAATACTCGTACTTATTTATTGTTTTTTTCAAATAAAGATAGAAATTAAACCATGTAATGGAAAAAACCAAGGAACTTGCGTTACACCTACCATTCATGAAATTTAACATAGGTACTTCTTAAACTTAATTGTCGGCCGTTTGGTGTAGTGGTTCAGTACGGACTACTATGTCGAAAGGTCCCGGGTTCGATTCCCGGCCAGAAATTGAAATGATGAATTTTAATTTCTGTGACGGGTCTGGGTGTTACTATGTATAATATGTATGTATTTAAAAAAAAGTATATAAGTAGTATATCCGTTAAGCTAGCACCCATAACACAAGCATTAAGTTGCTTACTTTGGGGCTAGCTGGCGCTGTGTGAAATTGTCCAAAGATTTATTTATTTATTTATTTACTAGCGGCCGCCCGCGACTTCGTACGCGTGGATCTCGTTTTACCCCCCCTTCATCTATCTTACGCGGTTCAGATTTTTTCATACAATTTTTTTTCCCGCTATCTCCCGTTCCCGTGGGAATTTTGCAATATCCTGTTGTAACTAAGCTTTAGGTTTACTAAGGTACCTGCATGCCAAATTTCAAGAGTCTATCTTACGCGGTTTAGATTTTTTCATACAAATGTTTTTCCCGCTAACTTCCGTTCCCGTGGGAATTTTGTAATATCCTGTTGTAACTAAGCTTTAAGTTTACTAAGATACCTGCATGCCAAATTTCAAGAGTCTATCTTACGCGGTTTAGATTTTTACATACAAATGTTTTTTCCCGCTAACTCCCGTTCCCGTGAGAATTTTGCAATATCCTGTTGTAACTAAGCTTTAAGTTTACTAAGGTACCTGCATGCCAAATTTCAAGCGTCTAACTTAAGCGGTTTAGATTTTTCATACAAATGTTTTTTCCCGCTAACTCCCGTTCCCGTGGGAATTTTGCAATATCCTGTTGTAACTAAGCTTTAAGTTTACTAAGGTACCTGCATGACAAATTTCAAGCGTCTAACTTAAGCGGTTTAGATTTTTCATACAAAAGGATTTTCCCGGTAATTCCCGTTCCCGTGGGAACTCCTATGTATCCTATAACCTGCCCAGGAGTATGAAGAATAATTGTACCAAGTTTCGTTAAAATCCGTCGAGTAGTTTTTGTTTCTATAAGGAACATACAGACAGACAGACAGACAAAAATTTTACTGATTGCATTTTTGGCATCAGTATCGATCACTAATCACCCCCTGATAGTTATTTTGAAAATATATTTCATGTACAGAATTGACCTCTCTACAGATTTATTATAAGTATAGATAAACTTCTGTATTACTCAAGGGTTATTCAAAAAATACTGCCTAAAATGCGTTTTGCCATAAAAATTAATGAGGAATGTTAATTTCCCAATAACGGAAGTACCAGCCGCTACTTTACAGCGGTAACTGCCGATTTCCGCTGGCACCGGCGCGCGCGCAGACGAACAGCCGGTGTATTGAGGAAACTTTACTAATTTACAACAAGCTGTATATTTCAATACTTTGTTGCTGTTATAGAGTGGTAGTTGCCATCGTAAGCTTATTTCAAACCATTGATTTCTATCATCAAGTCGATCTGATCAGTTAGTTCAATGCTGGCTTCTGTTACAACAGGCGCCTAAGGAAAGCCGAACATCGAGGGAAATGGAGACAAATAGTGAGATCTATGTAAATGGATTTTATCAAGGACAGGATCTTCAGTAATAACTATTACGACGACAAAGTATACTGAATGCGTGAATACAGTAATTTTTTTTAAGGAGGTTAGATGTTTGACTCGTAATCAATTAAAACGTTAGCTAATAAGCTGTCATTACAAATGACGTACTAGTTTGATGTTATTCTGCAAAATATGCTTATGCTAAATTATTCTTCATTATTTTAGCGTAGGTGCAGCAGTAGGAAAGCTGCAGTCTTACAAAGGTCATCACTCATCGTGATTCACAATGATGACCTCGACTATAGTGTACCAACTAGGAAGAAGATTGCAGTAGTTAAAAACTATTTTACGTACTCGTTCCGGATCACAAAACAAGCAATGTAGAAAGCCGTCATGACCATTGATTAGCTGGATTAACATCATTTGAGTTCCCTCATGACACATATCTGAACTTCCCTCCTGTGTCACCACAATACAGCTCTCCAGCAGCTTTTAGCACCGGAGTAGGTAATCAAAGCTCCCCACTAGAATAATTTATCTCATCTTAAGCGACCAGTTAGCGATTTAACGACCGAATAACCAGCTGTTTTACGACAGTTCATTTGTTTCAATGGCCGATGGTGACGGCCAGATTGCAGGATGGTGACTAACTGGTAACCATTTGTTGCAATTGTAACTGGATAATTGCAATTCAATGGAGGCATCAGGGTTTTTCTGCCGCAAGGGTCGCGCACCTGTGTTGTTGGTTGGATTTTTTTTTATTTTTAGTCAATTAAGTAGACATATCATGTTGTGCACTATACTATAAGTCGTAATATTATGTAAATAATAATCAGTTTCAATGGATTTCATTTCATTTGACTGTCAATTGTTCATCCTCAGTAAGAAGTGATCTCTTCCAAACATTTCCATAAAAGCCATTTTGAAAACAAATACCTAAACACTAAAGCTGAGCCCAGTGTGGACGCAAGTTTGACAGATTTTTGACGTTTGTTGAAGTAAAAGTAAGATGGTACAACACAGCCTAAGTATTTATTGACACTAGAAGCAACGATAAAAAATATCCGATTAAAAATTTAAAAATTCATAATCCTAACTAACTTTTACATAAGGACGCTCTAGCTTCTATTCTCAAAATGCCTTGCGGCGTCTAAAAATTGCTACCGAACTACCGTTTGGTAGGCCGCTGCGCTACAAATGATTTATATCAATCCCATGGGTGGTCCATTTCACAAGGCTTAATAATTAATTATAATACAATACTCGTAATATTGTTGCACTAAACACCTGTTGTTTGATACATGAGATGAGAGTGAGTCTATTAATTAGGCGGTAAAAAAGTTTCGACGTCGTTTTTTATGTTGAACTTTATAGAGCGATGGTGGTCCATAATCATTGTGAATATAATTATGGTAGTTAATTTAAATGATATATCAAAGGTCTTTGTTACTCATATCTTACACGGTGACATTCAGTATCAAACTAAGCAAAGACAGTAACACACAGAAATACTTAAATCCTGTAAATATAAAACAGTAGGATAAACTTCATATTTTGAAATCATACAAGTTCGAACTTGAAGCATCGTGGAAGAGTGGATTCGACTGAAATAAGTTTTATTAGATTCGGTAAAAAATTTATTGTACCTATAAAACTTTCTTCAGAAATTCGAGAAGTGAAAAAAGGTTGGAAGCAAAATGAAGAAAAGAAAAACAAAAGAATAATGAAATTGGTCGTTTTGGAAAAGAAAAGATTTTCATGGTGGCCAGTCCAGTTCAAACTAGGTATTTTTACTGAAATTCGACGGACAGCGACGAAATTTTCCCTTCAAGCCTTAAAATCAAAACAATTTCAAAACAGCCTTTGGTTAAATATAAATTTAGTTTCAGACGTAATTCTCAACAAGTATCTACATTCTACATTAAATAACAAATCCGTGCGATGCTGTGTGGCACGGTGGCTCACATCAACAAATTAAGTCCCGCCTTATAAATATTCATACGATCTTTACCAGACACGTATAAATAATTGCGTTTCATATATTAAGCGCATATCGTAGGTGTTCCACGTACTTGCTTTTCAGATAGCTTGACAGGCGACATCCGTTCCCTGTGGGAAAAGTGAACAGGTGTTGTCACTTATCGGTGACTCAAAACACGTCAACAACTTATCAACATGAAACCTTCAAGGAATTTTCTACCGTATAACTGATCGCGTAAAGTTTGAAATCATTTATAAATGGTTCACGTTTATGGTCGATAGTGGAATGGCACTCAAGTCAAACGAAGGACGGTTTACTCAAGAAAATATCAATACAGCAGTAAAACGGTATTGGTAGTAACTTTTAATTTGTAGGGCCGCGTTAATTACTCCATCCATAGTAAAATCATCGCTGACAATGGGACGTAAAACGAGACGTATGAGAGTTATTGTGATTGGATGTAAGGCTAAACCTTCGGGTCTGCCTGTAGCAGATTTCAGTAGACAGAAATTTAATTACATGAAGTAAATTTAATTACATTAAGTAAGTGATACCGACTTAATTTTTAACACCTGTAATATGTTATTTACCTATGTTCCACAAATAAACGAATTTGATTTGATTTGATTTGATTAAATATTTACAAATAAAAAATATGTCCCAAATCGCTGTCCAAGCAACGCGACATGGTGCTTAGAATGCTGGCTGCATTTCCGCGCTGAATGGCGAAATATTTCAGTATTTTAGAAAGTGAGGGTTTCGTTCGTTTGTTTCAGCCGAAAGACCTCCACTGCTGGACAAAGGCCTCCCCCAAGGATTTCCACACCGGAACCGGAAGTGAGATTTAATTGAAGATTTTATAATAGTTAACTTAGAATGATTATCGGGTATTTTCTAATTTAAAAACGTTTTCAGGATTTGAATCTGCAAGTGACAGAGTTTGAACAGATCAGACAGCCGTTTATTATGTAACACACGTTTTTTTTATCAAAAACAATGTTTTTCAGCACCAAATTCTAAATAAACTAGAAACCACCAGGATACTAAGAATAATAAAGTGGTGTTTCTAACTCTAAATAGTAAAGGAGCTTTAATACGAGGCGAGGACCAACAAACATTAGTAAAATGGAGTGAAACCAATGGCAAAGCTATGTATCGGATAGACGTAAGAATAATAAATTACTAAGACCATTTACTACATAAATAATACTGTCGTTAACTTGACTTTACGACAAATTATGCTCGTCTATTGATATTTTATGCTAAATAATAACAAAGACAATATTCCTTAATCTCACAAAACGTTTAAAGATATAGCATACACAAAGTATTATGACTATGTAAAAGATTATAATACTCATTACAGCAACACAATAACTGTTACATAACTAGTCTCAATTATGATTTTCATGAACTTTTCAATTCATAATCAGAAATTGATTTCTGAAAATAGGGAACTAATTATATTCATCGTCATCATCATCATCATTTCAACCATAGGACATCCCTTACTGAACATCAGGTTTCCCTCAATGATTTCCATAATGGCCGGTTGGACTATGTGATCTGTAGTCTGTAGGTGGGTATTTTTTTAGTGAAAATACTTAAAAAAGATAAGTATTATAGATTGCATAAAAAGCAATTGATTTCATATTTTAAGCAAGATTAAGTAATTTAGTAAGTCTCATAAAAAACTCGTTAAACCGAATCCATTTCTGCAGAAAAGAGGCTTATAATTTTTCGCTTATAAAAAGCATCGTGTGAAAGAAGCCATTTAAGATTAACCCGACTCCGACCACTTCCACTCTCGTCCTTGACGTGCCCAAAGAAAGGGTCAATTACATCACCGGTTCTCAAACTTATTTCCAAACCTAATATAAGTTAGCTCAAGTTATAGGACCTTCTTCTAAAGCATTGGTTCCTAAAGTGAAAGGGCGCAAAGTCCTTTCAAGGGGGGCCCAGGCCATCTGTAAGAAACCTGCGACCGCTGAGAGAATGTATTCCAGACTGCTCGATACGACCAATAAATACTCTTGACTGGATGAGGGGGGGCGCGGAATTTTTTGTATGGTCGAAAGGGGGCGCGTCTCAAATAAGTTTGGGAACCAATGTTCTAAAGTATTGCCAACTGTGGGCGTTTTTATTATGGTGCGGATATCATCAGAGACGCACATTGGAACGCGCACGATATTAAAAATACTCTATATTTTTAGGTTCGTTTGTAACCCCAGTTTGAGAATCGAATCGAAAAATGAGTTACTTACATCATAATTTATGAAGAGGAGAATCATTTTTAGAATGAAAAACTCAGAAAACATAAAATTGAATGACTGAATCATTGCATTTCAGACTATGAAAGACAATACTTACACATTGTTATGAAACTAACGTATGTATAGAATGTTTCATGTTAAATTGATCTAATCTAAAACAATGTTTACTGAAGTTGCAATTCTGGTTTCAGGTATTCGACAAGGAACTTATCTCTATGACGCAATTTTAATTTGTGTTGCGTACTTTTACGTATCATTTCATTAGAAACTTAAAACAAACAACCAATTGTTATACGTTTAAGTAAGCACCTAATCAGGTAGTACGTTAAAAATTGCAAAAAAAAAATCCTAACTGTCCTGTAAGACAATGATATCGGTCCATCTACTCGTACATATTATATTTATTATTTATATTAATTATATTCGTCGAGTCTTGCAGCAGTTGCTCCTGCCAGTCATGAAGAAATCATTAAAATAAATATGTCATAATATTTTTCTCTATTGCGGCCTTAGCGCGCTATATTTATATTTTCGACTTTCATTTCCTATGTGAGAGAACATAGAAGAACACTCAACTCGACCGTGTAGGCAAATTAAGTTCCTATGGATCGTCTGTTTGTTTATAAAATTCCAAAACATGCCCACGTTTGTCCCATACAAGTAAGTACCATAACATACAAAGTTGAAGCTTGATTAAATTATTATACATATTTATAGAACAGATTGTAAACATTTTGTACCATTTATTTTATCTATTATCAGGAACCATATCCTGCAAGTTTTAACTGTGTTTTATTCGCAAGTGTGGACTTCGTATTCCTACCTATTTCTTTTCTATACTAAAACTGCTCTTAAACGTTGTAAAGTTTCCTTAAAATACGTCCAGTTTTTGCATGATAGAGTCACAACCCTTTATCCACCCATTCTCACAAACTGTCGCGGTTACTATAAATTATATAAATAAACCTTTCAAGAAACATAACACGTCTTTCATACATCGCCAGTAGGTATTTAATTTGGCAGCCACGTGTGTAAGGGGGAACCGTGGGAACGCAGCTCCCTCAGGATCTTCTATACATAAGTAGGGATATTGTTTCTTGAGCACATGCCAGCTTGACGGTCGAGTAATATGGATAAGACGCGACTTATTCTATGAACAAAGTCTTATATTACAGAACGGGTAAAACATTTGCATTTTTTTTGGCAGTGCGTAATCTAAGTTTTATGCTTGGTAACTATAAAGTTATAAATTAATAAACTATGGCCCGTTTTCTGAAAGGACGATTCAAACTTAATAATGGAATTAATAGAAATGATTGAGAAATTATACAATCAATTTCTGGATCAATCATTAATACTGGAACACAGTTTCCTAATACAGGCTTTAACTCTGCTCTCATATCATGCAAAAATGGACCTTCTCTATTTTTATTGAGGTGTATCGTATCGTATTGGTTAAAATATTACTCTGTCAAAGTTCTACTATAAGTGGTTGAAAAATTATAATGACGCTTTTGCCTTAGGCAAATTATCTTTATTATTCATCATCTTTATTGATAATCTTATAATGGTCGACAAGTAAAATAGCTATCCAGCTTAAAAACAGTCAAATCAAGTCATGATTTAATAATACCAAACCTTACATCTCATTATCATCAAATTCAGCCACAGAATAAAATCACTACCTACGCATTTTTAACTCATGTCATCTTGTTTTCACTGCCAGTGTAAGTGGACGACCCTCTCTTCTTTACCAGAGCCAAATGAAGTATTTGGCATACACGACGTTCAAAAATTGCACCTTTAGTCACCTTTGACGACATTCACAAGAATTAGAGTGGCCCTATTGTATTCCACCGGAGTCACACAGTTAAAGATATTCGCTGTCGGGCTAGGATGCGCCATGATTCAATCTTATCGATGATTTTAGACAATCAATGTATGGGCTTGTCTACGATCGATTAAATGCAGCGATGAAACTGGTCGTATCCACACCATCCTGTCGTCGCTCCAGGCTGATTGAATACGCGTCCCCAGTACAAAGAGAAGAGAGGCCATCTGCCGCCCCACTACTGATTCAACAAACGGTTTCAGGAATCGCGCGAATCTACGACGAACATGTTTTGATTATATTGTTTTATGGGCTCGGGATTTTCCTTAGCTAGAATTAGTTTATTTACATTTTAGAATATTTTAAAAATATGTTTTCAGGGCGATTCAAAATATTGCGCTTACGTCAGTATATTTATTTATTGGTCACTCAATGTAAGACGAAAATAATATCAGACAAAAATTATTTATAAAAAAAGTCTTAAAAAGCGGTATATCTACTTACGAGTACAAAAGGTAAAATAGCTCTACAAAACTATTCATAAAATCTAAAGAAATTATGTATTCGTTTCAATGATTAGGTAGGTACTAAGTTTATCCCCAAAAAAAAACAGAATATTATATTTTTGATTGTAAACGTAATTAATTTAAATAAAGGCTTTTATCCTGAAAATCCAATAGAAATCCTATTGGTTAGTAGTATTACAAATTAGCCTTTACATGCAAACTTGATAAGGTAAGTTTAAGAAGTATTATGAAAGTAAAGAAAATAGTGTGTATTAATCCTGAAAATCTTTTGCTGCATCATTGAAATATTTTTAGAATTGGTTCAATATAACCTACTTCTCACAAACATAATTATTTACACACAAACATTTATCTCTACAATAGGAAAGATGTGTGTCCAATACTGTTGAATAATTCAGGCAGAACAGTGACTCTACATTTCTTCTAATATTATCTGTTGACACAAACGTTGTTCAGTCTGCTTCTTATGAATACGATCAAATAATTTGTCACGTTAAACTCAATGTATGAGCAACTTTCTAAGCTTGTCTTTAATTAAGATTTGTTTAGTTTGCAAAACAGAGAAGGCAACTTGGCTTAAAAAAACTATCATACCCTCAATTTATATTAGCTCTATGTAAGAAATTAATCATTTTGAATCGTTATTGATGTAATTAGTTATGCTTTAAATTCAAATCTGGGAAACAAATACATAGTAGATTTTTTCAGAAATACAACACCTCTACAGCAAAAAATATCTCAAGTCTGTAAACTTTTTTACAATTTTCATAGTTTACATAAATTCAGTTTTAGTATATTCCTCTTTATAAAATCAACTATCAAATTCTAAAGCGCATGAACTTTTACTCCTCTCCCAAAATATGAATACATATTTCCAAATCACTGTGATTGGCCGCGCTATTTTATCCTAACCCGTAAATGAGCCTTCAAATCATAATAACTGTCCGAGGTCTGACCACGTGTCCCTAATAAAGAACTATTATTACCGTCAAGTCGAGTAGGTAGCGGCGTGCGCGCACATAATTGTATTAATCATTCAGCGCGACCGGCAGACGTCGATTTTCTTCAACAAAGTGCTCTTGTTTGTTTTTTTCGTAAGGAAGTCGACCGAAGGTGAACCGTGGGAACGCCGGGCGGGTGCATTTCCCAAAACATCGACGCACGGCAGCGATCCCGACATGCGCCGAAAGAACGAGATGAAATATACCCATAATCCACGCTCGAGATAGAGACGGAAGAGAGTGACGTGTGCGCGCCGGGCGACAGCTCACAATCGCGTGATCATCTACAAGAAATAATAAAACGGCAATAAAAGAAACAACGTTAACAGTGGCGCGCGCGAGTGAGCGGGACGGCAAACGGTGGCCGAAGGCTTGCGCGCGCGCCGCTCGAGTTGCCGCGCGTTCGAATTTCAAAGATCAATGATCGATGCGATAAGAACGAGACGCGCGACGCGCTTCCATAGCGTTAGAGGGAAAGCTTAATACGAGCTTTGGGTGGAGAGAAAGAGACGGCGCATTGCTTTGGCTCGTGGCATAATAAAGCGAATGTTTGCTGCTTTGTTTCGATAGAGGGCGTTGTTTTTTTCAGTTGGTTCTTTTTACATTTTTATTTTCGTTATTTATTATGATAACATTTTATCGAATTAAAATTTAGAATATACAAAATTACCTCGGAATTAGAATATTTTTAAAGTGGGCCAGTTTAAGATATTTGTTAAATTACATGAAAAACGTGAGCTTTTTTCAATATAGGACTGTGCAAAGTTGCCAATGTTTTTAATAGACCTAAATAAATGAAAATCAAAGTCATGAAAATTTGTTCTAAAATGTCAAAACTATACTTCCCTGGAAAATGGTTTTCCGAACTCTACAATCGCGATACTAGCGCTGCCTGTCGGCTTGTAAGCGTAACTTTTAGTTCGTCGGTCTCAAACTAGATGGCGCTACTTTACACAGCGGTGGCAATGTAGAGCAAAGTAAAATGAAATGGAGACTGGTTTTATAAATAGCACATTGTTTTGGATTCAGCACGGGTTGCGGTGGCATGATGTTTTTGCTGAAGAAGATAAATGTTATTGTCATTGGAACTTAGTTTATCTTGCATTGTCATAATTGTTAACATAAGATGTAGAGTCATGATATCGCTGTCCCTTCATAGTAATAAAAATACCTTACCTAATCTACGCTATAAGAAATGGAAGTTCACATCTTTAAAAAAAACCTTTTCATATAAATTATCATCAGTAATCAATTTTTTGCAATTTTTCATACGAATTGCGTCATACTAATTGCCAATTAGAATTTTTTTGAGAGTTTGAATATTTTTCTTGTAGAAAAGTTGTTGTTTTTGAACAGTAGAATCAATATTTTTTATTTGATCCTTTGATCTTTTCATACTTTTTATCTATCCACTAATATCATAACATTTCTTTTTTCCAAAACTTATCAATTAACATTACATTTCCACCAATATATATGCAGCGTCGCCCACGGTCCACCCACGCATAATTAATTTAAGTTACAGACCAAATACATCATAACATTGATGGCGGCCGTAGTATCACGTGTCCAGATCGACCGATAGTCGCGGGCGCATGCCCTGTCGTACTTTTGAACTAATTTCCTGTAGAACTTACACCCACTGCTGCAGTCATTGTATAAATTCAGTTTTTAGGTGATTCTCCCCAAAGTTAGAGCCGGTAGAGCGAGTATTTGGGACTTGTACCTAGTGGTCTGAAAAGGACCTACACGCTATAAAAAATCTGGACAACAGAAATAAACAAAAAATAAAGCGAAACGCAGGAGGCATTTCGTGACTAAAATTGTGAAAAAAAAATAAATCTTATAACATTTTTTTAGTAGAAATAAACTACTAGTAGTGAGTTAATAATGGAGATTATTTTTAAGACAGCCATGGCACTTAGTAGCTTAGTACAGCAGCCGTTATTAATATGATTAACAGGAGTTGGTACTGAGCAGAGGATTATTATTAGAAGAGATTAGAATACCACGATTTAATCCCAGCTTAGTGCGCAAGCCATGTAATCCACCCTATAAATATTGCAATGGTAATAAATTCATGCCTTTTTGCGAAATCAGCGGTTTACTGCTGAATAATGAATATCCTATTTTCATTAAAACTTCGGCAGAATGTTTATAAGTAGGATCATGTTACTACGAGCTTAAGTTGAAGACTTTTCTCCTATAGTTGGTATTACTAGGTATTCTTCTTTTTATGCTACTGATTAACAAAAAAGCTGCTGAAAAATAATTATACATCTTGGTTGTGGTGTCAAAGACTAATAATTATTTTCTTTAAGTAAGCTGCCTATTTATAGCTCGATACCTCATAACAACTAATTGTAGAGAAAAATTCTTGCATTTTTTAAAGACTGATATATCTTTTTTTATCAATTATATCGAACTCAACCTTGTCTAACACCAAGTTCTCAGGAAAACAAATTCCATGTCTCAATTAGTTAGAGTTCTTCTCAATACAACTCGTTAAAATAGCTTATTAACAAAAATATATCTTCACAATTACGGAAGTTTTTGCCTGAAAGTGGTTGCCAATTACATGAACTATCTTCCCTCATTTATCAACTCCGGTTGTGTCGAACAAAGGCAGTTTTTTTCGTCTAACCGCGACATGTCGTTATCGAACGCTACATTGATCGCTAATTGAATATGACAACATCAATGCCTGACCAGGAACATAAAAACCCTGGCATAGAGGCGCGTCAGTTGCATTTGATAGTGCAACACTGAGTACAGTCGTACCTGTGTTAAATTATTAGGCTAACTTTATGTATCAGGATTGAGGATTACGGGCTAATTTGATNCAGGGTGTTTCTTGTAAGGTGTCAAGCCGAAGGCAGGTGATAGGTGAGGACTAGACCTATCGATTTTACCCCCATGTATGTTCTACGATTTTTCATAGTTTAGAAGTTATCGTTAATTTTGTGATTTTTCCAAATTGTATGACCCAGAAGACTTTAAATTTTTTTATCTTTTTTTTTGGGTCGACTTTTCTCATATTTCTTTTTTTTGTCAGATTTCCTATTGATTGCAGATTTTTGAAAAAAATAATCAACTTCCTATCTTTGATGCAAGATACAAAATTTTTGCTAGAAACATAAAAAAATATGCTTTTAGCGGAACATCCTAAAATTTTCAACTTAAAAGTTTAAAAAAAAAAGAAATTCCATAGGTCCAAAATAATTTTAAAAACTGCGCAGTTTTCTGAACTTTCATAATAACACAAAAAAACATGTACTTAATAGGCCATTATTTTCTGTAATCGCTCCACTAAAGTGGTAAGTCGAAGATTCCGTTACATGTTTTTGACTTTCGTAGGACTAACTAATGTTTGCAATTCTCTAAGTTTACGTTACGTAGAACACATTTAAAGACAATAACTGAACAGAACATTTTTTTATCCACAACGAGGAATCTCTTGCCATTCATCTGACCTGATGGAAACTGATGGATGATCAGCGAGCTTCACTCGGAATCCTAAACCACAGAGGAATCGGCTGTCCTAAATAGGTGGCCTTACCACTAGACCACAGTGGTGGTTGACCATACCTACATATTAGAGTGTGAGAGAAAGGGAAAGAATTTGTGTGTGTGTGTGTGTGTGTGTGTGTGTGCAGTTGCATTTGATAGTGCAACACTGAGTACAGTCGTACCTGTGTTAAATTATTAGGCTAACTTTATGTATCAGGATTGAGGATTACGGGCTAATTTGATATTTTCATAAATTAACGAAAAAATATTATTATCTTAGGTAACCTGGTTTAAATAAATTAAATGAAAACATCAATCGAGCTAGTAGGATTTATTTTATTATTCATCAATAATCAAATTCAGAACTTGAATATTCAACTGCAATGTCTGCTCATGAACTCCTTCTCGCTTAAAACTCGGTACTTCTTTCCCAATTCCATAAAATTCAACTCTTAGAAAGTGACAAAAAACTTTAAAATAGGTAGTTGAAATAAACAACAGCTAATTTTCATAGTGGACTGTACTATACGATAAACATGTTAGTCAATTTGACACCCTTGTCGGAAAAATTATTCAATGAAAATATTGTCCGAACCCTTAGTATTTCTCTTCGACAAATACTTTAACACATTGTGAACCACTTTTCTTTCACGACTATAAAAAGATTTTAGCAATTTAATTCACAAAATCAATTGCGCCCATTTAAAATAAAGTTTGTTTACACTTTGACAGCAATAGACTGACATGCAAGGTGACATGTCAATGAAGTTTTCAGTTACTGTTGCCATTAAAAGAAATTAGTACCATTAGTTTTCCGCAACATGGCGAGGGTTTTTATGTTCCTGGTCAGGCTATAAACGTTAACTGTGAAAGGAAATCTGTTTTGTATTGATTCAGTTCGATCAAGCAACGTCAAAACCCTTGTAAATATGTATGTATTTTCATAATTATGTTATGTAATTAAATTGTAAAGTTACATTTGGTATTTTTCTCTACAGCTTGGTATTTGTGTTTACTTAACTTTCTATGAATGTTCTCAAGCGTACTTAAGTAAGATACAGCGCAGCGTAGCTTTACGGGTGATTAGTATTCAACAACATAATTAGCTATACTTTCTGATTCCAAATCAACCAGTGCGATAAAAAAAATACACTAAACTAACAAATAAAACGAGTATAAAGTGTAATGTAAGATTACGTGTAATGTAACATGAATTCTACGTGTGGACTAGGGTGTCCCGTCGTTGTATGGGAAAAAAATTTTTTTAAGCTACGGTTACGCAAGAGGTATCAAAAGTTGCGTTTTGACATATAGATTCCGATTAGCATTAAATTTAATGAGATATCAGTCATCTTGAGGCCTCTACCTGTCCTTAAAAAAATAAATAAATTGCTATTTTAGGGGTTCCTAACATAAACTATTAATATTACAAAAATAGCGTTTTTATGAAATTTGAGGGTACACAATGAGTCACAGCAACGTTTAAAATAGTTTAAAAACCAATAAATCCATAAATATTTTCAAAACAGAATTGGCTTTTTGACCAGAATTAGGCATTTACGCGCGCGATTTTAATGTATTCCTAATTAATCCATGGGTCAGCCAAGATATCGATTTAATTTGAGGATACTCAATTCCCTTCTCACAGCAGGTTAATAATTTTATTACGCTATTATAAAACAATGATTGGCATCTCTAAGTGGAAGCTAACAAAAATGGCAGTCAATTTTAGAAAATCAACCATAACTTGAAAACCATTTGTCCGATTTCATTACTTTTTTATTTAAATGATAGCTCTACGTGTGCGCTTGATATTATGTGGTATGCATTGTATCGAGAAAATCAACCTTTAGTTAGTAATTAAATGAAAATTGAATTTTTTTACATTGTTGTGATACTACTTTTTAAATCATTTTTTCACAAAATGTCTTATACTCTACTAAAAGTTTTACACGAGCCAAAGAAGTGTATTAAATTGTCTTTAATTTGATATATAACATGTATGCGTTTCATAACTAAAAATATATTTTTACTTCCGTTGAAGTTCACCATTGATAAAAAACTGCGTAGACAACAAAAACTTCAGCTAGAAAGTGTATGTAACGTACATAAATGTTATTTATATTTAATAGTATGCTAAAACTATTTAACATGTCAATTAGTATTCTGTTTAAATATAATATTATAAAGATTTTTGGCTAGGTAGTTTTTACCTGAAAAAAATCAAAAAGTATATTACTGCCATAGATTGCTAAATTTTTGTTAAATTTATGCTAAAAGTATGTAATATTATAACAAAAAAGTGCGGTGCGATACCTTACAGCAATAAAACCTCAACAGAAATAATACCAACAGCCTCGCCGAAGGAGTAGAAAATTTGAGAAAAACAAGTCAAAATATGAATTCTGCTAGTTCGAACCAAACCTACTCCTCACTGGAAACAGTCTGTCATTGCCTGCAAATCATATCTTAGGGTTCAACTGCCACTGTTATTACAAAATAAAATGAAATAATTGTGAAAAAAATATAATAGATGACAAACAGTGAAAGGCTGATTAAGTGATTTTTTGAGACATAAAAATGCCGGTAGAGCCCTTGAGACATTATTTTATATTTTTTTAATTATTTTTACGGTAATCTACATCTTATGACGCAACTTTTGAGGGGTCTTGTGTAGCGAAAATATAAAAAAAGATATTTCGGGACACCCTAGTGTGGACGGCACTACGAGCATTACATGTAAAGTGCTACTCATAGTATTTCCATTACATTACACGATACATTTTATTACGCGTTACACCCGTCTGGACCCGACTTAAAAAGCTAAAAAATCGTACCTACATTGTTCTCTTTTCAAAAATTACAAAGCATTGACACAAAGACCGCGAAACAAGAGAGGCGTTAACTAGGCTGATAACGGTTTGAATTTAGAACGTGTGTGATTGGAATCTATTCAAATTCAAAAATAGAAGGAAGGCGTGCGCTCGGCCGTTCGGTGGGCCGATCCGAGCGCCACCATTGGCCGGCCGGAAACCAATCACGGCTGGAGGCAGTCCAATGCTACGCTTTTCCAAATTTTAACGCGGGAAAATTCTTTATGTTAAGCAGTGAAACTGACTTCTATTTCTTTGTGGTTATGACACTACTCAAATAGACAATTAAGTTTTCTGTATTGGATGTTTTGAATGAATGCATAGACAACAAAGTCACCAACCCATTGACATAGGTTTTATGATGCTAAATAAAGTTTTGATATGAGTACTAATGTTTTCCATAAAAATATTTAAATAGGTTTGTGACATCACAGATTTTATAAGTTGTTAGTAGTGTTAGCATCATTTAAAATAAATGGTCCCTCACCACACCCACGTTTACTAGTAGAGTACATTAGTTAATCTGTAAATTTGCTCCATGTTGAATTCGAACCTGTAACACGAACGACAAGCTTGATTAGGTATCTACATAAGGATTAAGTTTAATGACAAAGTCATGTAAAATAAGTAAACGATAAAAATAAGAAACTTCGGAGTAAACTTTGATTGATTATTTTTCGATCCACGAACGTTTTCCCATTAACTGGTAAGATCTTGATTAAATATCAACTGACCTGCAAGCAACATTTAAATAAATCAATCAACATAAAATAAGGCACAGATGAAAAAAAATCCTGGCATGCTGTCATAAAAGCGCGCCACAAAATGAAAAACGAGGTGCGTAGCGTTCGAAAATTGCAAAATTGGAAGGAAAGTGCTGGTTTAAAATGCAAAAAAGTGTAAAAAAGAAAAAAACCGCGCTAAAGTCGAGTTACACCGTGGGAGCATCGGGCAGGTGGAGATCATTGCGGGAAGTAATGAGGCACTGTGCACACGATATGTTTTTTGCTGCGATATTGATTTTTAATTAAACCTCCTTCGTGTAATTTTTTTCCACACCACCTCTTCCGTGAAGGGCTATTATAATAATTGTTATCAGGGCCGATTATAAGAGCGATCCTATCGAGGAATTTAGTTACGCCAAATTCTACGAAATGGAGCGTCTCCGATTTTAAATAAATATGCGAAGATATTCATTTGATAAGAAAAATTACCATCTACTGTGAGTTATTGCTAAGCAAATCGCCAGCTTCAATACATGTAATAAATATTTAATTATGTGAATTACATGATTATTTAAATCGGCGGAATAAAATGGCCGCTTACGTAATCGGAACGGGAGTTTAATTTGTTTAGATAATAATCGGGAAGTAAAATCAAGCTCTTTCTTTTTTAGTGATGTTTCGATAAGACTACGATTCGAATGTAAAAAAAAGGTTCCGTTCAATTTTTTTTTATGATTTTGGTGTTTATCCCAACTAATATTATAAATGCGAAAGTAACTCTGTCTGTCTGTCTGTCTGTCTGTCTGTCTGTTACGCTTTCCCGCTTAAACCTCGCAACCGATTTTGATGAAATTTGGCATAGAGATAGTTTGAGTCCCGGGAAAGAACATAGGATAGTTTTTATCCTGGTTTTTGAAACAGGGACGCGCGCGATAAAGTTTTTCTGTGACAGACAATATTCCACGCGGGCAAAGCCGCGGGCGGAAAACTAGTTTTGAATATTTCGTCATGAATAACAAATACAGATGAGATTGTTATCTTTACCTTTGATTTTTGTTTGTCTTTTACCAATAACTCAGATATTGCTTTTATTAGTAGGTGTATGATTTTTATGGGTCATTCCACAAAAATATGTCAACTCTTAGTCCGCGCCACATT
Organism: Ostrinia furnacalis; assembly: GCF_004193835.3. NCBI lineage: Eukaryota > Metazoa > Arthropoda > Insecta > Lepidoptera > Crambidae > Ostrinia > Ostrinia furnacalis. Next base: position 478,228 of record NW_021134478.1, read on the forward strand.
TCACATGAAATATTTGTTAATATTTTATTCCAAAATTGTTAAATAACAGCTCGCAATGTGCTTTATTCATCACCCATTTATATTTTTTGAAACTATTTTTAAAACATCTTAAATTCCTTTTGAATGACCCAAAACGTCATTCCCTAGGCATGTCCGTACTCCAAAAGTTTGTGTTTTGGGACCCACATTTATAAAAACATCAACTTTATCCTTTGTTTTAATTAACGAATAATCTATTTAAATGTATATTACACCAAATTCTATTAATATTTTGCGGTTTCAATAAACAATAATTTGATTTTCTTTAGTTGAAAAAGAGTCTACAGTTTTTAGCGTCATTCCCTCGCCACGCACTGATTTTATAATTTTGCGCTTTAATATGTAATTAGAGTGAATAATATTTAGTTGAGTTTAAAGTACGATACGAAGTTATCCTCAGACCATACTGGCTTTGCGGTAGCCGTTTTTTGAATTAGTGCAAACGTGCCAGTTGTTACCGAAACATGTGTTATTCCAGTCACTTCGTCAGTCCCTAGTTGAGTAGCTTTATTGATTATAATAGGAAATTGTATATAATTTAATAGTATTTGCGTGTTTTTTTTGGCTATTTTCGGCACATCGTATTAAGCATCTTATAATATAAAGTTAATCTGCATTTGTGTTAAGTTTTACTCCAAATCGTCAGTCCCTAGAGCGTCAGGCCCTAGCTTTAAACGGCACTTGGGACTAAATTACTAGTTAGGGAATGATGTTTTTTATATAGTGATAATAACAAAACAACTACATTATGTGTATTAACTTATCTATAAATGTTAAGGTTAAAAGTTTTATACTTTATTAGAAGTCATATAGGAGTAATGTAGTATGAAAAAATTGAAAATTATAATTTCTCCTAAAATAAAGCAATAAAGTGACTGGCCCTTTTAGACATAACATAATTAATTAATAAACAATAATTTACACTAATAAAGTATTCAAAAGCATCTTAAAAAAGTTACGGACAAAATGACGTCGAAAATATACAGATTTTTATGGAATGACCCTTATTAACAAAATAATATAATTAACTGGAAGGTATCCAAGCTTCATCAGTAGTGTGTGTGTACATCGCCTAGCCGCGAGTAGCCTCAATGATTTGTCACAATACCGCCTCAGCGGTACCAGTAACGGTATCAGTCCACTTGCTTTATTTGCGCTGCCCTAGCCGTTTATCGTACTATGAACACCCGACCGGACCGCTGCCAATTATTACTTTTTTATTTCCCATTTACTATTCGCGTATAAAGTTGCCAGTGTTTATTTTGCGCAACGGTACACCTTAACGAGCATTTATTATGTTGCGTTTTGTTGAAATTTTTATAACGCATTTGCATTCTTACTGCTAAGTTTATTTGTATTGGACCGTGTTATGCTCGCTACTTTTTTGTATTCGCAATTTAAATATGCAGATGAGTGTTTTAGGGCTTCTTGTTTAGTTGTTTTCTTTTATTTTTGTTAGCTATTAGTCACTAATAATAACTTTTTATAATTCTAATTTTGATTAAATACAGATACACATTGTATTTTTATAATAATTTTGATATCTTAGCTTTATGATAACTTATTATCCTAAAAACAATCCAAAAAAAAAAACAACAACAGACATTATTCGGTTACTAATTTTAAAACTCTATTGTCCGCCAAAATAATGTAACCCATTCCACAATAATAGAACGTTGGGGCATTTTACCTGTTTAATATTAGGGTCGCGACACACTGATTTTGACGCGTGATCCACTCGCGCGCATATTGTCGTGCTTATCTATCATTTTGTATGCATGAAGCGACGCGCGCCAGCCGACCGTGCCCGACACCGCCCGAAGACGCCCGAAGCTCTCCGTGGGAAATTCGAGCAGGTGTTACCACTTCTTACTGAGTAAACACTCAACGTATACAAAATTATAACCACTTCGAAGCGTATGTGTAAATGAAAAACATATTTTGTGTGCATAATGATACTGCTTGCTTTTTTGGTGCGATTGGTTATCAGTCGTTTTTTTGCAACGTTTCAAGGGACAGTATGCTTTTATTTTTGTTATTGAGTCATATTTAATTGAAGTGCCTGTAGACAATAATTTTGTGGGCGACCTTTAGATGCACGTTATCAGTTTATTTAGCAGCAATAAACGTGGGTAGGCATCCGTCTAGGCAATATCTCGCGTTTAGCTTTTGTTTTTTTTATACTTCGCACATAAAATATTAAATTAATGTTCCCCTGTGCTGTGACATTATCTTAATTGGCGTAGTTGTTGGTAATTAAATATAATTAGTGCTTAAAATCTTATTGAAAAGAGTAATAAATCATGTTTTGGGTTATCGATTGTTAAGGCTGAAATTATTACATCATTTTAAACTTTTAATAGTTCGACTGCTTGTTTCGTATCTCATGATTACAGTACCTTAGTATTTTTATACTCAAATAAAATAAAAATATACCAGGGAATTAGGGATGGTTAAGCGTAAAAGGTACCTAGAACTGCCAATCAGGCATTGGCACGTGTAGAACTTTTCTACGTTCCATGTAATTTAGTTGCAAATAATTGTCTACAATCAGAGTCACGTACGTGATGTTCTAAAAATATCACGACGAAGCAAAACAGGGAATTATGTACTCTCGTTCCAGGTGTCCTAGCAATAATTACTTGTCTATGCTATTATTCGAGAGGAGAATTTTCTGTTCTAGTTATACCTAGGCAAATAATGGTAGAGACGAGTCCAATGATTTTCTACGGCAAATTACCTGCTATCCAATGATATTATATAAAAAAAACCATTGCTGCTATCCCTATAGTCCAGTCATTTGGTAGTTTTGCCTGGAAAGTTTTCGGGAGTTTTGAAAATTAGTATTTATATTGATTTCGATGTGCTCTTTCCGAATTTCAAGTTTGCGAAATCCTATCGTTGCCGCGGGCTCGGCGCCGTCATATTGGAAAAACTACGCCTGAAAGCAGATTTTGATTAATAGTAATTTAAAATTTGACTACTACTTAACTTTCAAAGTTTCAGATAAATCATTAATTTAATAAGATTTTTTACAAGTTGTTTTTTCGTTCGTTTTTTTTCAACAAGAGTTTTAGTTTTACGGGTCGCAAGAGATTTTTCCGCGATTTGTCGACTCCTATAATATGTAGATGCTATTTTCGAACAAAAATGCATAGTCAGTACCTCTAGTAGGAAAAACTTTCGAGTTCGTTTCGTTGCGTATTCAAAGTGTCATCGAAAAATTTTGTATGAAAAATTAAACAGCGCCCCCTATATTATAGCCGCCCTAGGGGGCGCTGTTTAATTTTTCATACAAAATTTTTCGATGACACTTTGAATACGCAACGAAACGAACTCGAAAGTTTTTCCTACTAGAGTTACTGATGTGCTGTCGTCTGTACTTTCGCGTATTTTACCTTTATGAAATCATAGTAAGGCTGAGTTGCACCACCAAACTTTGACCGTAACTTTAACGATAACCGGTGATTTTTGTATGGAGTTTGTCAGATTTTTGATATTTTTTACAGTCAAATTAAGATGGTGCAACTCAGCCTAAGTGTTAATGAAATGTCATCAAAGAATAAAATTCACCGCAAACTTAATACCTACCTGAAGCAGTACTTATTATGTGCTTAAACCTGATGTAGAGTCTAACATTCACTCTAGCAAGAAAGTATTTTCTAGAAACGTCAATCAACAGAATGTCAATAATACTCATTAAAGTATTCTTAATGGTTACTAAGAATATGCCTAAGAATAAAGCAAGTCAATTATGGCTTGAGGTCGTAAAAACTACTGCCTTCACTTCAGTACATACAGTTTTGGAAATTGAAAATGACTAAAAGTAGAGTTCTGCTCTATATGGAACCAACGAGTCGTGAGTGCGAAGATATTGTATAATTTTTCAATACGAAAACTAACTTTATGGAATTGCGTTGGCTTTTGTTTATTCTACAAAGAGCGTCAGAAAAAGATATCTTACGTTTTAGGCATTATTATTGTATTATTAAGTCTCCCATAAATTCTCACACGCCAAAGATGGTTTTGATTGATGCCAGTGTATTTATTTAAATTTCTTTTTTCTTGGTTTATTATTCAAATTACAGTATATCAACTGCGACTAAAAATAATAAAGTGCGCCACTAAGTTAGCCAACCGAGAATATTTTTATGAATATTTTAAAATGGCGCTATTAAATGCGAAATCAATTTGAAATTTTCTTATCTTGGATATCAATCTTCGTCGCGAAACTAGTGTATAATCAATCTAGCTTGACTTATCATTAACCTATCGTACGAGCATTAAGTAAATTTATAATTATTAACAAAAAATACCTCTATTTTCGAGTTAAAATTGTGTGACAAGAAAATGTCCATTACAGAGTATCAATTTCTGAGAATGTTCTCCTTTATTTTGCGTGTCACCTCGAAATCCAGTAGCGCGATCCAGCATTAAGTATGACGAGCGACGAGATGATTGCCGCTTTGGGAACCGAGCAAATAAGCCTGAGTACATACGTTATGGCTGCGATCGCCGAAATTTCAGGAAAAGGTAAAATTCACTGGGAGATTTCCTTCTTTAAATGTATTATAGCACCGGCGGGGATTTTGATAAAAATAACTTTACCTATTGAAGCTGCTATAATATGAGAGTAGATGACGTTTAAGCGTTGTAAAAGTAGCATTGAATACGTTGATGTTTATGAAGCGCTATAGTCCTAAAATGTCAATCCTGACAAACATTCGTGTCTATTTAGTTTATATAGTTGGACACAACTTTAATCAAATTGGTACGTTCTTATTGAAATGCTATTTGGAATTGTAAAATTAAATGTTATTTTTGTCACGATACGATCGCTAATCCAAAGATTTGATCTTTACTTTTCCAATGTTCTTTTAATGGTAGTTAAAATTATCAGCACTGTAAAGCGTTTGGCCAAAATATCTGAGATTTCGAACCTTTGGGTTTAATTATCCTGCTTATTTTAACTGACCATAATAAAATTATGTAAATTTAAATAATGCCAGTAAATTCAATCTTCATTTAGACCGTTTAGATAAAGGCATCAATTATATTGATTGCCAATTACGTGCTTACTGAAAATAATCTTCATTTATATCAGGGCATTTGCGTTTTTTAATAGCATGGCATTAATAGCATTACTTTGCTCTTGATTACGATTTCCCATCAGTCTTAATATGATTATAATGATGGGGTGACTTTGGTTAAAGAAATGACTTGAATGCATAACCATACGTGACGCTACCAGGTTCCCAGAGAGATGAAGAGGAAAGATTTTACAATTTCACTTCTTCGCTCATAAATTTCTTTTTTAACCCCACAGTGCGTCCTCAGCTGAACATCCTCAGCCCCAGGATGATTGTGTCCAACAGAGAACAAGTCTCGTAATTGCCGCCCCGGAGAAATGTCACTTCGCCGCGGGCGCGCGCGCACCTATCGCTTCGAGATTTTTTTTTCGCCCGCATTCGTGCCACTGCGTTGATTTTTTATTGTAATTATGAGGTATCTGTGTGGCATTAAAATTCATGGTAACCTTAGGGTTTCTGTAGGGGGACCCGTAACTAATCAATGTTGCAAATAAGTTAGGTTTAAAATATTTTTATAACATTTAACCAAAATATGTTTAAAGATATATGACCATAATATGACCCAAATCAATACAAAAACAAACAGACAGTAGACCATAAAGTTTGTATTATTAAGTGTATGTTCGTTATATTCTTGCACAAAGCAATGCGTCCGTCAATAATTAAATAACATTAATTTGTCAAGCATACAACGTTGTACCGATGTCCGTTGAATTGTTAATTGGTACTTTACCATAAACGGTAAGCTCAACGGTCATAGCGCACGAGGCGGAACCACCCCACGCGACCCGGAACACCGGAACAAGTCAATGGAACAAGTGCGGAACAGGTGCGGATGTTCCCCAAAGGTCACGTATTGTTATCAACGATCTATTTACCTTCCGAGGGGTTGATGGATTGCACTACCTGACAAAAAAGACCAATTATGCTAAGGGTTGTAGGTAGATACATAATTAAGTGAGAATGTCGTTTGGTCCTGGACTATATGACGGTTGTGGTCGTTATGAATTGTCTTGGCGTTGTCTTTAGACAGTTACTTAGAAATAGTTCTTGTTCAACCCTTTTCAGAAGTAACGATCACACCGTATTTATAGTATTATTATTACTATTCTTTAGGCTTTACAAGCAAAAATGGATAGGAACTTAATTTTTATTAATATTATCCATCTCTCGGTAAAATTTTTGAGCTCCAAATAATGATACTGAAAGCAATTTTTGGTTTAAAAAAGGGAATTGCGATTGATTACTAGATAAGTCATATTTATGGAGAATCATAAAACATCTGATTTCGCTCACCAATTTTAGGGTACGCCACAAACTTTACGGCCCAATAATAAGTAATCGATGTACGTTATTACAATTTAGTGTACCCACTGTTTATGCCGATTCGATTAACGGAGAAATCGCCCATCATCGGGTGCCATTAAGACGAAATTGATTGAGCCTGCCGGTGTTCCGCGTAAGTAAAAAAAGGCTGGCACACGTGGTCTGGTCACTACCGTTCATTTACGGCGCGAATATGCGTAGTAGCAGGTGGTGGGTCGGTGGGAACCCGGGGTGGGACTGCGTTCCCACGGCTCATTCAGTAAGGAACACCTGCGTGCGCCCTTAACGGGGAGGCAGGCGACTGCCACGCGAAGGAAAGCGTCGATTAGGGACGCGTGTGTGCGGCGACTAGGGCTGGCTAGAATGTCTTAGATGCTGCTGCCTTATTAAGAGACAATCATTACTTCATAGAGTAATGGACAGAGATCTCTACTTTTGCCTTCTTTTATGTCCGGAGCAAGCTTAATTTCATCGATTTTGTTCCATCTATATAGATAGAGATAATATTAGTGTAATAAATGGTCACGTCTTCGGCTATCTTTGGAAGCTTACTGTAACGTTTCGAATCCAATGGGAGTTTCTATACCTCTCTAAATATTTTTAAGTATGAACTCGATTACAAACCACACTCTACTATTTAAACGCTTACTTCTTTAATTTGATATTACAAAGCTCATCAGCCTTCAAATCCATTAAAGTTTACCCCTTGCTCTACATCTCAACTGCAGAATATTCCAGAAGTCTTTCGAGCGGCAGCCCTACCGTACGCGTGCGTACACACGCGCGAGCCTCGCTTATGTGTGCGTTACAGGATTTACTTACTGAACCAGCGCTTGCGCAGGGCTGCTCGCGTGGCTTACTATCGGGGTGCGCGTTTGGTTGTGTGCGCGTAACTGATAAACATGAGTTCGCAATTGAAGTTTGAATTAAATGGTTATTTCCATTCAATAGGACAGTTGAACTGGATTAGTCTATAGATGTAGGTAGATTGATCATTTGTCAAAGACTAGTTCTATTTTAGTTTAGATTTTATTTAGAAACGATAAAACTTATAAATTATAATAACCAAAGCGTTTTGATTAGTGAAAATGTTATTACGATTTTGATTGGCAAAAGAAAACTCTACGTGAGTTAGGTGAGCAGAGAGGATGTTTAAAGGATTTATCGCAAATCGAAAACTGAAACTCATTGAGAAATTCAAATTGCTAGTAAAACAAAAATATACCAGCACAAACAAGGATTACTCACACTAACAAGTTCTAAGCTGCGCGTGAGTGTGTTTGATTTACGAACGTTAGTTGTATGATAACGACTATGTTACGTTTTCTTTTGCTCCTGATTCTTATGTATAATAAACACCCGCACCCGTTTGTTTATAAATCAGCGGATATATGGGGTGATGTAAATCTATTCGACAAATTAATGGTAACAAATTCAACATCTGCTCGTTGCATGATTCAGCCCGTATATGTATCAGTTTCAATGAGCTTCGGGTTTTTATAAATCCTAATATAAAGTAGTATCATTTTGTTTTATTCGTTTTCTTTTCTGCGTGTCCGAATTTTTTTTCAGATGTTTGCAGATTTATTTACTTATGAATTTATGTCTGTTAGCTGATTAAATCTTTAAAATAAGTGACTTTTCAGTCTCTATTTATTTTTCATTGCATTTTTTTTATTGTATGGGTTTCTTGATTACAATCTCCCTTCGGAGGTGTAGATATGATCTGCGGTAAAGCTTAGTTTATACATGAGTAAGTATTACAAATTGGCCAGTGATGTTGATAAGAAAAGTGGTTGAAAATAAAACAAAGGTAATAATTAATATCATGTTTTAATTTTAATACTTCAAGTAAATTAGTTTTGGGATTGCCATTCATTATTTAGATATGGCTTTTGAAACTGTAACTCAATTTAAAAATATCGAATTTAAAAAGTTTCAGAACCTTTTTATAACAATTGTGAAAGTTTTTTGTACTAACTTTAAGTTTCCTTTTATAAATAACTTGTTAAAGAAGCTTCAAACCTCTTCAATTAAATTCCAACGCGTAGTAAAATCAATAACACGTAGATTTGATCACGAGAGCCATTGTCACTGGTTATGACTATAACTTAATTTCACGTTCAACGATACATTATTGAACAGCTCGTATGTTTTGTACAGTCGACCGCATATTATACTACATATTTCACTGCAAAATCGCACCTATTACCACTGTTTAAATCGCTAGTGTTGATTGTACCCATATTATGGACATTTGTTTTGAAGCACGCATACAAACTATGACACGCATTGTTGACGCACGCGTGTGAATGCGTTTGTATCATTCACGCTATCATAATAGACATTAGCTGAATGAAAAAGTTAGTGTTGACAAGCGACGTAATTATTATAAAAGATATTCAGTTAAAATAATAAAAAAGTCTGTGAACTTTGTCGATTGATTTCAAAATTTAAAATACATACATAGCAATTATGTAATTAACTTTTCATATTTAAAGAAGAAAATGAGCACGCTCAAGCTTAAAATCTCAATTTCAGAAACCAAGAGTTACATACTAATATGATCAGGGAGAAATATAATGACTAGAAAATAAATCTAACTCTACAATAAGATAAGTCATCATCATCATCTCATCAGCCATAGGACGTCCACTGCAACATAGGGCTCACCCAATAATAAGTATGGTTATATTTTTCATACAAAGATTTTCTGTACTAAATTTCAGGCTCAAATAATAGCAAAAGCTTGAGCCGAGTAGAAAAGTTAACATTCTGAATACATTTTCTACAATGTAGAGTCAAAAGTTGTGGCATAAAAGACTAATATATATGTTACGGTCAAAGTGATAAATGTGAAAATTATGAATAATCGCCGGTTAATATGACCGCATGATTTGGTAAATGTGATTAATATGAGATCGTTTACGTGTGTATAAAACTAAATAGGCGGCTTAGGGGTGGCCCAAGGGCCACCCCCGCCGCACCTTCACCTATTTTTCACTTTAAATCAAAACATTATGTTATGGGCATCATGGAAAAGTAATATTATGCAAGAAACATTCCAAACTCATTATGCCAAATTATATTAATATATGATATCAAAACGTTCAAAAATTTTGGGTATACAAGAGCACGTACACAAGATGTTGTTCTCTTTTATGAAATTTGTTAGTACTAAGGTTGAATTATTAAATAATCACTGTTAAATGTTATTAATTTATCACTTTTACCGCGACTGTCGGTAATTATTCATAATAACCGGTTATTATTCATAATTTTCAATTTATCACATTAACCATAACATATATATTTATCTATTATAATATTGTGCCAATAACAACTACAATTGATGGCACCGAGTATTTCCAATCACATCTAAATCAGAGCCCCCATGCCCGCATTGCTGTACTCGATGCGCGTGCGCCGAACGCGTGGCGAGAGTGTGCGCATGATTTAGTTAGCTGCACATTTTTGTTCCAAAGTAGCACTTATTTCAATTACATAAGAACCCACAGTGATTTGCTTACTTATGGCTCTGGTAATTCTCATTATTGTTACATACTTAAATGTTAAATATTGACCCCAGTATGGCCCTCAATAAATATCTATTTATTGATTGCGTGACAGGAAATGATCATCCTATCACAATTCACAGAAAATACTTATATAGTTATATCTTTTAATTACCTTTTTGGTCGGAGCGCAAATGACAATATAAGATATCATAGATTGCATAAAAAGCAATGATTAGAAAAACTGCTTGGATATATCTAAGTTTTTACTGTACCTCCTGTTTTTATTTAATTTTGATCGGCTAATCTAATTCAACGAATTGTAAGAAACTAGGTAAATAGTATTATTTTCATTTTTTGCCAACCATTGTTAACTTTAACCTAGGTATGTAGAGTTTTATTATTCACGTATAAACTTAGGGACCTTAATCAATAAATTCTTCGTCCCATTTTCAATTACTAAAGCACAATATTGATTCATTTTATCGTGCTTAAAAATAGCCAAATTTGAATACCACTTAAGGGTTTAATCTGCGTGATAATAACACAATGGGAACCTTTTTCAACCCTCAAATGACAATGGGTCATAAATGACAATCCCGTGCAGGGAGCGGGCAGGCGTGTGTCTAACACGCTCCATACAATAAGCATACACTTATAATTAAATGGATAATAATTTTAGAAATACATTAATCTAAATGTAAATACATCGATAGTTTTTGTCCTGTTTTTTTCGTTGTCTAATTGTATAATAATTATTACCTTTGTCGCTAATTACACAAAAAAAACAATTTTAGATAGAACTAATCTTTTCTGTACTACAGTTGCCTAATTTTATAATATCTAAAAAAAAAACGTTAGCCCGGATCTCACCAATTTTATTTTTCTGATTAATCTGGGCGGAAATTCTCCTGTTTTATTTTTTCATACCAAAACAATGTGGGTGGGTCTTTTGACATGACACTTTTCAGCCAAATACCTGTTAAAAGAATTCAACTTCAAGCTGCCCATAACTCTTAAAGCACACTTCAAAACAACGTATATAACTCAAGTTTTTTCCCTCAAGTGTACACTATACCCAGAATACTCTGATAGTAACGTTCCATTTGTAACCCTATACTTGGGGATGGACAAAAAAGGAATCTTTTTTCGACGAGACCATGCACGTGGTCGGGTTGTGGTCGAGGATTTTTTCTTTTTACAAAAGTATTATGTTGAGAAATAACTTCATTTCTAGGCATTACATAGGTATGTATATCTAGATCATTATTAATTAGTGTTATTTGACTACTGTAGAGTTCTACACCTTAGTCAAATAAGCAAGTTTGCATAGTGAGGTCGTATAGATTAAGAAGCTTGGCTCTACATGCTGATAATTCTTTACAATGCGAGCCTTTATGATCTAGTGTTGGCAACATATTACTTAAAAATAGTTTTTTTGTTGGCTCAAAATATTCAAAACTTATTGACTCTACATCACTATGACCTATTCTGATTGGATGTGTAATGTATGATATAAGTACATATCATATAATACTTAGAGGATATAACATCAAATTATATAAAATCATTTAATATAATAATTATTTACTATAATAAACGAATAATATAATTTTAAAACGAATAATTTTAAGACAAATAACTAACAACTGATATAAAATGGTTTGATATAATGAATATTTTCTATAAAACTTACAATGTATACTATTTAAAACAAATAACATTCAAATCATATAAAAATAAAATGTCGAACAATCAAATGAGATAAAATTATTTTCCTATAAAACTTAAATCATATAACAATAATAATTTTATATAAAGTTCAATTGTTATAATAAGCATTGCATGCAGCAAGCAAGCAGGCAAGCAAGCTAGCAAGCAAGCTAGCAAGCAGGCAAGCAAGCAAGCAGGCATGCAGCATGCAAATTTGACTAAAAACTAGAGACTTCTGTCACGGCTCCGGCACTGCGGGGCTCTGGCGGTCCCTCGCGTGCTAATCGTCGCAGATGGCTTTCGCTCGACACCGCGTCTTCGGCTTGCTCCTCAGCCCGCGGGCCGCCTCGCTCCTCCGTGCCTACGCGCTTCTAAATTACACTCTAGGGGTAGGGCAGACAAGACTACGTGGAGTCGGTTTACGGCGATTCGTTTTTGTCACTAAAGTCATTTATAAGTCAAGCTAAAGAAGATCATACTAAAAGTTATATCTATCAGAAATTACATATATCAATTAAAGAGTATACCAAATAGTCGTTATTATAACAAATAATATTTATTTTATGTAATGGTTATATGAAATATTATTTATATTAAACAAAATTACATCAAATGAGTCTTAGATTAACTAAGGTTTATATCAAATGTCTTTATGCGTTTTGATTGGTATCTGAAATGACATTATTACAATGATTTATTATATGAAGTAAACATTATATGTTAAAAAATTATATCAAGTGTTATTATAACATACGTTTATTATACAATATGAACGTTATTGAAATGAATTTATATCATTTAAACTTATATAAACTGTCACGCACCCATTCTGATTGGGCCAAGCTTGGATTCTAGTCTTACAGGTTTATACCGCATTGAGATGTAGCTAATATTTAATACGCATCATCTACAATTACCGAGTTTAGTTTTATTCAAATACGCAGCATATTATTATTTAAATTGCAATTTAATAGCTTATAATTTTGAAAAACAAGCATGCGATCGTCAACATTTGCATCGAATTCCAATTAGGTTGATTAGAAAATGTATTTTCTGTGTTCATCATTATTTTTAGCATTATTTACTTAGATAATGTAAGTTTGTTTAAGAAAATATAGTATTTATTTATGATGTAGTTTTCTTCACTTCGCTATATCGTTTTATGATGGAAAGCTAATTGGAAAAACATTTATTTTTCCAATAGGAATTCATGTTCCTAGTTCTTAGCTATATCAATATCCGTGTGTTGGCCAAGCTTCTAAATTGATACATGCTTAATGTGTTTTTTCTCTTATTTGAATTTTAAATTAGTTCAGATACCTTTGTAATCCTAAAAATCTTTAACACGCCTCAATAGATGGCGTTACTAGTTCAAAACTGATTGTTAAGGTGATTTTAAATTTCGTTTTAAAGGGACCTTTAAAACTTTTCAAAAATATTTTTGACCATAAAATGACAATCTGCCAATCGACGATAAATTTTAACTACGTAATCTCGTTATAATCATTATAGTTTTTTTTTAAGTTCGAAGATACAATCTTATTGTCTTTACAATAAACTTATCTTGACTGAAAACTTTAATACCCCGCCAAGGATTCTCATGTTATTAAATTTACAATGTCGTCGCCATCTTCATTATTCCGTGCACGTCGTAATTCTGGCGAAATGACGGTTTTATTAAAGCCGGTTAAGTTATGCGAAGTGTAAAATTATTGAATGACACAATCATTATAGTCTTTTTACAAAATTCGATTTAATTACTTATACGGAGTTTTAAAAAGATCTAGCATTTAAATGTTAAAAAGTACGTGTTGGTTATTTAATTACTTTAAGAGGAGACAATTAATTATAGCAAGAATGCACGCCATTTAAATAAATTTGATTCTAGTATGAAAAACCTCCATGTGAAACTCTACTATGTACTCGTACTTATCTGTGTAGTAGGTATCTTTTTTTCTATTAAAACATTTGCCAAATTAAAAAAGTTATAATTAAAAGTAATGTTTTATTATGCACTACATTAAGGCTGGGTTGCACCATTTTACTTTAACTTTGGCAAACGTAAAAAATCTGTCAAATTCCATACAAATAACGCCGGTTATCGTTAAAGTTACGGTCAAAGTTAGATGATGCAACTCAGTCTAAGAAAATACGCGATATTTCCTTCAAGTGTAAAATAACTTTTTACTCAATTAATAGTCTACCAGATAGCTTACCTAAAGCAAAACAAAAACAGCAACAGTTTCCGAGCATATCATAAAAGAGGTTCGACTTCGTGCAATAATCCTACCATCCCGTCTCTCAATAGGAAATTGTTTATCAAACGCTGTACACGATTATATCGCAGGAAGCGCTAGTACAGCGCTATTAGAGCCAACAGCGGAACCTATCTATCTATGGAGCCAGGTGCAAAATTCATAGATACTATTTGTATTTCCGTACTAGGAGCGGTTTTATAGCTATCTTTTCTCAGCCTATTTCAATCTAGTTTAATAGCTAGGTTATTTGTTATGATTGATGTGGTACTAGCTTATGCTTCAATGGCAGGATACGTCGGAGATTGTGTTTAATAAATTGCCACGCGCCGCAAATTAGTTTTATTAACTTCGTCTCACTCAGAAGCTTGGTTTATTTCGTGCTAGAAAACTGAATATTGAATTATGTCGTTTAGTAAATTGAGGTGTTGCTATTTTTTTGACCTTGTACGAGTAGTTAAAGTGGTTGAAAATAATTGTAATACATCCTAGTTAAAAGGAATTCCCTTTTAGACAAAAATAATTCCAAAATATGACAATAAAAACCGAACTTATGACGTAAATACGAATCTTACCAGTAATCTAATAAAGCCTCTCATCAATGTGTAACCATCACAAATCGATAATACACCTAAACGCAACAAACTCATCACAAACAATAATAGACGTCAGTCAACAAAAACAAAACCTCGTTTAATCCGTTGTTAGTCATCAATACGCGGCGCGTCAAAGCCTTCGTAGAACTACGCGCTACATAAAAACGGGTCCGTAGCGCGCGCTACGTTCGCGTGCTAAGCGCGCGCCCCGCGAGCACGCGACTCAGGACCCCTATATAAACGCGCCCACCCTTCCTGCTCTACCATTCCCGCCCGAGCTGTCGTGCGTGCGTGTCGTCCACGCTTGTAAATACGTAGTCGTACGCTAGATAAGTTTCGTAGTAATTATGTGTTTGGCTAAGAATGAAGATTCACCGCAGAAGGAGGCCGTGTCGCCTCGGTCGCCGTGGGCGAAGCTTCTTAATCGACAGGTAAGGATCTTTTACTTGGTTTTATTCATTTTAGATACAGTGATTTAACTTTGAAATTATTTCATCATTATCAAATTTGAAAAATTTAACTTCATCCCAAGATAATCCCTAAATTACTCAGTGACTTGGACATAGATATTTATTTTTGTTTCATTCTTTTCAGAGCTCAAAGCCGCGCCTGCCGAGGAAGGTGGCATCCTCCACGCGTGTGAACCTCAACAAGTGCTGGTCGAAGTTGGGAGAGCTCATCTCCAACTCATCGCCCCGCGCTGACCTACCATCGCAAAAGACTGCTTACCCTGAAGAACCGGTCGTCATCCCGTTCTCCGATTTCTTCTATCCTCTGGACCCGGTGAAACCGGTGCCAGTCGAAGACAACGACAACGCCGAAAACCAGAACATCCTGAACTCCAGCCGCTTCGAGTTGATCTCAGAAGACGAGGTCAACGACAACATGGCCAACGAAGTTCGCGAGATCTGCTACTCCGCGACCGCGAACTGCTCCGTATGTAACGTTTGGTATTAGTTTCTTCTTCCTCTACATTCTGAGACCAGTGAAAACAAAATCTCGTCTTCCAAAAGTAGATTTAGTGCGTGCTCCGATGCGAGCTGTAATCCAACGTCTTCCAGTAGCATTAGTGAAGTGGCGTGCGGGCCTGACGTTTGTCGTGATGTTTTGTGATGTTAGCCTTAATTTGTGATGTTAGTCGATAGAATATCACGCTTTGGCGCCAGGTCCTCACGCTACGCTTAGTTGAGTGTATCGTTTGTAACATCACGTTTTGGTAGACAGCTTTAATGCCTGCACTGTTATCGTCGCACACCCTCAGCTATCTCCTTAACTTCCTCTAACAGATAATCGTTTATGTTATATCCAACGTCTTCCATTAGTTTGTAAGAGAGTTTTATCTTGTCTGTGATAATCAGAGTACACATATTGAAAGCTTTAATTAGGTTAAGTAAAGATTTATGATTGTACGCGCTTGGCTCTCTCTACGCACTTTTGATGAAATTGTATCGTAAGTGTCTTGAGAAAGTCAATTGTATTTTTATCCAGATACATTTATTCGAGTATTAGAATTAACATATCAGTGAAAAGCTTTAATAGTTTGTAAGAAAAGTTTTAATAGTCTTAAGATCTAGAATATAAGGTTCGTAATTGAATGTTTTAAAATCTAAGCAGAAGTGGGCCGAACGTGCCAATCTTTTCTTGTAAGTTTTAGTATAATAGTGATAAGGGTGCCTTTCCTAGTTATAAGTATTAGTTTAAAGCTCTCAATTTTTCGGTTTCGTTCTTTTAGTTTAGGATTGCTTAGTGGAAAAATTCGCATAAAAATAATCAAAATTATGTGGTTAAGTTGTAATTAGTTTTTAAGTTTAGACTGATAATGTTAAGGAATTTCAAGACTTTCGTTTGATCTCCATTCTTATTAATATTAATAAATGCTTTGAATAAATAAACATTTCTTTTCTTCATACACCACTGAGTCATCGCCCTTACCCTTGGTTACCCTAGTTCAGTTCTGGTTGAATTAGTAATGAACATACCTGTGGGAAACTAACATTTACCCATACAAGTACCTGATAAAAACAAAAGAATACAATTATCTAATTACTATAAGATACGCGAAGTCATTAAACTTGATCGCTTGTAGATTCCTGATAATGTAAGAATGTTTTACATACTCACTGTACTCGTTGAGAGAATATATTACGAGTAAATTCTGGACTTGGAATACAGTTTGATGCAATTAGTTGATAGTAATAATTACTGGGCCCGATAAATAATAAACTTGACTTTTGTTTAATCGTTGACTCTTAAGATGAAATTACCTAGTTAGAAGAGATGGAATAAAAGTGACGTTTAGTATAGGAATTACATTTAAAACTAGTGATTACACGCGTGTGTAAAGGGATCAATCTTGGTCTGACACGGATGGCTTGCGTGGCGGACTATTAAGCCAGCAACAATCCTAATTCCTCATCCATAATTCCATCAATCTAGTATGACAGTTCAGCAGAAATTTAAATCTCTGATTCTACCAGTCTCGTGTGTGGATATGTAGTTTTGTTTTACATACATACAAGTTACGTATACGCCATAAACTTATTTACAAGCAAAATAATAGAGACTATACATAGAGAAAATATTTCAAAATAATGATTACAGCACGCGTGTATAAAGAGGTATCTTATTCTGACACGGGTGGTTTGCGTGCTGGAGTACTTAGTAACGGTTGCGGGGTTGAATCTCGCCAGGAGCAAGTGTACAGACAACAGCACATTTTTGTTGAAATATCGCCCCTTTCACAACTATGTACTTATGATGCCAGTAATGTCTGTGCCTAATGTAGTCATTATTGCACACAATCTGCCTTAAGATATACGTTTTAGATTATTGGGAGCCTATTATTATTTATTATAAACTAGCGGCCGCCCGCGACTTCGTATGCGTGGATCCAGTTTTACCCCCTTCATCTATCTTACGCGGTTTAGATTTTTTCATACAAATGTTTTTTCCCGCTAACTCCCATTCCCGTGGGAATTTTGCAATATCCTGTTACTAAGCTTTAAGTTTACTAAGGTACCTGCATGCAAATTTAGGTTTAGATTTTCATAAAAAAGGATTTTCCCGCTAATTCCCGTTCCCGTGGGAATTCCTAAGTACACTATAACCTGACCAGGAGTATGAAGAATAGTTGTACCAAGTTTCGTTAAAATCCGTCGAGTAGTTTTTGTTTCTATAAGGAACATAATTATAGACAGACAGACAGACAAAAATTTTACTGATTGCATTTTTGGCATCATCGGGACTATTCCCACCTCTCGTTCCCACCACTGCAACTCCTGTGTAGCCAGGATCTACAGCTTGACCGCCACAAAAACCCAACCAATGAAGGTCAAGTTTGTCCCGGGGGAAAGTTAAACTGTCATTGGACCCGCAACGAAATTAATCAGAAGAACAAAGGAGGAGTTCGAAATTAAGGTTCGACTTCCCTCCATCGCAAAGCGGCATCAGTATCGATCATTAATCACCCCCTGATAGTTATTTTGAAAATGTATTTAATATACAGAATTGACCTCTCTACAGATTTATTATAAGTATAGATTTATTACAAATGGTAATACAGGTATACTATGTTACTGGAGTAATTAATGTTACTATGCAGACACTTTTTATGTCTTCTGTCTCAGAAGGATATGATAAAAAAGCAATAATATTTGCTCAAATAAATGTACCATATTTTCAGTCTCCGCTGCTGTAAATATTTAACATTTTCATTATATTTCATTCCCGCTAATTCCAGTTCCCGTGGGAATTTCGGGAATTCCTTTCTTAGTGCACCTCTACGGTACCTAAACTACGTCCCTTCCAAATTTCAAGTGCCTACGTTTAGCCGTTTAGGCTGTGCGTTGATCTGTCAGTCAGTCAGTCAGTTTCTCCTTTTATATATTTAGATTTAGATATTGTGTTTCACTGGACAAGTGTCTTTCCCGGATTCCTCCAAGTATCTCAGTAGGTAACCGAGACCAATGTCAAACTATTATTTTGTCAATTAATTATGTACAGTCTAGTCCTAATTCTACATCCATAATTCCACCAATCTAGTAAGACAGTTCAAAAGTAACGAAACGAAGTATAAATTTTAAGATTTAGTCGACTCTACCACACACATGCGTGGGTGGAATATGTAGTTTACTTTTACATAAGCTACGTATACACCATAAACTTTACAAGCAAAATAATAGAGACTATAGAGAATAGGTCCAAGGAACGTGACATTTTACAGGCTGTCGGGATGTCCATTTAGTAGGTATAAAGCGGGTTGCATTTGAAAATGATAAATCGGCTCGTTTCAAAACGCGATTCGTTCCGATCGGCGATATAGCGACAAAAGTCTATGACACCTTCACCCGACTTACTGCCTTCAAAGGTACGATAAAACTGGCATTTTCTGGCCAAACAATTTTAATAGCTACGGTTTTGGAAATATGTTCCATTTTTGAGTGAAAGGGCACCTAAGATTGCAGGATGCAGTAATAGGGCACCGTGAAATCGCGGTCTGTGTCGAATCGCAGAAAAATTCTGGTTTTTCGGTTATTTCTTAGGGATTTGTATGGGCTTTCTTCGCTGATTCGATTCGCTGTACGGGTGTCAGTATTACAAACACATGTCCTTTGATTTAACGTTGAGATCTATAGAAAAATCCGCAACGGCTTTTTCGATTTCGCGACGAATGTCACGCTGGATCCGCGTTACATTGATGTTGACTTACCTTCCGTCACAGCTGCTTGCCATGATTTTTATTGTCGCCAGAATTATGGCAAAGTCTGACGTGCCATTAGGGGATGATTAATATTCATAGGTATTTGTAAGTCTTCGAAGAAAACAGCTACTAAGATTTTCTTTGACGTCAATTGCTGTTATCTGATGAACGTCACCAGTCAAAATCACTTTCCGTGTATTTCACGTTGAATTCACTTATAAATCAGTACGTCACTATACATAAATTACCTATAAATACCATGCAACCTTGTAGGTGCAATCATGCAATCACCATAACCATTTCGTTATCAACGGAATAAGTACATTCATGATCAGATCAGCGACATCCTTTTGAAATTGTATATTCCATTTCGAAGGTATTTTAAAGCAACAAACTGATAACTGAGTTTATTGCGGAGCTTTTTTTCCAGTACCTACTTGGAAAGTTTTCCTCGAAGTGCTGGTAGCTATAATTATACCAATGCCGCCCTTAAACTATGACTAATGACAGTCATAACCCACTACCTACTTAGCTCATGCATGCTTCCAGTAAAACAATTACATTTCGATACCATACATAAGCTAACAAAACAAGCTGCCTATCTGTTTAATTAATAATACTCCAAAACAGCTCCTTGTGTTTTATCTACAGCTTAAGTCCACATCCTCTACAGCCTTAAGTAGGCACATACCAAAACCACCCAAGGATCGTTAGAGACCAGTTGACAAATACGTCCTCTGATATTATTTAAACCCCAACAATGCCGTTTGAAGTCACCGCCGGGTGCCTTTGAGATTAGCGCCCGCCAACTAAGTATGGTCAGCGTAAACGCGTTAGAATTTTCAGCCCAACTAAAATGGTAATAACATCTCAAAGATCATTGCAATGAGCTTCAAGTAATTGCTTGATTGCAGCAGATAATTATTAAATTGCTAGTAATTTTGTCACAGAAATAATTTGTTGAGATAAAGGCAGGTCACGTAGTTTGATATAGATTTGTATGTAGTTAGATTTACAACTTTTGCCTTATTTATGTGTTAAGCAATTATGATATTAGTTATAGCATTAATAACATGAATGTCAATTGAATTCTATTTTTTAGTTTAACTACTTTAAATATTTTGATACATTTTAGTAATAGGTAGTTAAAGGACATGAGAAAAGTTTAGGTTAATTAATTTGCGGAAAACTGAGAAAACTGGCAAGAAAGAAAGGTCAAGCCATCCTTCTGGCACAGTTGGGTAAAAAATGATATAACTATGCTTTTGCAAACGGTACCTACTTATTATTTGTACCCAAAAATTTACACCCCAAAGCCCAGCTTCCATCAAAATGAGACTGTCTTCAAACTCAGGGACCTGTGAAAATCATCAGGAACCCGCCACTTGCCTTGTTAAAATTCACAACTTAAATAGAGCCTTTTGTGTGGAACAGAGCAGCCGTAAGACAAACAAGTCTGCCGTGAAATTTTGATAATGTTGTTGGTACAACCTTATAAAACCAACGTTTATTTGTCACAAAAGTTCTAAATTTTGCTTCCTATACCGTCCTGATAGAGTCTACAAAAATTATATCAACGGTAAAACTATCTTTGCAGGACTAGTTCACGCTTCAGAAATGTTGCTATAGAGGTAACACTAAAAGTGGCGAGATCAACAGTTCTTAACTCAAGCCGTGATAAAGGCTGAAGAGTGCAAATAGTTTACGGGCCCTGACTTTGTAGAGTGATAATTTCAATTCATAGTTGTCAAATCTGGCGTAAACGTTGCCGATGTGGTTGTTAAAATAAGCCGGAGATTATAGATATTATGATTTACAACAGTTTTTGATTATAATAACGTGTGGCTCTATGTGTATTGTAGTGCTATTATACAACTTTTCTTTATGGTAATAGACTTTTGTGAATAGTTAATTGTTTATTTTGAAGTAAATTACGTAACTAGAGGATTACCTATGATTTTTCATTTTCAATCATAATCACTTCAAAAATTACAATATGGTCAAGTACAACCTTTCTTTTTGGGCATGACACAGAATTTCTTTCAAAAATTTCATGACTCATCGACTTAATTTTGGATTTAAAGAGTCAATTGTCAACCCCAAACTATTTTAAGGTAGTTTTGGAAAAAAGCCATATCAAAATAAATGCGTGTGAAATCGTAGACAGAAGCTAGTTATTGTGTGGACCTAAACAGCTGCTTAAAGACAATCAGTGTAACAATACAAAACAAGCCACAACACTAAGTTCTACAAAAAGGGCAATATAACTTCAATAAGTGCAAACCGTTTTGGGTATTAGGTTTGACGCTTTAAAGTTTTACAGCTTTTGTGCTTTTGTTCTAAGAGGGTTCTTAAGACTGGCAGTTTTTACAGCCTTTAAGTGACCACTTAACAGCATTGCACCTCATGCACCTTGCAAAGTGACATGAGAATTCTTTTAGGATTTTATGGAATGCGTTTTATGCATTTTTGTTTGATTATTTTTATTAAAGAAGGAAACTTTGTATTGCCTTGTATGTACATTACAAGAATAATCAGAAACAAAGCATAAATAGTTACGTGAGATTTTTTTTGAGTTTGCTACGTTATTAGATCCTCGTCTCTACATTTAATTACAAGCTTTTTATTACTTTCACATGTCTGGTGTCTGTCGTCAAATCTTGCAACTTAAAATTGACCCACTTCCCGGTTTCCTATTGAGCTGAAATTTTGCATACATGTGTAAGTCCGATGACAATGCAATATTATGGTACCATTGAGCTGGTCTGATGATGGAGTCGGGAGGTGGCCATAGGAACTCCTAAACAAAACGGCGGAAACTCATCGAGTTTGGGTTCGTTGGATTTGTCTTTTCGAGCACTTTAGTGTTAGATAACGTCCAGGGTCCTGAGATTAAGATATAACTAAAAAGTGTAAAATAAAATTATAATAAAAATAAACTTTTTTAAAAACAAGCTTTTATTCTGAATTTCGAAAGCTTGTAGCGCAAACAGAGAAAAAGAGGAATAAATTCCATGCGCGATACAAACTTTCGAAATTCAGAATAAAAGCTTGTTTTTAAAAAAGTTTATTTTTATTTTTTTACAATTACCCACGACCTTTCACGGGAAGCTGAAATGAAGTTCTTGTTTTTCGTTACTTACTCGTATAATTTGCTCTCCATTTAAGGGACTTAGGTAGGTACGAAGTTCACAACACATTATATTAAATAACGTCCTAAGTATTTACAAATTTTAATTAATAATGCGTATCTTATGTATGTTGGCAGATATCTGAAGCTGAACTGTCGGTTAGGTTAGGTTAGAAAAAAAAAAAAAAAAGGTGAGATACAGGCCAAGAGCTTCCTCGTTGTGGATAAAAAAAAAATTTGAAAAGCAAGCTTGGCTCCCAAAAATACTAAAATGTGCCAATACTCTCTCGTAAGTGGCACTTTGTTCTAGCATCTCAAGGAGACACAAGATTCCCATTAGCGTAACCACGTCTGCATGGGAAGTTACACTTCGTAAGGATTCCGTGCAAAGTGCCAGGAAGTCGTTACTGCACATAATTAGGTGCGGTTTTGTAACACTTAGCCGCTTCCGATTGGATATGGGGTGACAGCGAAATTTTAAGTGTTCTTGGCCCCGTGTTTTGTAACGATGCTAAAAACTTCAAGCACAGATTTAAATTGTGATTGTCCTTTCAAAGAATGGACCTTATACATACCTACATACAGACTTGTATCAACAACACATTAGAAAGATTCAGTCTTTTGGGACTCATGTCTTTAGAATCGAAGTTATCGCACTCGTTTAGATAGGTAAAACCATTAAGATCACATCACAATCATATTTAATTGATTGCTGGATATTTTTTTAAATATTTTATATTTTTTTTATCCAATAAACAGTTTACTTAACGTTATGATAGTAACACAATTAAATACCTATTTTCAATAAATAAAAGTCCACCCACAAGGTGGACCGACGACCTGATAAAAGTAGCAGGAAGGCGCTGGATGCAGGCCGCTACCAACCGTGCGATGTGGAAGTCATTGGGGGAGGCCTATGTTCAGCAGTGGACGTCCTGTGGCTGAAATGATGATGATGATGATGAATAAATAAAAAAACTTTCTGGTTCAATTAAAGACACAATTAAGGCGCTAACACTTGTCGCACAACACGAGCAAAAGGAAGTAAAGCGGACCCATTAACGCAAATCAAGCCCACGTGGGCCAAATATTTGCCGCCAAAACTATTTTTTACTTCCAAAAATGAAGTTGCAAGTGGAAAAAAAACATTTTGCTGCACGTGTATCGGCAATTTCGTGCGGTGTTAAATTACAGAGTAGTTTTTTACCGGAAACCGCGGATTTTTGGATTTCTTGGTGACGAAAAGGACGCGAGATTTTTCGACAGTTAGTTACTGGTGGCGAAATGTTTTTGCACTTCCTCTGTCTTTTTATAACAGTTATAGCGTTAGATGTGGCTGTGTCCCGCTCAGCACGTGTTCAAATAGGTTAACGCACATGTTATTAGGTTAATGGTTAATAGAATTTAGTTCAATAATTAAGAGTACATAAAATACTTACTTATATTGTGTTTCTGTAATTAATGTCAATGTATGACTGCACGTTTTGAGCCTAGTCTTTGAATAGGACTTATGTAGATGTCTAAGTACTCGTATATCGGCATTGAAACTCAGAGTTAACATCTACCTTCTACCCAATTTAAGAACATATCAATGAAATCACGATATGGAAAAGACACCGAACCATATTCTAGAGTTTCTAACTATGGCTGCTCTATGACAGTATTTTTCTGTCGCCGTTAAAAGTTCCCAAGTGGACAATGTAATATCAAGGAAGAAGGAAATAATAAATGCTGCTAAAAACATTTTTATCTCAACAAAGTAAGGGGCAGGTGCTGAATATCTTTTTACACAAAACTCGCGGCTACTTCATCTCACAGAAAACGCATCTATTCAACTGGAACCGAAAAAAATAAAAATCGCCATAGACCTTCTCAAAAAGCGGTATACCTCCAAAAAGTTTTGTCCCTAAAAAAATTGCGGACCCATTATCAAAGGTTTTAGTAACACAAACCCACTGGCCGTTGAAAAAACGTGCTTAAAAAGTTTAATTGTATCGCAAAAATTCGAAATTCAAAAAAATCTTGCTGGCCTAAGGGCACAGGAAATGATCAAGCGGTGACGTCCAATAAAGGCCCATAGCTGTCTCGGTGATGGATCGCCGAAACACAATAATTCGATGGAAACTCGGCCTTTAAGTGCCCCTTAAAAATCAAGTGATATTCTTCACTTTTATGCTTGTTATGGGCTAGCTTTGTAGTTATTGAATCCAATCTCCAAAAGATCTTCCCACCTTTACATAAGGTATACATTTCTGTAACTGTGTTCGATATTCTGTTACATTTTCACATGAGGAACTTTTAAGCTATTTCTTCTTTACCAAACGAAAGTGAGCTTTGATGTTATTACAAGTAGAGTTCCAAATCGTTTGAAAAACGTTTTAGAGATATGACGTTTGTTTTCAGTATACTACAATAACAATATACCCGAACACGTGTTGGATGGCCACTGGAGAGGCATAGAGCCTTGTTTATGGTTATCTGCCATAATAACTATGGTGCCACGTTAATGTTCAGGTAGCAGACAAGAATAGTCCTTAAAGTTTTCTAGGGTTTTGTTGAAGCTGGCCTTTTAAATATTCCAGATTATATTGAACTGATTCTTATAGAGTCTATGATATAAAGTTAGGTTTGACTACATAGGTATATTATAGGAAATTCAGCAACATTAAATGAATCAAAGTATGGAAATAATTACTTACATTATTTTTAAGAAGTAAAATAAAATATAAAGATTTTTGTAAATATGTATGTACCTAACTAAGATTAAAAGTATAAGTTGGCGCAACATGGCGACATGAGAAATATTATGCTGCTACAAGCGGAAAACCTTATAAAATCATAACATCGTACCTATTTACTACTTGTAATTTTTTCCAACTTCCAAAAGCCCCTGGCGATCGAGATTACGATCTACAGAATGGCAAGACGCGAATAAATGTTGCCTATAAATAATATTCCTCCAAAAAAAATAGTAACCTAACCTTATTCCATGATCTTTAAAAAGTTTTGAACGGTCCAAAAGAATTAAAAAGTGGGCGTAACTCTTACTGTCATTTCGGCGCACGTATAATGCGCTCGCGCCGGCCTATTATCTACTTTCGGAAAAAATAAAAATGGATGATACAATCTTGGGCCGCGTGAAACGAGGGACGCTGCGGGGTTCCGTTGCGTTGGATAAAAAGGGAAAACTGGATTATTTTTATATTTACACGATTCACTATTTCCTTTTTGTTTTTAAAACTTATTCTATGAAATATTTTAAACTATTATGTTGCATTTTTACTATAGAATTATCACTTCATGACCATGACTCGTGCAACCGAGCCGAAACGTCGGGAGGGTAAATATTTTATTTACCGTTAAAATAGATATTGTTGCAATAAATCCCGTGAAGTGATAATTTTATTCTATGAAGTACACACATGCAAATACAACAATCTTCTTCTTCTTCTTCTTTTCAGCCAAATGACGTCCACTGCTGGACAAAGGCCTCCCCCAAGGTTTTCCACAATGAACGGTCCTGCGCTGCCCGCATCCAGGCTCTTCCCGCGACCTTTACCAGATCGTCGGTCCACCTAGTAGGAGGCCTGCCCACGCTACGTCTTCCAGCCCGTGGTCGCCACTCGAGAACTTTCCTGCCCAACGGCCATCGTCTCTACGAGCTATGTGCCCCGCCCACTGCCACTTGATTTTAGCAATTCTGCGAGCTATGTCGGTTACTTTGGTTCTCCTGCGGATCTCCTACAAATAAATACAACAATATCTTAAAAAAATACTCCTTAAAGTGTAAGAGAAATGACATACTTAGGTATATTTATCTTTTAAAATAGAGGTATGTCCCTGAGAGGTAGATGAGAGATTGACGTTTAGTGTGTTAAAAAATATTTGAATTCTTATTGATATAATTTAGTTTATTAAATTTGTTGTTGTCATTGAAAGTCATAAAACTTTTTTCAGCGGCTAACTTTTGCGAGTCCAACGGAACCCTAAACAGAAAGAAAGACTGGCCTCACAATGAGATTTGAAAAGGAAGCGTGGCCTTGCGAATCCGGCCAATAAATCCTATTGATTAGTTTCGGCCCCATGCAGAGATACGGGCTCATTATATTGCCGGTAATTTCGTTTTTTGCATTTAACGTACATTTTGATTGCAAGAAAAACGCACCTATGTCCTATGTTTCAGAAATTTCAAGACATGCAATAAGACAAGAGGGGTAAAGGGAGAAAAAAAGTTCAGTAAAAGAAGATTATGTAAAATGGAATTTCAGGACAGAAAAGGAGTTATAAAATAGGTAAAAATAGGTGTATCATGTCAACTACCTGCAATTTAAGATGTTTTGAGAGGTAAAGTCAATACTTTATCTTAATCTTAGCTCAATAGCTAAAAGAAAATACTTACGCTTTTCTTTTGGGGCTTCTGGAGCGCCATTATCTTCATTTCTGGACACTAAAAATAAATCTCTAGTTTATAAGTAGGTAATGAGTAGGAGTAGTTGCAATACTTGCAATCAATCTATCAGTAAGCTAAAAAAAATCCTTTTACCTTGCCTCTATGAATCACTCATTCATTTCCAAGGAAAAAAGCTCATGAATGAATTGCGCGCGCGCACCGATTAGCCAACGGTCAGCGGTGAATGGCGGATGGCGCGTAAGGCTTCCCGCAGACTATGCGAAATTCGTTACACGTTTTATTAGCTTCTGTGTGAAATTCCGGCTTCCTTTACACTTGCACGTACAGTTGGAAGTATATTTTTTGGTATATTATTCAAAAGTCCATGTACATTTAATACTATTCTGCGGGCTCTATTTTGTACCTTAAGTTCGCTACTAGCGAACACTTAAAACATTTTTATGATCTATTTATTAATCATTGAACATTTTTAAATCTTACTTCTTCTTCTAAATATGGCGTTTTCAACAGACGGCTTAACGTACCTGCCAATCAGGTTGATATAAACAATGTCCAATCCAACATAGTAGAACAAAGTTATGGTCACATCGAGAGTAGGTTAATCCATGCAATGAGTCCCAAATTATCTTTTAACACGAAAAATACAGTCCAACTGTACTGTACCCACTGATATGTTCTAACCGTATCATCAGTTACTTGATACACTGTTTAACATGCCACTCATTGTGCCAAGTGTAAATTTGAATGAAAGGACATTTACTAAGGCTAGTTCATACATTTGACTGTTACCAATTTGGTACGCAAGGATCGCATCACTATACTT
Source organism: Ostrinia furnacalis (assembly GCF_004193835.3). Lineage (NCBI taxonomy): Eukaryota > Metazoa > Arthropoda > Insecta > Lepidoptera > Crambidae > Ostrinia > Ostrinia furnacalis. The sequence goes on from NW_021134478.1 coordinate 505,825, forward strand.
TTAAAGCTATTGTCACTGCCATTCAAGTGTCCTCAAGACATTTAAAGTGGGAATATATAGAAAAGTCGGTTTTCTTAAACGTATTGAGGATGGTTTTAATATACTACTTATGTTATTCATACTCATATGAGTAACAAAAGAAACACTAAAGTTTACAACATAAAAAGGTGTATTTGTTCTACTGGGTTGAAGCATAGGTATAGCATAAAATATGCTGCTATAGGAATTTGACATGACTCAACCAGAATGTCGGCTTAACGTGCTCTCAAAGCACGAAGCTAAGCCCGGTTTATCCAGATCAGACCCCTTATATGGTAAATCCAGAAGTAAATGTATGTCCTGGAGCCGTTGAGTAGGTGTTCCTTTTATCTTGACACTCATTGTACTACAAAGAAGGTACCTACACTTACTGAATGAACAGTTCGTACAGTTCATATTCATTGTCCATTCGTTCTGCTCGTAACTACTATCCAGATACTATTGTAGTGGATTGCAAATGAAGTGTCCTGCTATCACTTTTAAAGTGTGAATGAAATGCGTCTCTAAAAATGGGTGGTGTCGCCGTTTTATTTTGTGTTTTGGTCTTTTTGTGCCATTTGGAGTACAATAAGTTCGCGGTACTTGCGATTCAACTATTGTGTAGTTTATTGGAACTGCGAGTTTAATGTGTTGCACGTGTGCATTTCGTTGTAGGCATGGAATTTCTTTCTATGCTTATTGTACTGAGTAACGGAAAAATTGTTTCCAAACCAGGAAATGTTCTTAGAACACGTTGGATAAACGATAGAAAGGAAAGGAAGTACATACAGACTTAGTTAAGAGGCAACATTGCTTTAATATATGGAAATATTAAATACTTTAATTTAAAGTCTTCGTCGCAAGTGACCTGGAAAATAGTACTGTATTTACAAAAAAAAGAAATTAAGTCACGAATTAAGTACAAGTGATAGGTATTTAGAAAAGTAAATAATTTATCAGAAATAGATGTTTGCAAAGACCCCCAACTAGAACGCTATTCGCCAAAAGTCAAATCGCTCCGTTCATCAAAAAGCAATGTAATCAAAACACGCCTCAAAGCAATAGGCAGTAACGCAAACATTTGGAAATCCTAAAATACCTTGGGCCCAACATTTCTGCCCAATATACAAACATTGGCTCAAGCCTGTTTGCAATGATAACAACCCAGGCCCAGGCAAAACAAATATGTGCGAAGGTCTCAAGGACGAGCTCACTTGCATTGGAATTAGAGGATTTTGACCAACGTACGGCCTCTTACCACTCGTGTGGGCTGTAACTTGTTGAGAGAAGCTTTGAATTTAAATATCAGGACTGATAATATATTTGTCTTATGCCCGTTTTCACTATCAAACCCTAATTTTTATTCTTTTACATAGGGGTCACTTAAAAAATTAGGGATTTCATGGTGAAAATGGGCATAAGTCTGTATTATAAAGCTGTCCATTAACTTCTACTAAATAAAGTGTCTTTTTGGATTAGCACTATAAAATACATAGTTTATCTTATCACTTTGGATACTGTATTACTATAATGGGTTAAATAAAGTAAATAATATACTACAATTCATATAATTAGTAGAAACAGTGGTAAACAAAACTCCTTTACTTAACTGTCATAATTAAGTATTGTATCATCAGCACATGATAACCACAAATGGTGTAATTGCCTAACTATTTTCTCAAAAACAATTTGACTAATAGCAAGTTTTACTACATCATTATGTACACATAAAATACGATCTTGCGGTCTCGTAGACTATTAATTTCATGACTAACATTTGTTTCTATGAAAGGATCATTCTCAGAATGAATCTGACGAATTCCCAAAATCTCTTACTCTGTTTAATGTAGTGGTATTTCCTTATAATTTTTATAGTAAAAATTTTTCTTTACATAATGGATAGGTACTATATTAAATTCATATTATGCAACACTGTCTGTCTTTTCATTTCATAACACCAAAATATTTGTTAGTGGCAAGCCTACTGCAAAAGATACAAGAACACGTTGTGTACTTTACAATAAGAGCTACACTTAGGGGACAGGACTTATTACCTTTCAGACCTTTGGACTTGTATAAGTTTCATTATTGCCCTATATTTTTTATTATACCTAATTAAGTATCACATTATTATAAGAACACGTCACGTCATTAACCACACTTGACCTAACTTTACAAATATTATATTAACTGCCTAAGATCCATAATTACCAAATCGGATCACTGTCCCCGCATGCCCATAATTCAATTAACCGTCCCATGTTTGTGGCCCTTTGAACGCGCACGTGGGCCCACAATGCTAACCATCGCTGCGGGTAGTCGGGCCAAGTGAGAAACTTCACAATAGTGTCACAGCAATGGAGCAGGGCTGCCACGTAATAGTTTTGGTGGTTTGCTAAAATCTTGGCAAAATTGGTCTGGGATTATGGATACTGGATATCTACTATCAGTCGTAGTATTTTCTCGTAGCACCTATAAGTACTGCGTAAAAGAGCGTAGAATACTACGCTATTTTATTAAGAAATAGACCTAAAAATTTTTATCAATGTCCATATCAGGTCAAGTGCAAGAGTACGACCGTCACTCTAAGTTATTTGTAATTTCCATAGAGATAGTGTAGACCAGGGATGGCGAACCAATGGCACGCGCCACAATATTTAGGGCACGCCACCAATCACAAAATTTAACTTGTACTATCTATACCCCTCATTGATAGCATTAGGTGTTATTTGATGGCACGTCTATGACTACATCAAACATTTTTTTCGGAAAAGTGGCACGTTGAGACATAAAGGTTCGCCATCCCTGGTGTAGACTCTACCAATACTGTGCAGTGCTGGCAGGGTTATGGCGGTCTTTGTCGATTTTTGTGTCATATTTTCTTCCCTTCGCCTTTTACGACATCTATGGGAGAAGACAAGATGTTAATAAGTCAAAATAACATTTTTATGTCCTAATTATCTGTAAGGCTTGTAAATCCTACTTTGACTATCGATAGAAGACAATTATTGAAATATTAGTGGACTCAGTAAATTTTAATAATGAGGATTAATTTTCTTTGAATCTGCAAAATCGTCGACAGCCCTACACCCAAGATAGGTGTGACGGTTATACCTCACAATGGCACAGTGTGACGTCATTGCTCGTCTCTGATTAAAGAACCGCTTGTATTGGTTAGATCTATTTAGAGCATAAAAGAATTCTTGAGGCTGCTTAAAATTGTCTGGAGCGCTTTCAATTGAACTATAGATTGGCATGTCACTAAGAAGTGTTTGAAAAATTATTCTTAACACTTTTATACAGATGATCCTATAGAGCGTTGTCGATTAATTATTTTGAAACTTTAATAAACAACAGACAGATAGGTAAAGTTTTTTTAGCAACGTCTCAGTCATAACAATCAGTTACATGACTCAGTTATTAAATTAATTTTGAATCTTTAAAACAATTGTTGTAATTACAAGATTGATGAAATTGAAGACAAGATTAATGAGATTTATTCGTCATAACGTGTTTTACTTCAGAAATCTTTGAAAAGACTTTATGAAATTGTCTCTACATATTGAAATTAATTAACTTCTTGCAAACCGTTTATCAAGTTTTCATAAGTCGTGATGTAATAAAAAATGGTTTATATAGTCAATTTAATAGTATCTAAAATTCTAAATTCATGGTTAGAGACAAATAAAATTGAAACCCTAAAGGGAATTAATATTGAAAACATCCATTAATTCCTTTGAAAAAGCCAAGTATTAGCTATTAGCCAGTAAAGCCATAAAATAAATATCCACATTGACAACACCGTCAACAAAAACTTTACCAAGCAATGTCATTGCAGATCACGCTCGTGCTGTGGACGATCAATCGAAAAGAAAAACCAACACTTATGGCTTCGTGGTTCCGTACCAGTATTTTAAGCATCTATTTATGATGGAAGTAACTGTGAGTATGTCAATTTTAATAATATGCAGATAAACAAAATAAATATTCTAGTAAGCATAAAATAAAGTTGGTATTTTATTGATTTGTCTAACATTGTCATAGCCTGAGCCTGAGCCCATAGGGCTTTGACCAGCAGTGGACGTCGTTTGGATAAATGACCACCACGAGCGTCTTAGACCATAGGCAATTGAATGAGACTCATCTATAGACAGTTCATCATCATCATTTATTTGCTTTAAAATGTGTTACAAAAGTTAAGATAGTTACTCTGAACCCGAGGGATTTGATTTTTTTAACAGCTACATGAAGGCATTATAAAGATACAATCAAGAGTTATAATCTCTTCCTGCTGATCCCCGAAACTACCCAGAACGATATCAATAAATCTTTTGGACAAGAAGTGACTCTTCAATTGGAGGACGTGCGTGATTGAAAAGGCGCGGCGGTGGCCGAGCCTCCCGTAGGGTCCCGTGGACGTGCCAACATAAGCGCCAAAAGGTGCTTTTTCATGGGTGCGATTTCTACCCCCTTATTACAATAAGTTAGACTGGGTGGCAACATCTTACTTTGACTGTAACAAACGTCAAAAATCTGTCAAACTCCATACAAAAATCACCGGTTATCATTAGACTCTTGTAAACTCTGGTTTACATTTAGTATGAAATTGTAGATTTAAACCAGTGTTCGTCCTGGGTTTAATTTTTTTATAATAAGGAGGATAGAGTATGTTTTAGTTTGATTCAGTTTGTCCACCCAGGAAATGCTCGAATGGCACCTACATATCAGATCAGAAGCTCAAGGAAAAATAATTTTCCCATGAAACAAAAGTCTTTGTAAGATAAGTTTTTATTTTTATTTTATATCTTTACTGAGTTTATCAAACACGAACCACCAGATGAAATGCCTAATTTGTAAAATAAATTAACATGAGTCAATGAAATTGACGTTAAACAGCCAACTTAAACTTGCTACACGCCCATGGCCATAGCATTAATAAGCTTGATATCAATTAAAATATCACAGACCTTACGAATAAAGAAGAAATAGCGAGACAGTCGAGAACAGTCGAGTGTCGTTTAAAATTCGTGTCAACAAAACCACCCCTTACCATTATTGTCCTCGCTCTTCGCACGAAAAAGCTAACTGTCCCATAGGAGCCATTGTTTCTTTCAGACGTTGGCCAAATATTGGGCCAGGCTATTCAAGGCGTTTGCAAACATAGCGTACTGGGTGGCGTCCACAAAGCCCTTCCCGGAATATTCGTGATCGTGACAACACTTCAAATATAGTGATTATGCTCTAATTGTGAGCGCACCTGGCTTTTATTTAGTTTTTAGCGTGAACAACTATTTCGAGTATTGAGCTGTCGTCCGCAATTGATGGGAAGGAAGAAGTAACCAGCTCGCGAACATTGGAATCGTCGTTATTTTAACGCAGGTGCAGTTTGGACACCGCGGTGTTGGTGGCGGGAGGTCTCAAGATGTTTGCTAAACATAAGAATTTGATTACCGGATACTAAACATAGAAGTACAAAAAAGTCAATGTCGGAACTTACAGTACGTGCTTAAATTTAAAGAAATATGCCTGAGGCGATCCTAGAGAAAAAGTTCTAACGAATAGTTGTAACGACTTGAACAGTACAAAATCTTAATCTTTTTTTTATCCACAACGATCTTATGATCAATAATCTAATCAAGCTACAGATAATTATCCTACTTTTGTGTGAATTTACGCTATAGAATATCACAAATCTAAATAAATTATCTAAGAAGTGAGAAAAAGAAGAGTCCCCCTGAACCCATTTTAATTAACGTGGAATTTATATTTTATTGTACAGTAAAATAACCCGTGTTTATGGGATATTCTATTTTAAATAGCAAAGAATTTCCTGTTGTGATTATAGTTTTAGATACTAACATCTGGTTAATGTTATATTTGTGTTGTTAATATGTACCTTTACCAAGATAAGTCTTTAGAGGTATGAAACCTATTATTAATAGAATCAAGTTCGTTCGTTCGTTCGTTCGTTTCAGCCGAAAGACGTCCACTGCTGGACAATACAAAAGAATCAAGTACGAGTATATTAAAAAGATTTACAATAAGTAGTTTTTTATACGAAATTCTTAAGAATCGGGCTCATTTTATTGACCTCTCGATAAAAAAATATAAATTTCACTTAAGATTTCCAATCGATTTCGTTTTATATAAAAAATAACGATGCCTTATTATGTCTAGCTATTTATTGGAAAAGGGCCAACAGTTCCAAACATAAACGAGAGTTACGTCACTTGACTAACATTAAAAGAAATATTATCTCAATAAATATCATCATCAAGCCTATTTATTTATCCAATCCCACATAGCTAGTTGACTCTGGCAACGAATAATTCATATAATATTTGTTGGCAGCACAATAAACACAATCTTTTCTGTATCGTCCTTGTTACTTGAAAGATTTTTTGTATAATCTCCACAATGACAGCGAAGGATCTTTTCTGGCCAATGTTTGGTTAGCTGCGCATGCTTTGTCGTCTCGGAAATCAATTTACGATAATTGTCATTTATTATGAAATAAATATGATTCTTTATTCGTCGCCTTTTGTGATTTTCTAAAGGCGATCTCGTTCTTAGCCCTTCGCTCCATTCAGAAGGCATCATTGGGCGTAGATAATTTTTATATTTTGCACAGAAGTTCGCTGGGGCGTACAGGGATGTGAGTTTGACAATAATTATTGAAGAACTGCATGCCTTGGGAGATATTAGCCGAAACATGTAGGGTTTTGACGTGAAATGATGTCAAAGAATGTTTTCTCAGCTTTTGAGCAGATGTACGTTGGCATTTTCTTGATCGAATATGACCTGGTGTTACATACCCTTCAGGAAGTGTTAAACAAGTAGAATTGAAACACTTATGAGCTGCTGAACTATTAGGTTGAAAACGAACCAATTACGGACTATAAACTAGCCGGCCAATTATTCATCTGTGTAGGTATATTACAATAGTACATATTATATGGGCCTATCCTAATAAAGTTATGACCATCAAAATTCAGTCAGTCTAGTAGTTTTTGCGTGATGGAGTAACATCTAATACAAAACATACTTACCTAATTGAATAAAATGTCTTGAATGTCAAAAATTGTTACAAATTGTCGATATTCAAGACATTTTATTACTCCAAAACATAGTTACAAAGCAGAGCCTTATTTAAATGAAACTAATCATAATCTAAACAATTTCGAAATCTTTTCTCTTTCATAAAACTTCTTAGGCCCAGAACAGACGGTGAAACGCAACTGCAACGAAACTGCAACTTTTTGATGATTCTTATGAATGAAACTGAAACTGAAAGTTTCAAACTGGTCGCGTCATGTGGTCTCTCAACGGACGCTATGGCAGAAACTTAGATGCAACTCAAAAGTAACTAGCAGTTGCAGTTTCGTTGCAGTTGCGTTTCAACGTCTGTTCTGGGCCTTACCTACTCAAAATTTCGAGTATTATTATATTTATGAGAAGGTCGATCGATGCAGTCCGAATCGATTACAATATGACGTAAAATTTAATGCGTCGCCATTCGACGCGCAGGCGCGGACAATGGTTCGGTGATATTTTATTGGTCGGTTCTCTAAAGCGAATTTGTCTCGATTTCGACTGCATTATAAGGACTATTATACGGTCTTTTGTCAGCCATTGATTTGTAGTTGACTTGCGACGAGAAACGAAATGGTTGTATAGGGTGTTCCAATATTGGGAAACACCAAAATGTAATATTTTCGAACCAATAATTTGCGTAAACGATGGAGATTCAGTCCTTTCCCTAAGAATCTTATAATTCCCTTCATTGACTCAACCTCATATTTTAAAAAGAACACTTTATTTTAGTGTTTTGCAAAAAAATAATTAGATCTCTTCATCTATCAACTGAGGTCATAAAACTTGTGTCCGATAATATGGAAGAGTTAATGGTCAATCGATCTACGTGGTCTACTACATTACTGACATTAGTAAAATCCATTAATACTTACGCGTCTTTTCAAATTAACATTACAACAAAAATGGTTATCATTTAGCTATAACTTTTGGAACAGCCTGTACAACTAAAATCGTTTAGCGAAAACATCATGCGACTAAACATGACAAAGGACCTAATAACATCAATAATAGACGTCACAAAAAATTAAAAACGATTCGCGCTTCAGAGAATCCTTTTAGTTTATTACATTTACCGTGAATTTATCATATTAAAGATGTGTATTAGCTATAATGACACAACTAAGAACACCTTTAAGAGGTTACAATGAAGTTTTAAATGTCCCTTTATGAACGTCATTTGGGCGAAAGAAATTCAATAAAAATATGTCGTCACTTGGACACGTGTAAGGAATCAGTTGAGCAGAAACTTATTAAGAACTTCGTCTCAATTTTGAAACATCTGTATGTTATTCTATTCATACGAGTAATAGGTTCTCCGATAATAGTTTTGTAACTAGGCTATCAGTCAACTGCTGAACGTAATCGTACTCCCAAGGGTCATCACAAAGAGTCATCTCAGACTTTTGTACCCAGATACTCCTAATAAATTTTCTTCTTGATCTTCGGTCCTGCGAACAGGGGCGTCCTACACTATACGGTAGGTAGTATATTGTTTCAACACAATGTGTAAGCAGTTACCAAACAATTGAAACAGATTTTCTCAATCATTGTTGACGAAGTTTTGTCTATTATGAAAATATGCGAATAAAAAAAGATATTTTCCATATTCTTACAAAACTAAAGTAACAATACTTCAATTTTTTTTTATCACAATCCTTGTTAAAAATACACCCTAACCACGATAACATAACACTTCTTTATTACCCATCCATTTATCTCCACACTAAAAAGCAAAGACAATGCGCACTATCCATCACAAAAAATGAAACCATAATGCTCAATTTGTCTTTTGAATATAGGTCCACGTGTTCGTCTTTTGTTTGGGATACGGGCCCAGAGCTGGCCTCAGCTCTGATAAGATCTGGCCCTTTCAAACGGTTGTAGATGGGAAGATAAGTGCGGAGATCTTCCATTGTTTCGTACAAAGAACGAAAACTGAGTCGGGAAAAAATTGTGGCACTCGAATGTGCGAATGAGATTTAGGGTTGGCACTTAAAATACAACAGTATGTAAAGGACCATCAATAAAAAAATGTTGCCCTAAGATGTTTTGGCAATAAAAATATTGACGTCAAACTTTTACAGTACACAATTTGTTTTGTAAAAACTTATTGGGAAGACATTAAGTCATAACTAGGTACTGTACAGGTCTGTCTAATATAACAGCCTAATAAAATTGTAGAGGCCGCAAATGTACGACCAAACTCCTTTGCCGCTCGCCTGGCTGGCGAGAAACTTCTTTTTCTTTTATATAATTTTATTTTACACCACAAAGCCTTTCAATCAAATAATCTCTCGTAGTGTCGGTGACGTATTTCGGTCACTACATTAATATTGAAATGCATCGCATATTACAGGAACAAATACATTTATTAGTTTCATGTAGAAGTTTCTGTGGTTTGCACCTCATTCCTTAAGTGATTGCTACTTAGCAAAGATTTTATTTTCAGATTTTAGTTTCAAAGACATTGGGCAGTTGAAAAAAGGCGCCTCATAAAGGTAGCAGAAAGGCGCTGGATTCAGGCCAACCGGTCATTATGGAAATCATTGGGGGAGGCCGATGTTCAGCTGTGGACGTCCTATGGCTAAAATGAGGATGATGATGATGATGATGATGATGGTAGAATCTGTCAAGTTTCAGGTTATATTAAGCTTTAACCATCTACCGCCTGAAGTGCACAACCCTACCAATGATGGCTTCATGTCAATCACGTGTTTTTGTGTAACGGTATTTGTTGTCCCTGGCCAAACTGATGTCTGTCCCGCTGTTCGGCACAATACTGTCTGGCCGAGGCTTAACGTGCATATTAATACCTCGTCATGTACCTAGGTGTAATCAATAATACTTACAGAGATCAAAGATAAAATTTACGAGTGTTTTACAAAAAATGTTCTTTGCAATCTTGGATAATTTGATCTGATTTCAGTACATGCACAAATTTTATTATTCATATCTAAGACTAAGGCTGAGTTGCACCATCTTACTTTAACTTTGACAAACGTCAAAAATCTGTCAAACTCCATACAAAAGTCATCGTTAAAGTTACGACCAAAGTTAGGCGGTGTAACTCAGCCTAAGAAATTCCTCTAAACCACAATGTAATTCCTGCTAACCCGTCATCCTAAGGTAAATAGGGAATTAATCGGCAGTATGATATCGAAACTTTTAGGTTGTAGCCGCCTATGACAAATATAAGGCACTCAAGGCAGCGTCACTTGACAATAGGTGTGATTGTGATGAAATTCCAGTTTCAAAAGGTAAGATTCCACGAGATCATTGATATTGACCAAACAATTTAAATGTCAGTTATTTGGTTCCGCCTACGGATGGAGGCGCGAAGGGCGGAGCTCAAGCGTGTTGCACGAAAGTTCTGGGGCGGTATGCCTCTTCACTTACAAATATTATTAATGCTACAGAGTATTTTTTTTTATTAATTACTTAATTACTAGTGTTAAAGCTTATTCCTGTATTAAACTAAAATAGTTAGTAGGTACATCTGCATTTTTGTGTGTGGTTGTGATGTATTCTATTTTATTTAAAGTTTGTATAATGTGTTCATTGATACTCCAAAACTGTTATAGTGCCCATAATAAGGAAATCTGCAGCATAATAGTTTTTATATTAAATCCGATGCCCAATAGTCAACGTTTTTTACGTTGGCAACATTACCCGATTGACATGTTTTTATCAAACATTAAAACAATTTATTAATATACAATTCGAACCAAGAAAAATTGGTGAACAATAAGTAGGTATTATTGTAAACAAAAGAACCGTTAATCACACAATCGAACCTTATTTTTACTTTTATTAGTTTATTCAGTCAGCTATTATTGGATGATAAATCTTATAAAACGATTAAGATTAATTAATGTTACACCACTCTGAACACTCTACTTTGAAACATTTAAACTTGATAGAAAAAAGACAGAATTAACAAAGAAACCCAATCTTGGCCAAACAATTTACATGTCAGTCCTATAACGTGGATCCGCCCACGGCATAGAGCGCTAAGGGCGGGGCGCGCCTTGAGGGCGGGGAGGCATAAATACCTTCAGAATCGTGGCAATTTGTAGCGTGATGCAGCTTGTTTATTTAATTTTTAATTTCTAGGCGTCACTTGAAAAAGGTACTACAGAATTATTTATGATCTGCAGGTTATTGCCAATTCTTAGGGCGGCGAAAGCCTTTTTGAGATTATAATATCCTTATTTACTCGTAGATACAAGTTTAGTACATATTCTATTTTATAGAATCGAATGCTAATTATACATAAGTAGTTACATAGGTTCGTCTATCTTAGTTTATCTAGCACGCTATTAAGTTTCACTTAACTCTAGTCTGTTTGACATCTAAAAATGTATTAACCACTTAATTAAGTAAGGTACTAAGGTTTTTATTATCTAATTAAATTGTTTCGTTTATCTCATTCAACCTCTTGTTATTCTTTTTTAAATATTATATGAAGATACATGGAAGTCCTTCAGTTATGTGTGTTCGAAGAAAATAAAATAAAATACATAGCTGCTTAAGTACTAGCTTATCACCTAATTATCATTATACCTAACCCACATTTAAATAGGTGTCAAGTATCACGTCTTTTTGCTACCTTCGAGTGGTGCACAACATCCTTCAATAGAAATGAGTAAAGGCGCCGACTATAGCACCGGGCGGGGCGGGGCCCACGAGCTAGGGCGGGAACTGCTCATAACTAGCCGACAACAAATTCCACGAATCTGTTAACGAATTCACGACATGAATGGTGCCGACTGTTATGTTAGATTGTTGCTCGTTTGCCTATTCTAAATTGGCACTTGGACAGTTAAATGGACAGTATGAGTAGCCGCCAAGAGTACGGTATGCTATGAATAGAGTTTGTTCGCAATTAACAGAAGTTCCTTGAAGTGGTAAATACACTGCAGCTTGAGTAAATCCAGCTTATGTCACGTCACTGTAGATAGCTATCCAGATTGAAAAAGAGGTATCTAAATATACCCCTTTCGGACCGCTCCAATACAATTGTGCGGGTTACAAAATCGAGATTATCTCATTAGTTTTACATCGGAAGTGGATGGGCTCAATATCGTACGATTGTGCGGGATGCGTTCTTTCACCTCCCGTGCAAATTTTGTCCGAAGCGCAGTTGGTGAGCCGGTTACAACCTGTACAGTTCATGACTGATTGTGCTCCCCGACTTGGTGAAAGAAAGTACCTACTATGGTTTTATTTTGTAATTGTAGTAATATTACAAGTTATTGATTAGACAAATACTTAAAAATAGCATCTTTTTGTGATAACAGTGACTACTTGCAAGCAAAGGCTTTGGCGTAACGGCTTAACGAACTTTACTGACACAATTGTATCGACGTGGGCCCTACAATACCTTATGCGTATTTTAAGTTTCTCGTAATTATTAATTTTTCATGGTTTCCGCACCATGTTTCCGATTTTAAACGACGCTACTATCGCAGAGATGCTCAATGCATCTGGGGATGAGAGCGATGACAACGACAAAAGCTAGTTTCGACTACTTCAGATGAACTACTCCTCTTCTTCTGATGAAGGCTCAGACATTCATGACGATACATACTTCTGATTATGCAAGCGGCATAGCAGACGAAGCCCTTCAATCGTCAACATCTTCCAGGAGATGCTGTTCATGATTCAGGAGATATTAAAACTCCATAGGAATATTTCAAGCGCTATATTTACTGTTGAGCTCATGGAACAGATGGTTTTGCCCACAAATCAACATTAAATGGCAAATACTGGTATAAAATTTAAACCTGTTTATTCCTTACTGGTTATATACGTTTTTCGGAATACATGCTATTGATAAAATTTCCAAAACCCTTACAATTTTGACCCTCACAATTGTACGTAGGAAGTGAAGGGCCCAGTTTGATACAATTGTTGGTATATGAATTTTCCAAGATGGCGGCGGAAAATCTGGAAAAGTATAGCAGATTCGTAATCTGCGGCCCCAAATTACCTAAAATTCATGTTCAAAATTACTAATTTCTTTCTAGTTTAAGCGCGGGTCCGAAAGGGATACAACAATCTCACAAAATGTTATTCATATTTAGCCTAAAAGTATGCTTTGCACAAAGCGACTTTCCAAACCAAAACCCAAATATTTTAAACGATGAAAACAATTAAATCAGGTTTCTCGTCAACTACCCTATCCCATCACGTGGTAAAATTTTATGACGCCAATTAAGAAAATCGTTTTATCAACCAACTGAAAACGATAAATCTCGTTTAAGAAGTACCTCAACTTCCCTTAATGTGTTTCTTCAATTCTCCAGGCGTAGTCTTTGGGCGGGGTCCATCATCGGCTCATTGATTCCACACATCTGCGTGTGCGCATGATTCTCGAAATTTGCGATAATTAATTATAGAAGGGCGTGTCTAAGCAACGGAGAGTTTTAATTGAAAACTGGTTCTTTTAAACAAACTGCACAAAAACCTTTGGCGATTAATTTTGAATCGAGCGGGATGACTTTCAATTAATGTTTTCTGAACTTTTATTATAATGAGTTGTAAGTAAAACTTGAGGTTTCTACATAGTACATGTATAAAATGTTTAACACTTTCCGCGACAGTAACCCAGACTCAATAGAAGTTTAATCTCATATATTGACTTGGCCATCGCATGAAAACACGTGTAAATTAAATTATTTAGTGCGATGGCCAAGTCAATAATTTATGTAAAACGTTAAAGATTTCCTGGCCTGGACTTGGTATTACATGGATCTCACAACTTTTTACCGTAGAACAACTGAGTTGCGAGACTTGGTTTTTTTGACAAGTATTGTTTTTGATGGGTTGTTATGACTGCTAATAGCAGTTCACTGTCGAAGAAAGTGTTAATGATCAATGTCTCTCCCGTCCTTTCTCCTCTGCAACTATGATAATTGACGTTAATATTTTTTGAAAAAATTTCATAGTTGACCATATACTTAAATTATAAGAGGATTGCGGAATAAAACCAACTGTTGAAATATTCCAATTATATTACAAAGGCTCTCCTATATCAGTCCTTATTTAATTACCAACTGAGTTTACCAAGCATCTTAAGATACTAATACCTTATTATGATAGCAAAATTTGCTTGAGCACCCTCAAAACTGATCGTCTAAATATTGAAACAGAATTAAATGCATTATTTTCATACAATAACATCGGAACAAAATAAAAACATCACACAATATCCCCTATTTACCGTAACTCATATTATGAATGTGTAAAACCATTTAGAATAGCGAAACTTGAATAGATGAATGTTGCATTGTGTTGGTGAACCAACTTGGTCGTGATGGTTCACGCACATTTTATTTTACAAACAATTTTCTGAGATTTGATCTTACAACGTAAAATCATTCCTATTTATCAACATTTACAGTTGAAACTGCAATGGTGTTTACAAAAACCTACACGAAAACTTCGTCATTGAATATACGACTTCATTCTTAAAGCATCACAGTTCAGTATCGGCTCTACATTTCTGGATTTAAAGCGTTTTTCTAGTGTTGAATAAGAAGGCTTTCATAGGGCAGCTAAAGGTCTCAGCATTGTCGATAATCATTGAAGCAAACACTTGTTATTTTAAGAGATCATCCACCCTAAAGCTTTACATTGAGCTTGCAACAATGAGCGCATAATGTATTATTTATAGGCACACTTGGTAGGCGATGTCGGGGCCGCAGCTAGTATTGTTGCGAGAGGTGAGAGAGCCAAATCGTGCCTTCGGTATCATCAATCAGAGGCATTTCTTAACAATTGAACTAGTATAAAGAATAATGTCTTGGGTGTGGATATTGTCATCTACGCGGAAACATTTTGTATTTCGGTTGCAGTTTTGACCAAAAAAATACAGAAAATATGGTTCATGTGTAGACATCAAGACATTATATGTGTAACCGTTGAAATACATTAGCGAAGCTCTCATGTATCAAGCTCTATGATCACATTAAACGTTCTTACACCCATATTGAACAAAAATGCTCTTAAAAAATGGAATTTAATAAAAAAATATTTCAACATGTCTCTGGGGCAGACGGTCGCCAAATAGAAATATTAATAACAAATCAGTTTCTTGCGCGTCCGCCTTATAATACATTTGATATTTATTAATGTCGCTGTCATGTATGCAACAAAAAACACCTTGGTCCTCAAAAAATGGCTGACAATGCACCCTCGCTAATCTTTTCTGGGCCACAGTGGTGCATGTCAAACGAAAAAGGGTCCAATTCTTCAACTTAGTAACCATTAAATAAATTCAGGGCACGGACAAAAAAGTATTTTTTTTAACAAAAACGGCCGTGGGGCTACCGCTTTTAAATATTTGTGCGCATATGGTTTCCGGCTATTTGGAGTGGGTTATGCTAAAAAATACACAAAAATCCTTTTCTAACAATGCATATTCAATGTGACTTATGAAATATGACCGGATTAAATGCAAGCGATAGATTACATTTTAATAAAATGGAAAGGAAGTCGTAACTTCAAGGGGACAAGGATCATTAGGAGAAGTGACTATGTGCGGGTATTGTGAAAAAGGTTACAATCGGATATAGATGAAAAGAACTTTAGCTAAAGTTATCTGATTCTGAAATGACCGTAATTACCATAATCACAACCGTTATGGCTACCAGGTTTTACTGATTCTTATTCAGATTATTTAACCTGTTAACTATAACGTTACCTGATAACTGTAACTTTTTTACATAAATTCTTCTTTTATTTGATTTCAATGTACCTACCTCCTTACGCATTTCAAAATAAAATCCTCTGAGTTTATTAGCACTTGCCTCTACTCAAACACATATTATATGTATTACATATTATTTTCATCCAATTTAGCACGCTAAGTTCAATTATTGCATAAGTGCAAAATACATCACAGGAGTGTTTTAGGTAGCTTTAGCAAGGTCATGAGATATTTAGCTGGAGTGTACTAATGGCCTAATAATGACTGCTCAAGCGAAGTCAGGTGAAAAGTTGCATCCATATGCGAAAAACTACCTGAGATACTCGCTCATCGGGGCCTTCTTTGTAAAACTTACGTAGTGGTGCCAATTAAATAATATTACCTACCTACATAGTGTGATTAATATACCTGCAAAATGCATTATGTACATATTATTTTTCGAAGGGACTTTTGCAATACAATCCAAGACGTTACTGAGTGGGTGACCTTTTTGACAATATATTTTTCTTTTTTTCTTTCCCTCTTTCTCCTTTTGATGTAATGTTTGTCATTTATTAAAATGGTATGAATATATTTATTATTTATGTTGTCTAATAAAGATTTTCTTTCTTTCTTTCTTTAATACAATTAGTACTTTTACACTGAAGTCTAAAATCTTCAATTTCCCACGTTACATTCTTCTAATATTAGTACGTGCCCGTCGAAATTTGGAAAAACCAATTTGCAGTTTTCTACAGTCGAAAACACCAATTAAAACAACATAAAATGCCACAGGATTTAGCTTGATGCGCCGTCTTTTGTACTTTATAAATCACATCTAAACACGCCGCCAAGCGTTTGTACTTCAAGGAGCCCTCTTTCAACCCTCCTTTGACAAACCAGGCGTCACTATTGACTAAGGTCCGTGAAACAGAAATTCTTCTATTCAGGAGCACGTCCCAAGAACCATTCAAGAACCATGAAATGGTTACCTAACTACTCCACAATGTGCTATTTCTCGATATTCCGTAATTCCGCCACCGACAAAGGGTTTTCGATTCCGTAAGCTGTAAAAACAAACCGGGATAGTGTTGTGATCGAGTCATATCGATCTTATCGATAATCTTACGCAAATGTCATCTGTCTACCTACAATAGTTTTATTGCCATTTAGTTTTAGGACGAGTTTCTTAAGACAAATACATGCAGAAAATGCATAGCTGAATTCGATAATTTTATAAAATAAAGTGACTAAAGACCCTTTATGTCTGTCTAGTTTACTATTGTCTTTGCTTTATCTTTAATTTATCTTTATGCTCGAATTGAAATGGTTTTTATAAGGATTCTTTAATTGCTAACACATTAGGTACATTAGTTCTATTGATAATCGTTGTATCGATTGACTAGTAATCGACTATTACACATCACTAATCTGAATAAAGGCTGCTGAGGAACTACAGTAAGATAATCCTTCCTTAAGAGAGCGGCATGCTATTTTGAAAACAGTAGAGAATCCCTTTCGATACCAATTTGCCGTTCGGATCACCCCGTTTGTTCCGTACGATTGTAGTGTTTTTTATACAGCCCTTTTAACACCAAAGTGTTTTGTAATCTTTGGCAGCTATTTAAAAGCTGCAAAATTCTTAGCAATTTGCGAAAAAACTGTTTCTGTACCTTATTTTTGCTATTAGGTGTGGGCTTTTTTCTAATGGTGTTTCTGCATTGATCAACACGAGTACCTAATACCTATAGCTAAATATAACATCCTTAGCTAAATATTTTAACAAATCGAAGATCAAAACCTATAACGTTACATAGATAAGACTAGAATACCGAGTAAGTAATTGTATTCAAACTTAGCGTCACAATTTTATGGAAGACATTAAATCCAGCTACCTCCAACTTTTCTTTGAAAAACCTGGCCTGAATAACGCAATTCGATTTTCAAATTGCCCTCACGTGTGAAATATAAACGCGTAACTACAAAAACTTCCGACTGAAAAGAACAATACGCACCTAAGCCCTTAAACTAGGACAAAGGTCTTTATAACTGTGCCGGCATCGGATGGTAGAGATGCACAATCCGACCACGCCTACAAGTGAAGTATTGAATCCTAACAATCCAAGGAATTTCGCATCTGGTGTTTGACAATACGCTTCCTGTTGGATTACGAGATACGATATCGCCTCAGGACACGGCCTTTATACAATTTATTTATCAGCAACATCGGATCCGAATTCGCGTGATTGATGAACGTTATGCCTTTTGATAGCGAATGTTGTACGTAGTATGAAGTGTAAGGTTTTTGAAGAATGATCATAACAATGTAAAGTATTCTATTTTGGTAACTCTAGTATCAAAGAAATTGGGTGTCGTTTCGCACTAGTATTTTATGTTGAGCAGGAACTGAAATATTTAAAGACAGTACCTATTAATAACTAATATTGATGCTTTTATGTTACTTTCTGTAAATATTTACCACCCAACAATGACAGTTAATTACATAATATTATGATGACTAATCGAGATCGACCACCAAATTACAGAAACGCAAATTATCGGAGCGAAAACTATCGAATAAAACTTAGTTTACATTAATTACAAGTAGTTGCTTTTGTAAGAAGTCGCCGCCTCCTTAATTATCTATAACTTACATTGAAATGTTGTCCAATGAATTTACTAATTTGCAGTTCACAGGAATAGGCGTGCTATGCATAATGCAATTAATAAGCGCCTACCTAACAAACGTTGTTTATAAGCAAGATCACACCGTTACGATTAGAAATAATGTACCTTCAGTCTACTTTGTAACAAAAGTATTGCACTCCACTGGCCACAAGTGGTTCAGTCAGCATCAAGTACATGGTTCATGACACCCAAAGTAGCCGAAAAGTTCGCAACACGTTTGTGATGTCAACTTTTCCGCCACTTTGGGTGTCACGTACTATTTGACGCGGACTGTTCAAGTACCATATCATTTTAAACCAGTATCGGCAACACTTTAATGCACACTTAACGATTCGGTAGTAGGCGTTATTAACCGGACATTAAACTATCACTGCGGGTTTTATTACGCTGTCAAGATTAAATAAGTGTGTTTCCCGCTGATAATATATTAATATTGAATATTTAATTTTATCAGTTTGTTTATTGAAAGCTTTTACCACCTTCACATTAAGGAGCTGTGTTAAAGTTATAGTTCACTAAAGATAATTCTAGCGATAGCATGATAACTTTTATTAGAAAAAAATCTGAATTAGGTTATGTGATTTTCTATCACATTCTTTAGCTATCAGTAAAAATTAACTATTATTACCATTTACTACCACTATTATCAGTAGGTACCTACATAATTTATTATTTTCTGTAGTATAATTTCATTTTTTATGATTTTTATAAAATTAATTTGCATAAAAGTTATGTTCTACTTGGACCACCCCGATTTGTTCCGCTTTCGAAATGTTCCGAACACAAAATGGCACTTCCTCAAAACTTCACGGGCTAATTATGAGAAATAAGACATAGTTCACGATCCGCATACTCTTAGTTAACACGTGCTGAGCTATTTTTTCTCTAGAATTCCACTAAATATTAATTTCGTACGGAATATCCAAAAAAACGCTAATTGCTTTTTGTGAAGCCATCGTTTTTGCGGGTCTGTCTGTGACGAGCAAATGTGGGCTTTGTCAGCGAAAAGTGTCAAATTACGTGGCACGAGATGGAAGATAAGCAATAGGGCTGGCGCAGGAAAGCCTTTAAGACAAAATTTCGCAAAATGTAAATGCATTAAAAATTAATACATTTTCATATTACATACATTTTACGGTAAATCTAAATTAATAGCCTCCCCATAAACTTATGCTAATTATTTACAATATTACCTTAAAATTAAGAACCACCCATGAAAAGTATAAAAAATGAAAACGGATGCAAGATTACATTGAATATTAATGATATGCAAAGGTAACTGTATCATAAGCTCATAAATTATTAATACAAATAAAAACCATACGATAAAAAACGACCTAATACCGATGAAGGTAAATTAGTAAATTAACAATATTATTAAATCAGGATTTATGCCAACCCTAATCACATGGGGATCGTGCCTTTTTGTGCGTATCCATTTTTAGATTTTCTTAAAGATTTCACTGTTAGATAATCAACATTTTCTAATGACCAAAAGTCTTAACCGCCCTTAACATCCAACCTAAATAGAGCTCTAACTAACAGTAACAAAGTGGAATATACCTTGTGATTTTTGGGATTTATGTCGTAGAATTTTTTGAGGGTAGTCAAAACGCAATAGTCAACTAAACGGAAAGAAGCGGTAGATAAAATGCCGACAAGTTGGAGAAATATTTCCAAAATATTTGTTAGTGAAGCCGCGCGACCGCCCCCGGGCGGGATGCGCGCGCGCTTGTCCGGAATTCGAAGCGTCTTTGATGAATTTGAAGCTCGCAAAAAGCATTTTATTTTAGAACTAGATTTATTTTTGCAAAAATATTACTATACCATAACTTTATTTTAAGTTATTTATGCAATAAGACATGTTTTTGCTAGAAAGGTTAAATAATACTTTTTTCCCATTAATGAGAATAGTGGGCATATTTAATTAATTGCAAGTAACCCTAATTGTTATAAAAATAATGACTCATAAAAATTAGTAATCTTATATCTAAAAGATTTCAAACCTTCATAAATATGTAGGTAGTTACTCGGTTTTATCTAGTACTCGTAGATACAGTTACATTTCCACGTAAAATAGACTCGCCACGTACCTACCTACTGTGATTGCATTTGACGATAATGGTGCGCAAGGCTTACCAGAACCACATGTGAACGTGGTTTTACTGATATGAATTTGATATTGAGATATCTCTACATTTTTTCTAATTTTGCATGAATTTAGACGTAAAAAGTGAATTCTAAACATCCATCCAAGCGTCGCATGACAACATAAACTTATAACTAAATACTTTTACAAAACTGTTAAAAAAACATTTTATTATTAAAACATCAGTAGTGAACCCCCGATTATTATATCCAGGGTTGCCACAAAGGATTTTTTGCGAGAACTGTTAATTGAAATGAGTTGATGCGTAAATTTTCCTTTGGGTCAAATAGAGGTGGGATAAAGCTCACATACAATTCCTTTTCTGGTAGTTTGTAGTTATTGTAACTCTACACCGCGGCCGAGATTGTCTGAGATAAGGAAGGATTTAAGGCTCGCCCAGTTTGGAAATGTGAACAGATTTACACCGTTCTTTATTGGGCATTATACATCGGGAAAGGTATAAATGTTTACATTACACATTAGGGATAAGACGAACAGATGTTTTAGGCTTTGTATGGGCATGTAGGGAAATCTCTGAGGATGGTATACCTAGTCTAGTAGATTTGTGTTTGAATTTTAGAAATTATTTACTCGGATATATTTGGTAGTGTATGTAAACAGATAGAAAGTAGAATTTATAAGTATGCAAATTGGATCTTGAAAGGATCTATGGATGTGCATACACTATAAAGCCTACTGGCTGGCTTACAGTGTTTGCTGAATTGTACAATCTACCCTTCTACTAGGTACGTTTGAAAAGATCTATCAAGAATGAAATCTAAATGAAGGTTGATAATGTTACATATTTAGAAATCACTCTCATCATCAAGTGACATTAACAACAATATTTTTCATGTGACTTGGGATTATAACTCAACTAAACACGTGTATGAAACGCAACTTATCTATATTTACATTAGCAACATTCTCCGAAGCCAACGCAATACTAAACAAGCTCGCGTTTTGTACAAACTCATAATCCAGTCACGGTACACTTGACACCAATAAGAGCATTGATCAAGGATTAACCGATGTTTATCAATATTTCCTTACAAATATTTAACGAAATCCGCAGGACAATGCACTGCGAACATCTTGCGTGACAATGACATAATATTTGTGTAAAGATCCACCGATAAAATCCCCGGATTGTGCAACGTCTTAATGCAAAATAATTTCGCATGACATTCGATTTTGATGGCATTGTTAACATGAAAACTCATGTATCTTGCACGATGTATATTTGTGCTTGTTCCTTTGAGTTTCTGAAATAATTTCTTACAAAAATTACAAACTTACATACTCTGAGATTCACATTAGTAAGAAAATTATCTGTCTTAAGTCATCAGTAGTATCAAACTCATCATAAAATAAGAAATTGACAAAATATGTCCGCTCTATTTACCTTTATAACTAAACCAAAGATGCAGTTGGTTTAACCGCCTTGAGTTCATTAAACTGCCTAACATATTAAGTAAGTACTTCCCAAAGTATTTACCACAACCCGCCGTCAAATTAAATACAAACCAGTAACTCATTTCCATTTCATTGAGTTTCGAAGTCTCATTACGCCGTATAGGTTACGCCCACTTTTTGTTCAGTCCAGTTTTAATGCAATCAAACCGATTCTAACTGCTCCATACAGTTCAATGAAGCAGAAATTACCCTTAGATATTAGATAAGGTGTACTAAAACCCATTCCAAATCAGATAAACGTAATGTCTTCGAAACTTCGCTTATTGCCTTACCCTGGTGTAACTAACACCGCAGATCGGAGATAGGACTTTTACAGATTTAAGATAAAGGAAAAAAGTGTGGTTTACTGAGTTAGATTGAAGAGATCTAACAAGTAATCTTGTTGTTGACGTAAGTGAGAATGAGACCACACTGAAAAACTTCTCGTAAATTATGGCCAAACAATAGGTTTATTCACTTTTTTTACGAAAAAATCGACGATGGGTGCAAAATAAAAACAAAGAGCAATCTTTAGTAAGCGAAATAGAGCTTATTGGCTGGTATTTAACCAGAAATTAAAATATGGTTAAAGCATTTCTGAAACAAATTAATTAGGTACTCTTGATACCATAGCAGTTTAAACCATTTTTAAACAATATTAATCTTCTTAGATTAATATTATTTACACAATTTTTACAACACGAGATATTACAACCTACAAAAAGAAACAAGCCATCGCCATCGTTAACTAAATTAAATTAATTAACGTCCTTCCAAATAACATCAATCATTGCTTCTAAACAAAATATTCCCTGCGGATTAGTTTTGTTCTCCTCCGCGCGTGTATCTGTCAACGGGACGGGATTCGATTCCCGACGGTGATGTATCATCAGGCAACAGGATGCACGGGATACGCGGACGTGACTAAATTGTTATTAATTTTCGTTAAACGACATGGACTGATGACTGATACGTTGATCCTAAACGAGCATGTTCTTTAATATGTTGGGAGATGTGAGAATTAATGACACGTTATGAGGCATCGTTAGGAGAAGCTTGCGTTAAAGTAATTTATATAATTTATATTCTTTACCAAGAATAGAGTAACTTTGATTTTCTACTCAGCAAGCGAAAATTGGATTTTAAAGATTTAAGCCAAAGTGAGCCACTTTGTTGTGCTTATATTGTAGAAAATAAATATCACATTCCGATTACAAAACATTGTATATCATATATCTACATTTTTTTTTAATATGCAGTCTATGATGTACGGCATTGTCACATTAATCATAGTTGTAAACAAACAAACCCACGTGCCGATGAGCCGGTAGATAACAACGTCTATCGTTCATAGCACCCATAGTTTCTTAGGAATTAGTGTAGTGAAAACAAATTTTCGATAGTCAATATCTATTAGGCATGCCATGTGAGTAAAGTAGAGTCGTTTATGTATTGTATAGGTAATTCCACGTGCGACATATCATATTTTTTGATGCCACACCGTTTTTTTTCGTGACTGCACTAGTATTTCCAGGAGTTCAGGGCCTGTAAAGCAAAACTTGTGCAAATAATATCGGAAAAATTGCATTTGTACTCGTACTTCTTTCTTAATAATTACCAAGCATTCAAAACCATTCGATGACAAGCCTTCGAAAAGGGGTAAATTACTGAATCTGCTAACGACACAATTACGTTAAATTAATTTCACTCAAAAAAAAATCTGCCATTTTCCTGTATTTCGAAATGATAAATATTATCGAGAATTGATCCCCTTGGCCATCTCCCATCTGTATCTCAGCGGAAACGATAAATACTTACATACTGAGTCATATTATTAGGTCAATAAAAATCACGATAAACACAGATCTATCGACCCTATTTTCGATATCAAGGACTTTCTTTACTAAGCGGGCCTACAAGAATATTTTTTTTCTTATTGTTATGGCATTAGCATTCTTATGCGAGCCCGTGACACGAATTTGAAAACAATGTGTAGTTTACTCCCAGAATTTGTTATTAGGTTTTTGTGCCACTTCGGCTTTTACAAATGTGTTGATTGTGAAGAGAGGTTTTGTTATTTTCTTATGAATGGGTTATTAAAATTCTTAACTTTGATGTCCAATTGATGTAATGTCTTCTTTGAATCAATTTAACTAAGTATCTTCTTAACTTTTAATTTATTTTTTGTCATTGCTTATACATTTCCTTTTGGCAAACATGACACTTCTGCATCGTTACGATTATTTATCATTAAAGTTTACGAGTACGCATGTAGAGTCAGCATAATTTGTTTTTACAAAAAAAAAGTTCAGCAGTTCCGAAAAGCGATCTGATACCCTTTTATCTAACGATATCACCAAGTTGGTAAATCTAACGACGTTAACTTACAAAAGTCAGAAATCAAATTATCTAACACGCTATATCTAAGCAGTATTATCTTAACCGAAGGAGTCCTGGTAAAAAATGGTTGAGGACCCCAGGACCCACTATTATCTCTGAACACCGAAGTCATTTTAGCTATAATAAGATAACATTAAAGGAAGACGGAGCAGGGGTGCTCAAACTTCTAACGGGGAAGATGATTCTGAAGAAAACAATGACTATACCTACCAAAAGTGTAATTGCTTTAAGCGACTTGAAAATATAAGATTCAGTATGAAAGAATTTTAAGATTAAAGATTAATTAATTCAAAAATTATAACTAGTTTGTATGTAGTAAAATGCGTTGCGTTGATAAACGTGTATTTTTTTTAATAATAGGAGCGGTATGTACTCCATTACCAATTTTAAATGACTTTATTTTGGTCTACAGCCTTCAGCTGATGGTTTAGCTGATATACTCGTATCACACTATAAAAGGATATAGATTAAAAATTTTAATCAAAATTAATGAAACATCAAAGTTTGGGAAGGATCCCCCCCTCAGAGCGTGTCAGCGGACCTGCGCTCTCGAAACAGGTATAGTTTTTTCCTTTTCGTTTTTGCGCGCGCGCACGTGTGCGGAGATTCCTTAATTACCGACGCATACCATAAACAGATCTTTACGCTCCCTTAAATAAATCTTCGAAACCGTTTTTTTTTGTTTTCTTAGGCAGTAATTTCGTAGCATGGTTTTCGGTTTACCAAGACGCGAACGGACCGATTCTACTTGATCGATGATGATGCTTTGTTTTTACAGGTTTAAAAGATTTGCTGCACGAGATGCGCCTTACGCCCTATTTGGTTAAGGGCGGTTATGGGATTGAGGATCTAAATCGATTAGAGCTTACAGTTACGCACGCGTAATTGGAAGCTTGCGCAAAATTTACGAAAAAATGAAGAACTCCAAGTCATTATAGAGGTTTTATTTTAAATATTGATGAAACAATTCACTGATTTCACGCTATCATCAAAGGGATTCTTATTGAAAGCATTCATTTATTGTCATAAAAAAGCGCTTCATCACGCGCCGCTTTATTGTAGTTATTCTAAACCCAAAGGTTTAATTTGAAATCCCAACTAATATTATAAATGCGAAAGTAACTCTGTCTGTCTGTCTGTCTGTCTGTCTGTCTGTCTGTCTGTCTGTCTGTTACGCTTTCCCGCTTAAACCTCGCAACCGATTTTGATGAAATTTGGCATAGAGATAGTTTGAGTCCCGGGAAAGANTCTGTCTGTCTGTCTGTCTGTCTGTCTGTCTGTCTGTTACGCTTTCCCGCTTAAACCTCGCAACCGATTTTGATGAAATTTGGCATAGAGATAGTTTGAGTCCCGGGAAAGAACATAGGATAGTTTTTATCCCGGTTTTTGAAACAGGGACGCGCGCGATAAAGTTTTTCTGTGACAGACAAAATTCCACGCGGGCGAAGCCGCGGGCGGAAAGCTAGTACATAATAAAGAGAACTTGTATTTATCGTACATAATATATGCATAAGAACTAAGAGCGCTTTCACATTAGAGCGTTAGTAGCGCGACTGCAGCGCGACAACGGCGTTTTTATAATGTGAAGGCATGCATTTGCTGTCACATAGTATGATTTTTTTGGCAGCACGTCAGTCGCGCGTTTGTCGCGCTGCTAAATCACCTAAATGTAAAAGCACTCTTAGGTTTAGTCAAGGGAGTTATCTCAAATGCGTATTTAAATACCGAGGAGGATATAATCGCGATTTGATAGTCAAGGGCATGGCCGCGCCCCGTCAGATAAGATGCCTGTTTTTATAGTTGTGCTAAGCGATATTTTATTATCAAAAGCGATAAAACGCATCCTTGGTCAGGGCTGCCGTCTTTCGAAGAATAATTTTAATCGTTTTTGTCAATTAAACTCAGCTAATTCTAATAAAATTGCCATTGGACGGAATCAAATGTTTTACAATTTGGTTTTTCACGAATGATCAGTCCAAGTTGTGTGAATAATCGAACTTGAAGTGCACTTGCGTTTTCAGTCTCAACAGATATTTTTAATTTTTTGGAAAGAAAAAGCTACATTGAGCTTGGTTTGTATCCGATTACACTTACCTAAATGATAATCATTGCATTCATAAGGTACTATAGCTTAAGATCTATAATAAGTAATTGGGGACAGCCCTGTGTTGATCCTAAAATTTATCTCGATGAATCTTTTTTACTTGGCACTTTATCACTATTATTTAGGGTCGCGATAAAGGCTGCGCCCGCGCCGAGAGGGTTAACATTTCGTAGGTTGAGAGGTTAATTTAGTGGTGACATTAGAAGGATTATATTGGAGTTAAGAATTTAATTTGAGCACAGAGAAGATTTTACCAGAACAAATATTACTTTATTCGATATCCAAGAAGAAAATAAGAAGGAATAAAAATTCAAAGGACTACTTTCGCTATAATAACACGTTAATATTTTAAATTAGCGTCATGTAATAATTTAAAATAATTAAAATTAGAAACATTTACACAGCCAATCACGTTTACTGTTTAAGTGTAGGTATATAAAAGTAATAAATAGTAAAATTAATGAACGGCAATAAGTAAGGCTCTCCATAAGTGGACCCGCACATAATTGTAGAGACCGCACGGGCCGAAACTTTTTAGAGATCGGCAAAAAAGTAAGCTCATTTTCCAAAAAAAATATTTAACTATTAGAATGCTTACAATGCGATATTGCTAACTTAGTTAACGAAAGAAAATTAAGTACATATTTGAAAATATTAAAAATATTTATTTTGTCTCAAGTGCCTCCAAATTCTATCCTAAAATTGTACGTAGCAAATGGACTTAACTTCTTACAATCGAAGCCATCCATTAATTGAGATCAAACGTCAATTTTTTTCTTGTTTCTACTTTACTTTTTGTGCCGAGATCAAGCTAGTTTACCTTGTAAAATAATGACAATAAAGAATAAAGAACCATCTCCACAAGGAAGTGCACACACTTGCCTCTTTTTTCACTCGGCCGCCATAATTTACTGTCATTAGGCCAAATCAACGCGAACGATGCCAATCATCGATAATTAGGTGTTCCGGGCTACGTTAGCGCAAAAAGGTGTTATATTCGGTGCGCAGACCACTTGCTTTATAGACGTCTAATATAGCCTTATAAAGGCTGAATTACCGCCATTGGTAATTCAGTAGAAATAAGGTTCGTTCGTTTCAGCCAAATGACGTCCACTGCTGGACAAAGGCCTCCTCCAAGGTTTTCCACAATGCCCGCATCCAGGCTCTTCCCGCGACCTTTAACAGATTGTCGGTCCACCTAGTAGGAGGCCTGCCCACGCTACGTCTTCCGTCTTTTACGACTTAAGAATTACTTTCTTATTAGTAAATATTCAGTTCCTATTGTCAGTAGAAAACGGGCTTTTCATACCTAACCAAATATCTAACAGTTGTTAAATACCTAGCTTGTATCAAAGAAATATTGTTTCAATGTCGCTTGAAACATTTTTTTCTATAAAGGAAAAAGAAAATATTATTCCGAGCGAAGTTGAAAGCTAAGAATTTTATAGGGAAAGCTTTTCCTTGGAAGATTTTCTATTTTAGTACAGCGATGATATATTTCAGTAAATCAAGCGAAGTCTATACGACAAATTTTTCTGCAATGCAGGATTTAAACACTTTTGAGTACTAAAGTCTCATGAGGAATCATTTGCGGAGGACATTACTTAATGGCCCTCCTCAAAGGGCTAACGAGGGCATTACCTTGGCTTCCTGTTCACGAAATATAGTGTCGTGATGAAAACATCACTCTTTTCAGGTTGCGGTGTGGCAACAATTTACAAACTAAGAATTAAATCTTTTGCAAATTGCTATTATTATACAAGCTCCATTTAGGAGTAAAATGAGCCTTATAATCAGCGGGTTTCATGTCATTATCTTTAAAAATACATTTTAAGTGTGACCCTAAATACACCTACCTCGTACGAGTGTCTATCATATTGAACTTAACAAGTGCTTACAAATAATACTTAAGTACATACTAGTAAATTGCTTGTTTTTGCACAAAAACTTAACTTGTACTTCAAACTGTTTTAGTAACTAAGTTCAGTGCTAACTTAATAATAAAAATAACTAACAAAAATGAAATCTTTTTTGCATTATTAACCGGGTGGTTATTTCGGTTAATCGTTAACCCATTTCAACCGATTGATTGTCAGTTAACTGGTGGTTAAAGCGAAATTTCGACCATCACAACAAAAGGGTTGTTTCACTAAATCACCCTTAACTGATGTGTTAATTTTGGGCCCAACGATTTTGTGGTTAACGACTTTTGAATTTTGAATACCTATAAAAAAGTAATCGTAGGAACTGCTTTGTAACAAATTTGTAGCCATTTAGTGACCTAATTATGTAAAGTAAAACGATTAGAGTTACCTTATGGTCATTAAGTCAAAACCACATAATGAGGAAGATNAGGCCCTTAAGGTGTCAAGGCGTTCGAGTCCCCTATAGTACAAGCGTGTTAGAATTTTTATCACCACTGATTTCGATATCGCAGTAACTGTTACGGCACTGAATTCGTTCGTAAAAATGTTTAGTTTTTTTTATTTATGTAATGTAGGTCTTCTTATTATCAAAATAATGAAGGTAATTCAACATTTTAAAATGTATCTGCCATTTTCTACACTGCTCCGTAGCTGACCTACATACATATTTCTCAGTGGCGACAAAGGAACTTACGTGTGCATTTACGATGCCTATCGGGAAAATAAAGGAGTTTGATGTGCATAAGGACGATTGGAAACTGTATATCGAACGAGTGGAACAATATTTTGTGGTAAATGAAGTGTCGGACGTGCCTACGTTAATAACGGTCATGGGGACAGAAAGTTACGAGTTGTTAGTGAACTTGTGTACGCCAGTGAAACCTAAAGATAAAACTTTTGGTGAAATCGTGGACATTATGGAGAAACATTTACAACCAAAACCTAGTGAATTGGCGGAAAGATACAAATTTAGACATCGTACACAAAAAAAGGGCGAGGGTATTTCGGAATACGTAGCAGTGCTGAAAAAAATGTCTAAATCGTGTGACTTCGGCAGCTGGCTTCAAGAAAGTTTACGGGATCAGCTCGTATGTGGTATCAGCAGTGAAAGCATTCGACAACGACTATTCGCAGAGTCCAAACTAGATTTCGCGAAGGCGTACAGTATTGCCGTTAGCATGGAAGCGGCAGAAAAAGACGCGGCCGCAGTAGAAGGTCATAGGTCACCGAGCGAAACCACCGTGGAATGCCAGGCGATGTCGGCGGGAACGAGATGGCGCGGCGCAACGGCGGCGGCCACTCCGGGACGCGACTACGGCGGGTCGGCACGGCAGGGCGGCGGCGGCGCGCAGCGCTTCAGGGGCGCGCGCGCAGCGACCGCGCCCGGGCCCACCCGGTCGGGTGAGCGGGCGCAGCGAGGCCAATCGTGCGGTGTGTGTGGAGGCTCACATGACGCTTCGAGTTGCAAATTTCGGCGTTACGTCTGTCGTGTTTGTAATCGACCTGGGCATTTGAAACGCATGTGCCCTAAGATAACGGACCAACACTGTTTGCAGACCGACCGTAATGAAGATAGTAGTGAAAGTGACAATAGTGAAGAGGTAATTTTTATAGACTTTAATAAAATAACCTTAAATGATTGCAAACCAATATTAATTTCACTCATAATCGATAATAGGTCAGTTAACATGGAATGTGATACAGGGAGTGCCGTATCTTGCATTAGCCAGGAAATGTATTTTAAAAAATTTAGCCATTTAAAAATAAAACCTTGTAATTTAGTTTTGAGATATTACACGGGGGAAACAGTAAAACCAATCGGAATGTTACAGCCATGTGTAAAGTATAAAAACTGTACAAAAAAATTAGATTTGTATGTAATTAAAAATGGCAAAACGGCTTTAGTGGGAAGACAATGGCTCGCTGAATTAAATATTCAGTTGCCCAAATTTGAATATAGTGCCTTGAATGTATTGAGCGGGGAGTCATTGTTGTCCGATCTCAGTTCCAGATTCTGTGACGTGTTTGCGGACGGCCTGGGCCGGTACACGGGCGGGCCGGTGCGCATCCACGTGCGCGAGGGCGCGCGGCCCGTGTTCCTGCGCGCGCGGCCGCTGGCGTACGCGCTGCGCGCGCCGGTGGAGCGCGCGCTGGAACAGCACGTGCGGGACGGCATCCTCACCCCCGTCGAGCGCTCCGACTGGGCGACTCCCATCGTCCCAGTTGTGAAGAAGGACGGTAATATCAGGATTTGCGCCGATTACAAAACAACGTTAAATAAAGTCATAGAAATTGACCGTTATCCATTACCGAGGGTGGAAGACTTATTAGTGCGATTGCATGGGGGTCAGCGCTTTAGTAAAATAGATTTATCCCAAGCGTATGCGCAATTAGAGCTAGATGATTCTAAGAAATACACTGTTATTAACACACATAAGGGCCTATTTGTATACAATCGTTTGGTATACGGCTTAGCGTCGAGTCCGGGCATATTTCAAAGACGGTTAGAGGAAATGTTTGCAGACTTACCTTGTGTGGGGGTATTCTTAGACGATATAATAATAACGGGTAAAACCACAGTCGAGCATACAGATAATTTATTTAAAGTATTTGAGCGTTTGCAAAAATATGGTCTTAGAGTAAAGAAAGAGAAATGTGAGTTTTTCACTGAATCTATTAGCTATCTCGGTCATGTCATAAGCAAGGACGGAGTGCATACTTGTCCAAACAAGATAAAAGCGATTTTAAAAGCGATGATGATAGACGGTGCAGGTGTATTACATACACCTGCACCGTCTAATGTGTCCGAATTGCGATCGTTTATAGGAATGATCATGTACTATGCCAAATTTGTACCCAATGTAAGCACATTACTAGCACCATTATATAATTTACTAAAAATCGGTGTTAAATACGTATGGGGTGAGCAGTGTCAAAGAGCATTCGAGGAGCTCAAGAGTAGGTTGGTCAGCAGCGAAGTGTTGTGCCACTACTCGGCGGAGCTGCCGCTGGTGCTGACGGCGGACGCGAGCAGCGTGGGCGTGGGCGCCGTGCTGGCGCACGCCACGCCGACCGGCGAGCGGCCCGTCGCCTACGCCTCGCGCTCGCTCACGGCCGCGGAGCGCCACTACGCGCAGATCGACAGGGAGGCACTCGCTATAGTATTTGCTGTACGTAAATTTCACCAGTATTTGTATGGAAGGCGCTTTGTACTGAGAACTGATCACAAACCGTTAACTTATATATATATTGGGAGATAAAGTAGGTATACCGGTGATGGCGGCATCGCGTCTACAACGCTGGGCTGTTCTTCTATCAGGGTATCAGTACGATATGGAATATGTTCCCTCTAAGAAAAATTGCGCCGACGCGTTATCGCGATTACCACCGAATTTAGGTAAACGAAACACGAATAATATTTCCGTTGAAGAAATTACTTATAGTAATTTTGTAGAAATTTTTTTGCCAGTAACTAATGAGGACGTCAGGAAAGCTACCGCCACAGATAAAACACTGGCTAGGGTTAAGGTTTACATTGAGTCTGGTTGGCCATCGTCTTGTCCAGAGGAAACAATTAATCCGTATACAAGACGTAACGAATTATATTTAGACAATGGATGTGTAATGTGGGGATATAGAATGATAATTCCCGAGTCGTTAAAATTAATTGTACTAAAACAACTTCACATTAGAGTCACATCAGTCACATGGGTATTGTCAAAACGAAAGGTTTAGCTAGGAGTTACGTCTGGTGGCCGGGCATCGACCGCGACGTGGAGGAGGCCTGCCGCGCCTGCGACACGTGCGCGCGGGAGGCGGCGGCGCCGGCGCGCGCCTCTCCGAGCCCGTGGCCGTACGCGCCCCAGCCGTGGACACGTCTTCATATCGACTTTTTAGGGCCATATAGAGGGTTGTCGTACTTAGTATTGATCGATTCGAGTTCGAAGTGGCACGAAGCTTTCGAAATGAAACAGAAAACGGCGGCCAGTGTCATTAAAACGCTTCGAAGTACTTTTGCCCGATTCGGTCTACCTGTTGAACTGGTGTCAGACCAAGGTCCACCGTTCACTAGCCTTGAGTATGAAGTATTTTTGAAAAATAATGGGATCAGACAATCATTTTCACCCGCTTATCATCCGTCATCAAACGGGGCGGCTGAAAATGCGGTTAAATTGTGCAAGCGGGCAATAAAGAAAGCATTACGAGATAATGTCGATGTTGATGCTGCTCTTCAAACGTTTTTGTTAACATATAGGAATTCCATACATAGTACTACTGGTGAAACTCCCGCTAAATTATTGCAAAAACGTCAATTACGCTCGAGGTTCGACATATTACGCGGTCATTACGATGTAGAAGACCGAGTAAGACGAGCACAAGAGAATCAAATAAAATTTTCAGGGGGTAGGGAGCGAAGTTTTCAAAACGGCGAAACCGTATGGGCCAGGGGTTTTGGAACGCAGGATAAATGGATCAAGGGAAAAATAGTTAACAGTGAAGGGTCGCGTAGGTACGTAGTGGGAAATGGAAATGGTCAATTTAAAAGGCACATAGATCAGATTCGGCGCAGGTCTCGATTATCGGACGTCCCATTCCATGAAGAGCCGGCTGAAAATCGCCAGAAAGGCGTGGAGGGGGATGCCGTCATGGCCGAAGCTGCGGTGGTGGATGGGAATAGAGATACTGTAGTAATAACGCGCGAAGAGGAAAAAGAGGTTGTTCAGTCATCGCAAACTCTTTCCCCGAAACCTGCACCCGCACCTACCGCAGAGTTTGCGGAGCCAGTCGCTTCCCAAACACCCCCGCAGACCGAGTCTAGATACTCTAAAAGAGTGCGCAAACCCGTGGTACGTTGGGGTTTTGAAATAGATTGATAAGTAGTTTACTCATAAAATAATTAAGCTGATCTTTTATTTATGTATGTTATTGGATATGTTTATATAAATGTAATATGTTTATAGTTATATATACAGGGTGTTAGGTAAATGGGTATATGAGCCGACACTAGCCCATGTTAACATGGCCATATAAATGGTATGGTGAAGTCAGAAATTTGATATCATCATTTTAATTTTTTAAATTTTCATACAAATCGGATTTTATAAAAGTTATTTTGTATGAAAATTACAAAAATTAAAATGATGATATCAAATTTCTGACTTCACCATACCATTTATATGACCATGTTAACATGGGCTAGTGTCGGCTCATANCGACACTAGCCCATGTTAACATGGCCATATAAATGGTATGGTGAAGTCAGAAATTTGATATCATCATTTTAATTTTTTAAATTTTCATACAAATCGGATTTTATAAAAGTTATTTTGTATGAAAATTACAAAAATTAAAATGATGATATCAAATTTCTGACTTCACCATACCATTTATATGACCATGTTAACATGGGCTAGTGTCGGCTCATATACCCATTTACCTAACACCCTGTATAGTCTATAGTTCCAACCTGTAAAATTCATTTAAATGTGTGTGAGCTCTATTTAGAGTGGAGGTGTAATGTAGGTCTTCTTATTATCAAAATAATGAAGGTAATTCAACATTTTAAAATGTATCTGCCATTTTCTACACTGCTCCGTAGCTGACCTACATACATATTTCTCAATTTATAAGCAAAATACCAATGGATTTGCAATACTTACATGTAGTAAATGACTCCATTGTTCCTGTAGTTCTTCGTTTCACTTGTTTTATTGCACGTAACGACGCATTATCCAAAATATCGGAGAACATTTCCTTAGTATCGGAGAACATTTCCTTAGTACGACTGAATCGCGACTAACCTAGCTACGCGGCCGATGTTCGTTTCTGGGCATATCGCGGAGACACGCGCCACGCCCCCGTTTCACATCTATTCCCTTCTAAGATCTGAGGCAGCAAGCAATGGAGAATGCAAACATACAATGGCATTCATTGGTTTTAAGGTTATATAGACGTAGTGAAGATCCCGCTTGTACCGAAGTAGCGTGCTATTGGAGGAAACCAAAACTGTTGCAAGTTGGATCTCAGCTAAAATTTATTAAAGTCAAAGATGTGAACTATACAAGGCAGTATCAAAAATATATGTGTCAGTAGTACTACCACCATAACCATCTGACACAAATTTGATCAGTCCATCGGGCTTGATGATTTTTTTGTTCACTTTAAAAAGTTATTTGTATACACTTTGTAACTTTCTATGGCATCAGTGTACGATGATGAATAGGAAGTACAGTCTATTTTGTCACAGTTAAAACTGGTTTCTAACTCTATCGAGGGTCGACAACGTTTTTCCTGATTTTTATAGTTTGAGTCTGTTACGTCTTTCTTTTTCTGTTCTACTTGAATCTTCGTATCTCTCGTCTTTATTTCTATTGCAGATAACTCTATTCGGCGTACTACGCTACGTGCCCTGCCCATTGCCATTTCAGCTTGCTAATCCGTCGGGCTATGTCAGCGACTTTAGTTCTTTTACGAATCTCCTCATTTCTGATTTGATCTTGTAAAGAAAAACCGAGCATAACCATTTCCTTAGCACGCTGTGCAATTTTTAACTTCTTTATGAGGCCTATAGTGAGAAGCCACGTTTAATTTTTTATTTTTTTATTTTATTTTTTAGACAGTCGAAGCCATATGTCATCACTGGTGACACACATAGATTTATAGACTTTCGTCTTAAGGCATTGAGGTATTTTAGACGAAAAGATGATAATGTAGCTGCCCAGCCGAGTTGACCGTTTTCTCCAAATTGGATCTACCTATATTACCTATATTGGATACCTGGCATTAAGTCCGCCACTGTACAGTTGTATGTGCAAAAGTATAAATAAATAAAAAAAATAGCTGAATCGTTTGTCTAAGGTAGACAATACTTGTCAACAATCTCGAGAATCAAGCTCCTAAACGAAACTGAGTAGGGCGCAGTTCGACATAAGCTTCGTTTTGTTCGTATTCATCCCAATGCCTACTTGTTCCGAAATTCGATTAAGGACTTTGAGCATTGTGCCGAGGTCTTCCAGCGACTCTGCCATGACCACAATATCGTCAGCAACGGTAGCGATAATTAATATGGCACCGCTGGAGAGACTGCATCACTGCCCAAGTTTCGATCGAATCGAAGGCCTTCTTCTCATATTCCACGAACGTCAAGCATAGTGGCAAGTTATACTCCTTCCTTAGTCTTCTGTATAACCTGCGGCAGCTCTGCCCCAGGCAGCAAGGTTCTGGAGTGGAGGCCACGTACCGGAAAACACAGCGTTGGACGTAAGGTGAACCGACGACCTGATAAAGATAGCAGGGAGGCGCTGGATGCAGGCCTCTATCAACTTTGCGATATTATGTGGAAGTTATTGAAGGAGGCTATGTTCAGCAGTGGACGTCCTGTGGCTGAAATGATGATGATGATGATGATGATGACGCTAACTCTATTCTAGAGTATTATCGTTGATATTGTATTATCTCTTTGACTTCCACAAGCGGGTTATCACAAGAATGAGAAGTATGTGTTAATACATTTGTTCGTATAGATTTTTATCGTTAACTCGATGAAGCGACAACATTATTTTACCACCATAAAACATAGTCAATAACAAGGGATAAAGTAGGTAGAGAGTTTTTAGTATTGTCTTATTGTCTTTAAAGTTTCAAAGGATTTAATTTACTTTAAGGAACCCATCTGCGTGCGTACCTCGTGTTTTATTTCTCTATTTATTGTCCACTGTTTCAAATAAAATGTCACTAAAATACTTTATAAAAAATTTGAAATGAAAAATATACAATGGTAGGTGTTTTGTCTTTAGGTAGGTACTCGCATTAAAATGATCTTTGCAATAATATCGACTGGTTTTTGTAGATAACGCTTTCTCCCTTTTCGTTAACTTACCATTTATGTATTTCTCAACTTTTCTTAGCTTTAAAAGTATTTTTCTGGGGCACTAACCATTGTATTAGTATAAAAGGGTTATAGCCTGACCAGGAACATAAAAACCCTGGCATAGAGGCGCGTCAATTGCATTTGATAGTGCAACACTGAGTACAGTCGTACCTGTGTTAAATTAATAGGCTAACTTTATGTATCAGGATTACGGGCTAATTTGATATTTTCATAAATTAACGAAAAAATATTATTATAGGTANATTACGGACGAAAAAGTGCTATTAATTCCTATGTATTTCATTATTAAAATCATTTAATTTGATTGTAAAATTGGGACTCAGATCTTAGTAATTCATAATGTACTTTATATTAATAGTTAAATATGCGTGTAAATTGACTATTTATAAGAGCAATTTTAATATCCTAGATAACTTTAACGAAACAAGTTAGTGATATCTACAAACATTTTTCGCAAAAGTCCCACCTAAATAAACATTTTTGCACTTAGCAGCAGATTTTTTATGATTCAAATAAAAATGTCCTGTGTGGCAGTTTCTTGTCGAACACCCATTGAATGTTATGTCCCTTAATGACGGTGATTACTTCTAAATTTATTGAAAATGTCCAACTGCATGTAAAAAGTAGGCGCCTTACGCTGCGTAATGAAGGTATAATAATTGGTCTACGACGCGGCTGTTCAAAGAAAATGGAATGTAGTTTTTGCTGGATAACGATTTTCAAACGAAAGTTGTAATGAGATTTTTATAAGGACTTAAGAGTAATACTTTTACTGAAGAAATGAAATGCAGATACAAAAGCGAACTAAGTCAGACTTAAAAGAATGTAGATTACCTATAGGTGTAGGTAGGTACTTCATTAATTACATTTAATTTGGACTATAAAAAATACTTGTTTTACTTTTATGAGAATAAACTGGCTTTTTAGCGTTTTCTGCTGAAACAATATTATTTATATTGTTTCAGCAGAAAACGCTAAAAAGCCAGTTTATTCTCATAAAAGCAAAACCATTACAACGGAAATCAAATGCTTTTTAAATTGTAAATAGACTCAATAATGAAGACCTACGAATTAAATAATAATCTATTTATCATTGTATAATATACATGTAGAGTCTACATCGCTGTAGAGTTGTAGATGCATGTACAGTCTACGTTTAAAAATGGTGGTTTTATATTAGCTGTGTTGTGTTGGTGTTAGAGCTTAATGAATTGCATCGGCTCGTCGTGGCAACCATTAGCGCTGTAAATAAATTGTTAAGTGCAATGAACGAGTAATTTGAACAATTTGTGGGAGTTCTCATGGGTATGGCACAAAATAACGCGTGTGGCGGAAAACTTAAGAAAAGAAAGGAATATAAAATATAAAACAGGTATATAATAATGCAAACGAACTTAAGTTTATATTATGTATCACATTCGTATACTTATTAGTAAGAGAAAAGTTTCTTGACTTCAACCTAGAGATTATGTTCATGTGTTAACGACTGAATAAGTTTCTTGATGTTGAAGAGCAAGGCCGTGAAATGCTCGTAGGCGTAAGATATGGTCAATTAAATACCTCAATATATTAATAATACCTTTACACGTTACTCATATCGAAATCCCGTGGAAACATTATTTTTCTGACAGTGTCATTCTAGACCCTTTTTCAAATCATTCTATTACTGACGGGACGGGACTTTACTAAGAGTGCTTAGGTTTTTGATTGACTTTCACACTACAAACTTATTAAAAATAGTAAAGCTATAGACGCTAATCGCTTGTAACTTACATGTCGCATAGCATGCGCGGGCGCAATAGTTGTCGCGCGCCGGTCGTTAGCCGCGCAGGCCCGCCGCTCTGCGTCATACTAATCAGTACTCATAGATCATTGTTTACTAAACAAGAAGGCACAGAAGTTAAATGCAGTGGGATTATTCTACTGTAAATTATTTTCTTTCTAAGACTTGACTGTGACCATGACTTGACTGAAAATTCCTATTTCACTCCAGAACTTGACAAAGGTCTCCCCTAGATTTATCTTTGTGACTTAGTCTTTTCAATTCATTCGCATGATCTTCCAATTCGAAAAAATAACTTTATCTTAAAATAAGATGTAAATTAATAGCTCCACCCTTATAAGACTCAAGGAATACCATGTTCATTTTAAAAGAAGAAAAAGTGTTAAGCTTATTACCGGATTCCAAGCTCC
This sequence comes from Ostrinia furnacalis, assembly GCF_004193835.3. NCBI lineage: Eukaryota > Metazoa > Arthropoda > Insecta > Lepidoptera > Crambidae > Ostrinia > Ostrinia furnacalis. The sequence continues at coordinate 544,435 of NW_021134478.1, forward strand.
ATGACCATTACAGGAGTACAAGCAATAAAAATCCAAAAATATTGCTTCAAAATGACAGCTGGAGAGCAGTACTAGAAAAAGAACAAATTCTTATTAGAATTTGGTTTCGAGCGGCGTGTCCGATCCTTAATTACAATTTCTAAGTAATAACTAAACTTTTTGGAATCCTTAAAGATATTGTGCTTTTACACCTACCGACTTACTTACAGATATTTTACAATTCAATGAAAATGTTCATTTATTTGTTTCAGGCCCTGTTTTCACCAATGTAGAGGATAGAAGACGAAAGGAGATTCTCAGTATTTATAAAACCTATATAAAAAAATCTATAAAGACGTAAATTATTACCGAAAGTTATTGTACCTACTTTATTCATTTTGTCTTTGAAAAGAACTGAGTTTTATTTTCTTTTAGAAAAGTATTCAGTTTTATTTTCTTTTATTTGACCATCAACTTTATGTACGTATTGTGTAAATGCCTCTTCAAGTCACTCCTCTGCATCCTTCAAACCTCCTACCTCTACCATTAAACCAAACCGAAGTTATTCAAAATAAACCACGATGTTAACGAGAGGCTCACAAATGAGAGTGATTATCACCTCCCTCTTGAATGGCTCCCTCCTCATTAGAGGGCTTCGGAGGGCTTATAACAAAAACTTGATAGAACTATCTCCTTTATGGGAGATGCACAGATAAAGTTTTTTTAGAAATAAGTTTTCATGTCATTAGCTTCGACAAAGAAGAGTAACATTTTGATCCTTTTCACTCTCAGTTTGGTCCTACCAAAAGCCTACGTACAAGTTTGTAAGGAAATAAAACGAGAAATTCAGTAACAAACATATAATAAACTTAACAATAATTTAAAAAAGTAGGTATTCTATCACGTTATAAAATATTACTTACGATTTAATCACATCTCGTATTACAATGCAAAATTCACCTGATCTCTTTTTTCACCACATTCAAAATGAGTTTACCTGCTATTCGGTTAATTGTTCACAACCCCTAAAATTATACGCCCCTACGTTCTCTCTCCCTTAACACTTCAAAAAGTTCCCCTTAAAAATCCCTTTCCCTGCTATATTCAACCTTACCTCTCAAGCAATAAGAGTTACAGTAACAATAAAGGTGTTCTACAACTGCAAGTTCTATATTGGTTTTAAATCATACAGTTTGGTGATGCAACAAGTGTAAAAGCAACAAAAGGGGCGATTAGGGGTGATTTATACATGGCTTTTATTTCCACCCCCAATTTCTATTTGGAGACGTCGTAACTGAATTTCCCACACTTCGGATTGTGAAGGTGGCTGAGATTACGCAACCGGTGAGGGGTATGAAAAGGTGTTTTGTAATCAACCATGAACATTGATTTATGTTTGTCATGCGAAAATAGCTCAATAGACTTTGGTTTTTAATTTGAAGCTTTTTTCATAAAGCTTAAGAACACAATTTAAAAACTATCGTAAATTCTATATTTATGGATACACTTCTGGTGTGCAATAATAAATCGCAAATAACTTAACAGTGTATGTATCTATAATTATAAATCGGTTCATAATTGGCGGAGTTATTGCGTAACAAACATAGAAAAAAAAAAAAAACATACGGGTCGAATTGAGAACCTCCTCCTTTTTTGAAGTCGGTTGAAAATACATAATATATCTGCATAAAGAATAACAAAATGCGGTTTAGTATTACAAACTATTAATATTATACAATATTCAATTATGTTCATACAAATACCTACAATTAAAATAAACTTCAGCAGTCATAGTAGATAACAGTCCCTAAAATTATTCAAAAACTAAATACTTTTCACAATAATAAGGCACGCCAAGGTACAGGTAAGCTGACGTTTTTAAACCAATTTTTCAAAATCACCTGACATGTGATCAATAGGCAAAAAAATCAAAGCCGTTTGACCCCAAATTCCCGTAGCAAGTGCAGTCACAAACAATAGTACCCCTCGTACCCCTGGCTAGGGTCCCATCAACCCCAGGGCAATCTCTCCCACGCACACTTGTCACGCCATGGGGCACAAAGCTTCACTTTTTAAATGACGCAATCTTCCTCAGGTGGATCCTATTGACCAGCCATTGTTGCAGTTTTTGCATCTTCAAATCGTGGGAACAGTCTTCAAGGCGGTGACAAACGATCCTGAAAAAAGCCAAATATAGTTGAGGGTTTATGTTAAAGAGGCTGTGGAAAATCACAAGGTATTGTTATCGAAAAGTCCTTTTTAAATATTTTACACAAATATTACTTCGGACGTAAGCAGAATATGGAAGTAATCAATCTTATAAACGAACCTTTTGGTAATATCCATCCTTTTTCCATATTAATTCTAATTGCTTAGTAATTAACAGTAAAAACTCATTGCATGGGTGCCTCAGGCTAGGCGAAATTACGAAGTAATTATGCCTGCATCAAATAACTGTAAAAAAAACAAAACCTATTGTAAGCCCAACAGGCCATTATTCAAACCACCAATTAACCAAATTCACTGCCCACCGCTACTTTCCCAAATCCAACTCATTCAAACGCTCGATTGCAGTCATCATTACCCCAAAATGAAAATTCAACCCCTAACAATGCTCCCTAATAACCCCAAAATGGCTCTAATAGACATTTAATTATAGACCTGGTCGAGTTCCACTGACCCCTTTTACACTTGTTTACATCTTCATCCCCACCCCTCAACACGGTGAGCCATCAAAACGGAATGTTTAATTCCAATACTCCATACGATTTATTGTAACAACGGGAAAGATTCACGGTTGCCATCTGTCGCCGTTCCGAATCTCGCGTCGCAGAAAAAACTCAATGTGCGAGCAACCCTGGGAACCTAGGAACGGAGAGCATTCCCACGATCAACCCCTCGATTTTCAATAACCAAATTAGCCTTTGCGTTACCCTATTTCGGATATGAGGGAGTCGTGAATCTATTCATATCGATAAAAAATATCGCGCGTCTCTTTCCTTTTGGTGCGCGATTCATATGTTCATCCCCTTCGAATGCACGTGTTCAGTGGTCGTATATTCGGTGCGCGCGTGTGCGTGCGAGAGCCTTCGGATCGCAACACCTGCCGGCGCGCGCGCACCCCATTGGCCGAGACCCGCTATCACCGCTACACTGATTTCTTTTAAACTTAATTTTTTTTAATACTCTCTTCGGACATATGATGAAAAAATCCTACAAGTTTGGACCGGTATGAGCTGGATATTTCGTGTGTAGGTGGCATTTCATTTTGTTTTATAATTCTTTTTGTAAACACTATGCTAATGAACTCGGATGTGAATTATTCAAATAGTTATTGGGAGATAGAGAGAGATAGGGTTACGTTGTTGTGGTATCAGATCTGATTTTTAAGCTTCCCAAACTACAGTCAGATTCCAGACTATCTTGCAAAATAATTATCTATCGGAATTTCATAGAGACAAAATGGCACAATATAACTAATAATGACACTCGGTACAACTTTACAAATCAACTAGGTCACGCGACATGCGCGCGCGCCACACGGGTCACGCGGGGTCGAATTCACCCCACCGCTTGACTTAGTGACCCCGTAGGGACGATAACAATCGTATTGTCCCATTACTAGGGGTAATGAACAACATGTGGTGTGTTTACCCACAGGCGTGTGGACGGCACGTGGACTGTGTTCCCATGAAACACAAATACACACTTGTTGAGATAAACCACTGATCTAGATAGAAAGGCGTACCTGTAAGCTCAAAATACAAACTTAAACAGCCCATTACAGTTATTCTGTACTTTCTAGCGTTTAACTGTTCCATTAATTGGCATCAATTGATAAAGCCTTATCGAGTATAGCCGAGCCATTAAAATCTATAATGAAAGCACATTTATTTTAAAGCGTCCATAGCACTCATTTCAAAGCAATGCAATATCGTACCAATAAAATTATAGTTTGCGGATTAATACGATTTTGCAAATAGATTAAATTAATTGATACGAGCTACACAGCTATCAATATCTTACAATTTATCTATCAACCTCTTTCAGTAATTATTAAGTCCTACCTACCTAATGGGTCAAAATTATTATGATGAAAAGTTCTAAGTGGAACTGTTTTCCCAACTCTTTACAATGTTGACAAAACATCCAAGTTATTGTCGTCCGCTAAAAGCTTTGGGGTATCGAATAATCCACTCGTACACCCACGCACACTAAGGGACTTTTTACGCGCTCTTTTGTGCCGGGGGCGGCGCGCCGGGTATAAAACCCAGCCCGGCCGAGCAGCCCCACATTCCCGCCTGTGATCTCACTTGCGACACACGCTCTCTACACTCTCAAACATGTCTTACTACGCCAACAACGAGTACATCATCGCCACAAACAACTCCATCAACGAGAACAAATACAACACCGAAAAGATGAAGAACAGCGGCATCAAGGCTCTGTTGAAGCCGCTAATGAAGATGATCAAAAAGACGACGAAGCGCGTTCCCGCCAAAACCTGCGACACGTGTTACGAGGACGAGCAAAACTCGAACAACGAGTTGTTGGAGCGCAAGATCTACTCCGAAATGGAAGCGTGCCAGCCCGGCGCCGCTTTCCTGGTCTACAACCAAGATGAAAGCTGCGACATCGTGCCAGTGAACCCGGACAACTTCTACGTGCCCGTCCACTTCGCCAGAACCGATGCTGGTACCTTCTTCTGGACCACAGTCGCCAAACAAGACGAGTTCGCCGCCGCCCACTGCTACACGGAGTGCCAAACCGCGGAACAGCAGTACCCCGCCTTCCAAGACCGCTGGGTGCAAGCCTAATCATCTGATCCAAACAACAACCCATGTCTTCCAAACTGTGTCTTCCGTGAAACCGTGCTTCCGTTGGTTTCAGCAACCGTCTGTGATGTTAGCTTTAATCTTTTGTGCCATTTAGGATAGGTTTAGCTTAGGGACTTGCTATCCTCGTGATAACTCCACGAAAGCTTTAATGTATTTTTCGAAACATGTGATATTTTGAAAATGTTGAATTGTATAAAATAAAAAGTTAGGATTAGATGTTAGTGAGCTTTATTGTGATCTTATTGTAAGCTTTAATTTTGTTAGGGATGATAAATTATGAATATTTATGAAAAGAACATTGACAAATAAAAAACCTTTTTAAAATATTTCTCTCTTTCCTTTGACATGCCCTTAGTTAAGTTACACTTACACACACACACATAGAAAGCAAGCCTTAATGAGGTTTAAACTTTAAATGCATACAAATGCATATACAGTAGTTAAACTTAAATGCCAATAAGACAAGTCGAGGTTAAATCTGACGTTGTAAAATGGCTCGGTGTTTCTGTTTAAAAAGCGGTCTGACAGGCGACGGCGCGAGCGACCGGCGCGAGCCATCCCTACCGGTTCTGGACCGGGCGAGCCGCATTCGAGTCCGCACGTGCACTGCCCACGGCGGATCTCGCTACTGGACTTTTAATTGTCGCTTTTAACCGCGCCGTTTCGATCCTCTCTTTTGATAATTACGTTTTATTTGTTCTACTGAATTGGACAGGGATTGTTATCTGATTGCCGGGGCCTAATTTGGAGTGGAATCCAGCCTCAATCAACGTTTAATCAGTTAGTCGCAAATCAGGAACGCGTGCGGAAAGTTAATACAGAATTAATGATTGCTATGTTAGCGGTTTCAAACTTGAAATAATTTAGTGTACATGCTCATGCAGTTAGAATAATCAATGTAGAGATGTTAATAATTATGATAAATGTTAGTCAGATCTAATATCAAGAATCTCAAACTAGATATTTTGGATTCCTCCCAAAAGTAAAGCTACATTTAGTTGTAATTTTGATGTTACATGCAGTTAGATCTACACTACGTTAGTTAGTAACATATTAGGCTAGGTTATTTAAGTAAGCTCGTAAAATCAGCCTTTTCCAATCAAACATAACTACCTCAAGTATGAGGTACCTATTTTCTGTAATGAATTATTTATGTACTATTTTCATTTTTGACAAATAAGCGTGTAATTTATTGACATAAAATTTCCTCCTTAATCTTACAGAAAATAATTCATGCCAAAACTAGCAACATCGAGTCATGCATAGTAGTTATTTGTTTTATTAGTCCATTAAATTTTCCAATCACCACCAATGTGAAAATCCTGAAAATCATCCCAAGGTTTTCCTCATCTTTATCTCAAAACTAAATTACTACAATGGTAAACAGTAGAGACATACCAATTATGCAATTTTAAATTAGGCGTTAGTAATTTTCATTTTCACAAAAAAGAAAAAGAGAATCCGAATAAAGACTCTACATGCAATCCGCCTTAAGATGCACTGATAAAAAACCACCTTTACGCAAACGTAAAACCACCACACCACCCCGAACAAGTCTCAACCTGTTGCCGCTACCTTCTCCAGAATCATGTCTCAACATGCTTAAAACCTTCAAGAAAAAATACATAAAGAATCGATCTCCTACGCAATGACAATAAAAATTGCCCATTCAATTATGCACGTGCATCGCTTTCTCTGCGCCACAAAATCTTTGGACATAATAGGTTTGCCTACGAACAATACCATAGTGTTACAATAAATTAAAATCATGCATTGTTAGTAGAGCTTGCAAAATACGCACAAAAGCGCGTGGAAACAATACCTGAATGTGACAAAAGTAATCATAGAAAAAATCGTGAGGATAGTGGAAAAATTTGTAGGAATACTCTTAGTACTAGCAATACGTATACGTCTCAATACTCAATACTCAATACTCAATTCTTTATTGCATCCATAATGTTACAGAGGTGGTATGTCTATACGAGATATTGAAATATAAGTTTTAAATTTAACATAAGCGAATTATTTAATTTCAGCACAAAAAATGTACCTATTTCACAAATTGTAAAAAACACATGCGCAATCAAGTTATTGTAACAAAAACATTCTACAACTGTTTTACCATAGCTCTAATTGTAACAAACCCTTTCCAATTAAAAAATCGTAAAACAGTCATATTGCATTCAACTAAAGAACCGCAAGCAAACATAAAACTGCTCTACGCAGCGTCGCCAAACCAAAACAAGATATGCTAATAAAGCGCCATTGATTAAAAATTATATCCTCGCAAGTCCCGCTAGGCTGCAATTATCGGCAGCTATAATGCGCGGGTACTAGCAAATTCGCTCGGCGTTAACCATACTCGTAGTCGTCGATCCGACCCGTGAGAAATTTCGGCAGATGTACAATTCTTGACGGCACGACGAGTGTACGCTTATGTTTTTTTTTCTCAGCCAGTAATAATACTCGGCGTATCGCCGCGACTCGCTCTTCGTGACTCATCGACGTATTGTTACCTGCACGTGTACTCGGACTTTCGGGTTAGAAAAGAGTTTTTGCAACCCTTATTTCGGATTCCGCAACTCTTGCAAATTCACAACTTTTTTTTGGACTAATTTCGTGCAATTCCTATTGTCCGAACACGTGCATGGGACCAACGGCCAGGTAGAGTTAAGCGCACGCACATGATCTATGGCTAATTGAAGTTACGGCGTGATTTAATTAGTTTTCTTAAATTGAGGGTAGGTACCGATCGATGGTGCGCTCGATAAAAGTCATTACGGCTGTATCGAGCGGTTCACGCGTTTATCTCTGGAAGCGTTTATTGCGCAATTATTACTCGGATTAATAACTGACCACTGTCCGGTTACGAAATAGATAGTAATTGATTGCCTTAATCTTCGGTTAATTTAATTATGTTGGAAATAATTACCAACGCGTGATTAGTAGTTATTATTGTTGTTATTAATAAAAAGTCGATTATCAAGTCTTGTTGCTGTGACCATGACTAAATTAAATGTGCATTATAATTTGATGAAGTAAATCGGAGCAAGATTTTGGTAATAATTAGGTATTTTCGCATATCATAGTAAATATTATAATTCACACATTACTATCCGTTTACTACCTCAAATGAAATAATTTGGTGTGTATTATAAATCTAGTAATTATTATTTTATGACCCTCTTTCAATAAGTACTACTTGCAATGGAATGTTAATTTAGTCTTATCTTCTATTTCACCTTTGTATTATTAGTTGGTATAATTTTATTCAATAAAAGGCAGCGTGCTGCGATAAAAGCGTTAAAACAATTCAACAAGCCTTTCCAAGCATCGCCTCTACCACTGATTGTCTTTGCTCGAACCCAGCGACACTCGTCCTTGCTTGCAACCCTAACGAGGTCGTATAGAGCATAGACAACTCGACACCGCCGACACCTGTGCAAGCGATGAGTTCGGCGGTGATATCATGTGTTTGATCAGTTGACTCGAGTCAACACGCAACTTGCGTCAAACGGTGAGCTGGCTGGAGTGTTAAGGGTAAGGACGAGTGGTAGTTGAAAACAATTGAAAAGCGCGATTAGCCAGGTAAATAATTAGAATGTTACATTTAAAAGTTTACTTCTATAGATAACGCCACACATCACTTAATAAGTAATTTGAAGCATAAAGGGGCTGAAATATTACATCTGAAGTCGTGACAATTGTGTGCATTTTTTATAGGAAACATTATTTATTAATAGTAGATTTTCTCCCATCGTAGGCATCGCTCATCGCTCAGTTTATTAATTAAAAAGTATAAATGTCTTTCACCCCCTTATTACAAAAAGTTAGACTCTAGTTGAACTCTAGTTTAACGTCTCTTTAGTTGACATTTAGCATGGAAATTACATTTTATTCCATTGGTTATTCGGGGTGTAATTTTTTACCAAAATCCATATAATTAAACGGTCAACATGTTTCCACAACTTCAAGGGCATGGAAATCATTATTATAAATATTTTATACAATTCTTGTTAAATGACATAAATAAACACACATTTGTATTCTTTCATATATCATATTGAGATTATTTTTAAATAAGCATTTTAATAGGAACAACTTTTGTATCAGTACTGACAATTTAAATAAACATTACACCGGCAACTTGACTGACAGGTAAATTGTAAAACGTTGTAAGTACAAACATAATTACGTATTTTTAATTCCGAAACGAATTCTTTGACGCGCTGTTAATTCGCCTTAATTAAAATAAACTTTAGCATGAGTCATATTAAGAATAGTTGTTGACGATGGGTTCTCATTGTAAGCGATAAATTTTGTTTTAATATCAACAACACCGAATACATATGGAATGACTGTTTCTGACATTTTTGGTATGTTTGCAATGGTACTTTTAAATTAATACTGGCATAGGTTAACACTTATTTTAGCTACAGTTTTTGATAAACATATTTAACAAAGACAAATTTTGAGTTAACATTTAACTGTAACCACGAACTTTTGCTTGCGGGGTGACTGTTCTGAACACTTATCTTATCTGTTATAAATAAGATACTAATTAATTTATTAGTATCTATTTTTGTTAAATTCATTTAACATCATGTACAAAATACTTCTTGAATTTGAAACAACACTTATTTCACTATGTTGAAGCCTAGAAATCTCACAAGTTATTAGTATACTTAAAAATATTTATCAGCACTGGTACTAATTTACGACATGGAAAAATGTTAGTCCACACATTCCTTTCAAATACAATTTAACATCATCACACAAAACTTTTAAGTGTGAAATTTTCACACTCCACCGCGAGACACAATTTTGGAACACTCAAAACTTTTTATTGTCACTTAAAATACTTCACAGCACTGATTTACAAAATATGTAAGTTATTTCGTAGAACTCCCGTTACTTCCTGTTCCACTTCCCGAATGTAACTGAACTTTAAAGATAATGTGCCAAAATTTATAGATAATTCACCCTCCTATATTCCTGTCTTTCCCACGTACAATACTTACACTTTGACCTTATTGGGGCCTATTGTCTGGCAATGCATTGTATTGCTAATTCTTCCTTGTCCCCTACCTATCTCTTGCAAAGAATCTGTACGAGTAAAAGTGCAGTGATTTTTCGATAGATGGCGCTAAGGCGCTGTGTAGAGCTCTTGTAGAGTTTTAGTTTTGTTTTATTCAAAGAAGTACAAAACTTATATTTTCAGTTTATTATGATACTTACTTGTAGTTGAATCAAATAGTATAGCCGTTTACGTTTGCCAAAATTGCATAAATTTTATAATGTTTTGTAATCATGCAATCATTACGTCTACTTTGAAATAGTAAGGAAATATTGAGTGCAATCTTATAATAAAATCTGAAATCTTAAAAATAATGTAAATTAAGCAACAAAAACTACTTTCAACAGACGAGTACTTGGTCAAATATCATCACAAACAATGATAAGACTGTTCACAAACACTTCAACTTTAATCAAAAGCCCCAAATGTATTACTCAGCGCAAACAAGCGCACGCGCCGCACACGTTTTCCTAATTACCGTACAATGCCATAGTTACAACAGTGAACAATAGCAAACACTCAATACTCTATCTAAACTATTTTGACTGTTAGAGCGTGTATACTCGTACTTGTTTAGGCATAGTGCCTTTTAAAAGTTCACAGAAAATTAGTCCATTTAATTTTAGAACGCTGAAAGTTCCTTTTAGAATTTAATTTACATGATACTGGCCATTAAAACTGTTTTAAAATAAAAAGAAAACTCATGTTCTCCATTTAAATAATAACAAAAAGGTTGTAAAAATAATTGTGTAGTCCCATTAGCTACGGCGCTGATTATGCATTGCTACGAAAACCGTAGACGCTACGAACGGGAAATCTATTTTGCTACCGTAGATAAGAGCACATCTTCTTATAAAAGTGAAACAATAACAAAAATATACATTTATATGTAAAGTAATGAAAAAAAAGTCTTTCTGTGGTGTAGAGTGCAATTTTGTATCATTTTTATAGATCAAGGTTGCTGTTTTATGATATGTACCTATTTTTTTTAAATAAGAGCCAATAAAAATGTAACAATATTTTTCCTCATAAGATGCATATTAATTAATATTGCATCAGCCATCACTCCAAAAAAAAAATCAACCACATCACATCTCGGTTTTAAAAGCTATAAAAATATTATCTTATCATACAACATTCTAAAAATGGAACAGTTTTCGTTAATTTAGTAATTGGCAATCGCGACATGGTCTCACAGACGGCCGGTGTTCGAGCCGTGGGAACGGGCGACAGTTGCTCGCGCCACCTGCCTCCCGCTAAAAAACTACACATTCAAATTTGGATTCGGAACGATTGCTTGACCTTGCTAGAGTTTTTTTCTTATTTTCTAACGTGTGATCGATGTGGTAATTTGGTTTTGGCATCAAAAAATACATTATGGAAATGAGGCGGAATCAAATTATGCTAGTTCTTCATCGCGGATTCATCCAATTTAAATCAGACTGAGATAATGATAGGATAGCAAATTGATTACACGCTATTTAATTCGATAGAAAACGGTAATTAGATTTTATTTATAGCAAAGTTCTAATAAGCTGTACCTATCCTAAATGGCTGATAACAGTAATTAGTAAAAACTATTTCAGAAACGGAAAGCTTTGCCCTACTTTTTAAACTAGTCATCGTAGACACAAGCTGCGGTCCATTTGTCTCAAGTACATTAACAAACAGTCTTATCTTCCAAACGTGGTCTAAAAAACGTATTGTACCGGTGCTTATCGCTATTACGGGAGAGCATCATGCGGTAGATCCGCTAAGTCCGAACGTTTTTTGTACACGCGTCAACCGTTGATCGCACCCGAGCCATATGTCGCGTGGATCGTGGGAACGGACTTGGGATAAACGCAAGTGTGCTCCAACTCTCAACTGGCAGGCGACGCCTGTCTATCCCCCACGCGTTCCAATTTCAAATTCAAACCCCACACCATAGAGTTCCATTTTCGAATGCACCCCCAACCTTATTTTAATTTTAATACCAAGTAAAAATCGATCTTATTTCCAGCCAGTTACAATATAAATTGGAAAACTACAGCGTTATCTGTAGTAAGAACTTTTTATGCACATGCCCTTTATTGATTGACTGTATATTGTGATTACACTAAGGCTAAGTACGCGTGAAAACGTTGTTAGTGTGCGTTATGAAGTGTTTGTTTTAATTAATTACGAAAATAGACGCAACTCTTTCCCATACTTTGTTGGAAAAGTAAATTTAAACGAGTTTGCTTAGATTAAATTGAGCTTAGAGCTTTTTCTAATACCTACTTTACATGATTGCAAACGAAAACTAACTTAATCATTTTAAGTGTTTAAAGTTGCAAGAAATAGCAGAAAATAAATTAAAAATAATAATTAACATGCAAAAAAACTATCAGTCGACGTCACACAAATATCGCCTCTCAAATGACGGTAAAAAAATAATAATACAAGATCGAGGGGAAGACGCCCGCAACTGGCGCGAGCGATCGTGGGAACGCGACGAGTTTCAAATATAGAACGCCTTAGAAAAGGTGCAATTCATTTTTTTCTCCGATAAGTTTTTATAACTAATGGCGTGCGTACTGGCGAGTAGAATTTGAAATTGGAACCAATGGAATTTTGTTTGGAGATATTCGAAATGTGTTCAGCAAAAAGGTTGAGCGCATCTTGAACGGTAAATCTAAATAGTTTTTTTTGCGCGGGTTTTTAGGATGTTGCATTTTTTCAGATTCTTTCGACTAGTAAGTAGTAGCATTTTTTCAAATTAATGCATTGGTATTGGTAAACTATTATCTGCGAAAGATTTAACACATTTAGTTACTTCATTCATAGCATTAGCGTGAATTTTCTTTGTTATGAAAACTCTGACTAGGTCTAATGAGAGTTATTGAAATAGAATACATTAATCTAGATTACAATTCAAGTTAATCATCAAGTAAATTTTATAGAGCTTCATATTGTCTATGCATGCGTAATGTCGCGTAAAGGTTAAACCATTAACTATATTTACGTAACTTGAAAAAGTTACCATGAAACGTCCACGTGTAAATGAAATTAGTGACGAAAAAAAGCTGTGACGTCAATCAACTCACTTTTCACGATTCCACACTTAACCCTAGACTCGTACATCTGCCGCTAAAGAAACCCTCGCATAATGCGGGCACGTATTTTTTCTTGACCTCGATCGGCCTTTATGCAGGGGGCGAACCGTGGGAACGATCTCGCTTCCTTGGCCATATGCGACAGAAAAAAGTGCAATTATTTATTCCCCCTCGAAGAAAAGGGGAGTTGTGAGAACGTGACCTAACAATACGCTTCCTGACTTACGATACACAATCTGCGCCCGCGCCGATGCGTGTTCGCCTCTAATGTGATCGCCGAAGATGCTACATTCCGATAACCTGTGATGTTCAGCAAATAATCTCTACTGTAACTTCGGCAGCTGCAAAACCTTTCAATTTTAACTTTATTTTTACGATCACAAAGTTGATATTAGCTTGGGTGTTTGTTGAGAAATTCATGGATAGTTTCTTCAATATAGATTAATGCACGGCTTGTGTATACTGAATGGCATTACGCGTGACCTTTAAGATGGGCGATTGTATGAAAATGATAATCAATATCGGTCCGTTAGGCGCGATTCTTTGTGAGAGCACACGCACAGTTTTCTCAACGCGTCTATCATTAAGTGCGTCTACTTTTTATTGTTTGCATGTAAATTATAGAGTCTGTGAGTAAACGGGCCTGTCGGAAAGTTACTGTAAGTTGAGTTACAATGGGATAAGTATGCCGCGTAAAACATGGTGTTTTGAAAATATGTATTTTGTAAAATTATTCGACCTTTTTACTTGGATACTAACTGGTAAAGAAAGAAGAACTCGTTAATTTTACAATTATGACTTCTCACTTCTGTGTGTGATTATTTAACAAAACTCAAATTACCAATTTGCACCGGCTCTATTAAATTATATTGTACAATAGACACGCAATTTTAAATCGAAACTTCAATGAGGTATAATTTAGATGTAATTATTCAGTCACACATTATAGCAACCATCGCAAATTGCACTATTTATAATGAGGTATGAATAATGATAATTTTAGTGGTACGAAGTAACAAATTAATAAAAAAAGTTGTAGCGTGACCTTTCGTAGCATAGTCTTTTGTCACATTTGCTACGGAGCTACAATAGTTCGTAGCAAAGCGATGAAATTGCTTTTTTATTGAGTTATAATAATATTTTCTAGTTGCTTACAGCTTTTATAGAAACAGAACCCTTATAAGATCACTCGTATGTATATGTACTTCTTGGTTCATACAAAATTAACATCTAAATGGATAAAAGCGAATGGTCACTGACTGACTCACTCATCACGAAATCTCAGAAACTATAAGTGCTACGATTGTCAAATTTTGCGTGACCTTTTAGATTGTAGGTGCTCACTAAGATGGCATTTTGCAAAACAACCCCTAAGGAGATAAAACGGGATCCACGCGTACGAAGTCGCGGGCGGCCGCTAGTACAAATTGTAAGTTGTAGGTATATTGCAAATTAACATTTTAATATTACATACGGACTAAGGTGTGAAATCGTTAGAATAAATCTATCTATATAAATAAAAATGAACTGATGTTCGTTAGTCTGATTAAAACTCGAGAACGGCTGGGCCGATTGAGCTGATTTTGGTTTTAAAATGTTTGTCGTGGTCCAGGGTAGGTCTAAACGGTGAGCAAATACGCGCGCGATATTGTTTTTCTGTGAAAGACAAAATTCCACGAGGGCGAAGCCGCGGGCGGAAAGCTAGTTTGTAATAATAAATAAATAAATTAGTCTACAACACCGCTAGCTCTTTCCCTTTGCCCCACTCGGCGGTGGTCACGTCGCAGCACGAGCGCGAGGTCATACGCGCTTACACTGATACCACTCATTAGGAGGCTTCCAGAAGTCTCACAGCCAATAAAGATCAATATTGCAGATGATTTCACAAATTATTTAAGCAATTATAGCCTTTGTTTAATACGTAAGTCCTCTTTTAGAAGTTATGTTTCGGTAAAACATATTAATAAGTAACTAGAGCAAGAACTCGGTTACTTTAGTCTTTAGGTCCGTATACAATGACGTTCTAAACTCGATTTCATTACCCGACTTCGCCAGAAGGAGGATTATGTGCTTTCTAAAATAGACTGAGGCTTTTAATTGGTTTAATTTTCACAGGACAGAATCTATGACTGAGATTAGTCAGCTAAAGAAAAAGTACTACTATTAGGTAGGTATATTTACTTGACTTTCATTTTTGTGTGACAAATGTTATGTGAAAAAAACACAATCCTTTTTCAAATCTTGCCTAACTACAATCTAACTGTTGAGCTACTTATGAGTCACAATGATACTTATGGATGTTACTCCAAAATAATGGCAGTATAATTGCTAATGGTCATCTAAATGGGCACCGACACGCGAGCGGGGTCGCACGCGCTTGCGTTGCGTCAGTAGAGTTCAGGTTTGAATAGCTGAAAAAGTGAATATTCATGCATGACTAATATAAGGTCGATTGTACTGAAATGACGAACAAATACCTCCAGTTTAAGTTTCAGAATTTCGATAAATCTTCAATGCGGTTTGACATACAATACGTATTAGTCATAGAATTATAATGTAGAGCTTCTGGTCATTTAACCTAAATTAATGTACCGTTTTGATAAAGCAACTGGTGAAAAAAGAGCTGAGAATCATATAAAACTGACTACAAAAATAGTTTCTTTCGCTCCAATTTCAGCGCTAAAACTGTAAGCTGTGCATCAAAACAAATGAAATTCTTTATTCTCTTCTATACTCATGCGCACAAGAAAATCTATTTGGCATTAAAATATCCACCATGACCGTTTCTATTCATATTTCGAATTCAAATTCGAAAATAGAACGACAAGTACAAAGTTAAGTTAGTCGCCGGCGCTTACGCGCTTGCGCCGACCTCACGAGCACCGCACGCGCTGATTGCGCATGTCTCGTCGCGCACGCTACGAGTATACGTACTCGTGCGCTATTTGCGCAAAGGATTTACGTGCTTTTACGCTTTTGGTTTGTTTTATAAAATGTATTCTATTTTCTGCTTTCATACATAAAAATACGTTTTATGTATTGCAGCGTCAAGTAGGTCAGTTATCAATGTTATATTCATAGTTCCTTAAGAACTGTCTCAGAATATAATAAAAGAGCTAAGCGTGGCAAATTATGCTATTGTAATCATTGTCATTGTCCACAATAAAAGCTTAAAGTTCAGAAATAGGTATCACACAATGAAACTCTTTTTGCATGCGCGCCTATTACCCAACCGGACGAGAAAGAGGTGCCATTTCTGGCACTTTCGAGCTATCTGAGTATTTTGCAATTGGAACGTGCTGTGCGGTCACTTTATTCCGTTGGCACGAGTATACACAGTCGAATCACGCGCAGCGGGCTGCGGGGAGCGGGGGCCGTCTGCCCGACCGTGGGAACGCTCTGCCTTTAACGCGCACGTGCTCAACTACTGCTCCTAAGAGCGAGAAAGACACACCTCTACAACGAAAAGAGACACCGCAACATTCTACATTCAAATGAAAGCAAAAAATAATGCGACAATAAAATAACGTGCACCAACAATTTGTGAGCGTTCGAAAGAAGCTCGATCTTCCGGAGCGTGAAAGGGACCTTATTCGAAAGTAAGAATAAAACAGTAATGGAGCTGTTGATTTATCGGCGCCCGCGCCGCGGCTACTGTGTTTAAGAGCCGTTTGTTATTTTGAAATCGCAAGGCCCATGATTACAATGGAATAAATTGAGGCAGCGTTATTAATACGCCCTGGCTACTGCAGCTAGTGACTCATAAGTGACTTTAGCCAGTGAGGACATAACTTAAGTGTTCCGTATTATCTCTGGTGACGTTGTTTATGGTCCAACGAGGGTATTGCGTCTGGATATTGTTCAGATAATTTAAATCCACACGCTTTAGTTTCTTACTCATTGACAGTTTTATCGTTTTATTAGTCACAAAATGGGTTTATGGATCCGTGGCTGGTTGACTCTACAATTATGCTCATCTGAAAATAGACCATATGTGAGTCACATGCACTTAACTTTATTTCCTTAGTAGATAGTAAACTGACATCGAATTGATCATTTTAACCCACTTGGTAACATTTATTACAAAATCGATTAAATTTATCAGTGACTAATTGGACTTCCGTATGCTATGAGCTGAAGATCCGGAATACATGTAGGTACTTTCATTTCTTTCCGCCTCACAGAAAGAAGTTGACGACGAAATCGATCATGAGAACATCCTTCAAGCACTTTCCATCGGAAACGTCAATAAAACCTGATTCAGAAAACCTGGGACCTAACTCGGTCACCATCGCACCATGTGGCGTGTGCTCACAATGTTGCTTGGGTGGCGATCGCGACATGCGCTGTTCGCGCGACTAAACGTGACATCAACAAGGAACCTGAAAAAAGCGACCTTTAGCACATATGCTGCAATCTCAGCACTCGGGTTACAGAACATTTGGCGTCCAGGCTGTCCACATGGCAAAAACCACCATTGATGTCTGCCCATTCGAGTGACACTGACGGCTTGGGTGACCTGACCTTTTATTGCGCATGAGACAAGGAACACATTGTTCAATTCTTTTACAAAGGATTCTACTCGCGCCAGCGGGTGGTTTATTCGCACTTTAAAAGTGTTGCATGTGTGACATGAAACCTCAATTTAGTTTTTAACCGACTTCAAAAAAGGCGGAGGTTATGGCATAAAATAATACTCTACTTCTACACTACAAATGTTTTTATTTAGTTTCGAGGACCTTTACCTACTCTTGGCCTTTATATTTTTTATACCAAAGATAAATCTTAGAATCAAAACTATGAAATTCTTCAAATACCCCATGACTACGATATCTTCCATCATAACCGTGTAAGATCTCATAACTAACGACAATTATTCGATAAGATCTCTTAAGACGCTTTGGAATGAAGAAGGCATCTGTAATATTTGGTTAAACGTGCCTAAACTTACCAAAATAAACTATATCTTTAACTCAGCGGGCGTTCTCCTATCCCTTTATTAAATGGATTTTGATAGCCATAAGATCTTACACGTATTTGTTTTTGTAAGCCTTTTATCATTTTATTATTTTTTTCTATTACATTATACTAGACTTTCTTCATTGTTTTGCTAATAATTCATTAGAAAAACGCCGAAATCTTTTCTTTTTTCCACCACATGTGACATAACTCAAGCCATGTCATAAAATCACAAAACCACCCTCGAAGCAAAAGGATAAGGTGACGTAACATAAGCGTTGTTTTTGTCAAAATCACTGAAACACGATCATCCCATCCGGTCGGTGGCCACCCGATTTAATAGACTGACCTACGTGGACGAGCCCCATGCAAAATGTATTGACCAAATCAAAGAGTTACCACATTCTAAAGTGAAGTTTTATCTCTAGGTTTAAGGTAGAGATTTGGTTGAAGATGCGAGGTAAAGAGTGTATTGTCGAAGGCACGGGATGAGCAATTTTTATTGTTAATTCAGCTATACATGCATTCATTGGGCTGAACGAAACCAAATTGCGCACATCCGGGGTGCCTATTCAAGAGTGGCTATTCGCAGTTGTATTATCTATTGATGGTATAACAGGAAAATTGCTTCGTCTTCAACGAGGAAGTGCAGCTCTTGATCTGGAGACGACAATGAAGAGTAACTTGATACTTTATCTGTTGCCGCATCTTCAATGCACCTCAAAATCAAAGAATTTTCGCAATACATTGTGATTGATAGTACCCCGAATGATGTAGGCAAGTACAGCTAAAATCGCAGCAAGTAATTGAAATGAGTATTCATTCAGTATATGTTTATTGATACTGCAAAACATTTGTCTTTGAGCACACACTAGAACACGAGAAATTTTCTTTATGTTACGAATCAAGGTGAAATAAAAACTAATATAACAGATGTTTTAATCAGTTGTCCACCTTCATACACCACATCATTTGTACAGCATTTCGTAACTGAATAGCGGGCGACTACATAGTCGTTACTACAGCTTCCAAATTAAGTAATCAAGTTGCCAACCGAGTCTACCCCAAACCTTTATTGCCAGAGGCTCGGGCGATACTATTAAAACTCATTTGCATAATAAATTGCCTACGCGATATTTTTACAGTATCTGAGATGCAACTTTTGCTTTTTTATAGGCCTTGAAACACCATTTCTTTATAAGGAATCGTAGCGGTAATTATTTTTTACTACAGACTCTTGACAAATTGCAACAGTTTGATTAATTTCGTGTGCCGATAACTCTTGAATAGGAGAAACAACTTACAACCGTCAATACTCAAAGAATTATTTATTACAATATTTAATCGAGTAAAAATACAGTTAGTTATTACAGTGTATTCTACAACATGTTAAATGGATGCAATATTAAATTCGCCTTTAAGTTATAGCTCCCATTTGCATATCAAAATCTTATTTAGCGCGGTATTGATCAATTTATAACGAGTCGGAGCCATCCTTAAACGTCTCATAACTTACAATGTTTTCAATTAACTCAAAACATTGACGAGTGACAACCAACATACGCTGTCGTTAATTTCTTCTGAGTAGTTGCGCTTTTTTTCAGCGCTACAATGCTACGCGCTACGCTATCTATCCCTGTCGCCGTCCCGCTCGCACGCGCTATCGTCGCGCTCGTCCCGCGCGTGCAGTGCACGCGAGCGCGCGTCCCTCTCGCACTCGCACACTTCCTGCGCTCGCGTCACCCGAGCTGACTGTGGGAAAAGACGGCAGGTGTTTAGCGGGATCGTGAACAACCACGCATTACCATTCACATTATTCAACAATAAATAATAATAATAAGAAGCCGTGGAGCGAGTGGCAAGCACGCGCAACCTCCTCGCCTCACATACTAATGACGCGCGCGTGTGTGCGTGCGTTTTAGACCGTGTGTGGACGAGCTTTTTTATTCAGCTTCGTGTGGGCGGGCGCGCGTCATGGACTTAACTTCGGATTAACTTTCGTTAATTGTTTTTGGATACCTTTTATGCTCCGATGGCTGATTGATTTTTGTTTGGCCACATATTTGTTTTTTGTCTGTTAATACTTTCATCTCATTACGGCGTCCGATTGTGTGCTCTTCCTGTGTTTAGCTATTTCGTTCCATAAAATTACAAACTGGAAATTTATTTGAATTATGACTATTTTATTACTTACAAGAAACGTATGATGTAAAATCAGGTGATATTTTAATCAGAGCCTCCATGACTAAAGCTGTTTTTGTTACTTGACCGCATTTTCTCCGAGAATTTGTACATATTCAGTGTTTTCCTCGTGTCGCGGGGTCATTCAGTCACGTAGCGGCTTCTGTGCAATTATGGACGTGCGTATGCGCGTAATACGGACGCGTAATAGTGCGGTGATAACATTTTATCCCGGGATCCAAATAATTATAGCTTTGAATCTTCCGGGGTTTTATTGGGTCAATTATATCTCGATAGAGTTACGGTTATGCGCTTACCTGTCGCCGTAGATTTATATTACGATAAAAGGCAGTAAATATTAAATTACGGAGCCAGTAATTTTCATTTTATCTTTGTACTCATATAATAAAAGTAAAGCATTTTTAGTTGAGCTTTTACTGAAATAGAGTGGAGACAAAATATGAATGTATGTAGAGAGCGATAACTTGTCGTCCACTTCAGTGGAAGCTCATGTAATTAAAATACATGAAAAATATTTATATCGTCAGAGTATCTATTAAAAATACGCGGGATTTCATACTCACGGGGCATATAAGTGGATCCGCGGGATTACATTCAGCTGCCCTGCCTACTCCATTCATGTATCCAACTGTGCATTTATTTCCCGCCAATAACCTGGTCAATTAAGCGCCTCCATAATTTATTTACATGTGTGTGCTTCAAGGCCTACACTAGTGAAATGAGTTGCTTCAATTGGCTCTACTATTTGCTTTCTGTTTTGGTTCGCATTTGCATTTTAAATCTTAATATTTAGGTATGCACTTGTAATTGGTTGTTAATTAGAAACAGAAAGGTATAAAATGCGGTTTAAAAACCCCTGTTAGGATTTTTTAACCGGAGAATGGAGAATACCACAGCAGGCTACAGTAATTTAGCTTAACTTGGGAATGCCTACACTACACCCAGCAGTAGAACGTAATTGTTCATCTCTGATGATAATGATGGCAAGAACTATCTCTGGCTTATAAATATCAATTAGTAAACAATAAAATACAAAAACTCATTAGTGCACATATTTATAATTGTTGCAAAAATACGTAGGAAGAATTTAAACAAAAGGAAAATCAAGCAAATCACAGGTCCTTATTATCAAGCTATCAACGTGTAGGCGTCGTAAATAGCTATTATTTTTTAATTAATGCAAACTTAATTTTACAACAGACCAAAGTTCTTTGCTTAGCTAAAATTAATTGGGTATTTTATGATGTCGAGAAACAAATTTTAGCTAAATTGGGCCACATCTAATTAGATGAAATTGGATTTTTATGATTCTTTTGAGTTCCAATTATAGCTTTACGGCTAAATAAAGTTTGTTTGGTTTCTTTTATGACGTTGTATTTGCTAATTATGTATTTTTTATTAATAAAATTAGTACCTATGTACCAAATCAGACAATGGATTAAATGTTATCGTATAAAGAGAAAAAAATCGGACTTTAAGTGCAATGGAATTGGTGCCAAAGTAAACTTGCGGATTCATCACTTTCAACCATTTTTATTTTACGTATTCAGTAAGGATCTTCAATACTTTTATTTTTCTCAACAAACATTTAAAATAAATTGGTATTCATTTAAGTTTACTCTTCTCAGGACTTGTTTCACAAACGAACCTTTTAATCATCGACTCCCGCGCATCAATACCTGTCATTCAATCATTGAAAATGTATCAAGTATTGCACATTTAATATTGAACTTTATGTCAATTTCTTTAGACTTCTATTGGGTTAACGGATAGTAAATATAACACATACAAATTGAATTTTTGCTGATGAATGTAAATGCAAACTTTGCATTTACAAGTGGTTTAATGACTTTGATCAGTCACGCATTAAAAGTGTTATTATTTTAAAATTGTTGTTAAAATTTGCTTGTTTGAATTTAATGTAGAGTTTGTAAAATGACTGATTTCTTCTTTCATTGGGACGGAGAACTAAAATATAATTATATTAAAAACAAAATATTCTTGGAAATTTTACACTGCGCCATCAAGTCCCAAACTAAGCAAAGCTTGTACTATGGGTACCAGAATACTATCAAATTTGAATTGTAATTTACTTTGTTGGATATTTCCTAATTCTGTATAAGATTTAGGTTGTGTTAATTAAAAAGCTCAGATTTAATTAATCGGTATCTAAGCACATTATTTACTTAAAATTTTCAATTACCGTGATAGTATCAAAGTGAAAATGAACTCTACCTGTAATCTCACTCGTATCTTTAATAAATTACAAACAATTAAAAGGGGTAATTTTACTGAATCGTAGAGGAAATGAAAACGACTGTAATGACCAATCAAAGGTTGCCACATGGTAAGCGTATAATGTTTCATAAAGTTTGTAATAAACATTTAAAGTATAAAACGATCATCTGATTACCTAAGACTCTACTAAATGGTACTTTACTTCCAGTGAATAAAATCTGATAGAATAGAATAGGATTTATTTGCATTAAAAGTGGTACAAGAAATGGATACAAATATACAGTTACTAGCTTTCCGCCCGCGGCTTTGCCCGCGTGGAATTTTGTCTGTCACAGAAAAACTTTATTGCGCGCGTCCCTGTTTCAAAAACCGGGATAAAAACTATCCTATGTCCTTTCCCGGACTAAAACTATATACCAAATTTCATCAAAATCGCTTCTGTAGGCGTGAAAGCAAGACATACAAACAGACAGACAGAGTTACTTTCGCATTTATAATATTAGTATAGAATAGAATCAGAAGTGTCTTATAAAATGAACTAAACATAAGGAGGATATCACATGATGATGTGAAAGAGATGTGTTTTCATATTATTTACTGCAAGAAAATCGAGTAAAAAAATTTTACCGTCGGAATAGTATTAATGCTGTTTTCGTTACCTTCCTTTTATTGCTATTAAGAAGGCAATTTATAGATCTTATCCATTCTATAGGTGTAAAGTTCTTTATTAGGCTTAGAGACTGCTCAAAGATTCAATAACATAATGTCAGCTTTAAATACCGGTAACGCATGTTCTGATAATACCGGTACCATTGCATCACTAGCAGCGGTGGGTGTGCTGACTACTGACCACTCGTCAGCAAAATTATGATCTGGACTAAGGTACTTGATACAAATAAGGCCTACGTTCTAATAAGGCCTATACATCAGAAAACACAGATAAACAAATCCAACCGGGATAATACTTCAAGGACACGTACTCATATGCCCTACAACCCGGTAGAGTGCAAAAGTGTCCCGATCCACGATCCCAGCACCAATTGGCACGCGTTCTTCTAAGGTGGTGGGTGATTTCGTGCTCTCTTATAAAAATCTGGCGATTTCATCTTAAATTTTCGGTAAAATAACGCTTTTTTAGATTAAGCTTTTCTTAGTAATCGTTTCTAAATATTTCTTACTAGCTAATAATTACCTTAATTTGTACTACTGGCTATAGATGCATTATTTGTAAATTTTTAAAGACAACAAGAGCGAAATATCTAATAAGGCCTAGGCCTTATTTCAGCATGGTAGGCCATATTGGATACTTATGTCAACACCTGATTACGGACAAATTCATTAAACTAAATGAGTCAAAGAGTAACTAAATATTTATTTAATAAGAATGTTACTAACAGCACAGAAAATAAAAAGAAAANCGCGCTAAACGGTCAAGTGCGAGTTGATTTTTAAAACATCCAACTTTGAATGCCCATAGAAAATTCAGTTTTTGAGATATCGAAAAAATTATTTCACTAATATTTTTTATATTTTATGTTTGACCTTTTTACATTATAAAATAATTACACTCATCTTCCTCAATATACGTGAAATAATTATTTGGTTCTATAACCACAAAAATTGATCTAATTGGTTCCAGAGGTGAGCATTGGCTTTTTTCAAGTCACATTTTCCTCCCTGCAGCAGACTGCAGAGTTTTAGTCGGCCGAAAATTAGGCCTGATTCTAATTTTTATGAAGAATCGGCCAATATCAATGTGCGCACTTTCATACATGTCCAATGTCCATACTGATAAAACAGCTCGACCCAACCATCGGCCGACAAAAAGTTTGTAGTCTACGGCTAGGCTTATGGTACCTGGAAATTTTTAATAAAAAAATCACTTTATTTATTGGTCTTTCAAATAAAACCACCAATTGGAGCACCATAATTGTGTCAGAAGAAAATCTTAAAGTTATTGTTGCGGGAGGTGCAATTTCTTTGACGCCGAGTGTATTAAAACAAAATTAATTAGGTAACTTACCACTGACATGTTTTCCAATTTAATTATTATGATCGAAGCATTCATATGAACTGGTGTTTGAGATCTAAAATTAAAGTAGAATATGATTCGATGAACTAGCTATGAGTCAGATTCTGAGCTTAGACAAATTAATCCGTGATTCATTGTTCATAATCACCTTAACATGATGATGTTGAGTAGTGTAGAGATCCTTCTGCTCCGAGTGTACCAGCGACTGCTGTAGGCTGCGAGCGCCACGCTCTCACTCTGGAAAATGCGGGATAGCCTTTATCACTCTTCATTTACCCAATCCAGCTTGTTTCTACAAACACGAAGGGTTATGTACCCGTGTAAAGCTAAAGTTGGGCAGGATACTATGACTATGACCATCTGGGCTGCGGAGCGAGAGGCGAGAGCTAAAAGTAGGATTAAAAATAGTACTCACAGGACAATTTATTGACATGGTATGGTACACAGGGTGGAAACGATAAGTGATCTCACTCGTTTATTTCTAAATTATACAATATTTCAAAAATCTAGTTACTGAACCTGAAAGTGCTTCATGAGCTCTATCAAACGGTATCAATAAGGTAGGTAAAAAAATTAATGTTTCCATCTTCCATACATTTAGTACTACCACAGTCATGTCACTCATATTTTGATAATATTAAAGCAATTAAAGCCTAAAACCAATGTTTTCCATACAACATTTTAAATAAGAAAGCAATTTACGAGATTATTTTAAGAGTTTATTTTATTTTAAAAAATTACACTTCTAATATTGTATGGCTGGCATACATTTAGTATGGACTAGCTGGAAACATTGAATTTTCAGATAGATCCAGTTTATTCTGTAACCTATATTGATACCGTTTGAAAGAGCTCGTGAAGCACTTTCAGGATCAGTAATCAGTTTTACGTTATCTTGTATAGTTTAGAAATAATCGATCACTCGATTATTATTGATTATTAGTGATCTCACGATCACTTATCGTTTCCACCCTGTAAAGACAAAGCAGAAAGAAGCACAACTTAAAGTAACGCAAAACGGCAATAGCTCAGTGCCTACTAATTGGTTTACATAAAGCAAACCACTGATTCTCAGCTATAGCCTGAGGACGACAAACGCGCGTTACACGTCAACGCATAGATAAGACTCGGCAACGTGACGGTAGGGGAGCAGTGAGCTCAACTAAATAAAATTTGATAAACTTGATGGTTGTGTATGAGGGCAGCTGCGAGTGGCTTCGCCATGCGAAATAATATGAGCGGCTGACTTGCGTTGGATGACTCTAAGGGCTCGTACACCTAAACACGATACGACGAGAGTCGAGACGACACGATATCGACTTATTAAAATGACTCTCGTTATTCATAATTGAAAGAAATGAATGTATCCAATCCAGTGTCTTCTGTGCATCTGTTTTTTCTTTGTTTGTTTTTTATATTTAAGCATGCGACGAAATCGTGGTTAAAATGCGTACGGGCCTAACCTAATGCGGATTGCAGACCAAGAGCTAAGGTAAGTTAGTTTAGCTTAATTCGCAAAGCTGTAGCAGTTTTCCATAGTGTGTATANTAAAAATAGTACTCACAGGACAATTTATTGACATGGTATGGTACACAGGGTGGAAACGATAAGTGATCTCACTCGTTTATTTCTAAATTATACAAGATTTCAAAAATCTAGTTACTGAACCTAAAAGTGCTTCATGAGCTCTATCAAACGGTATCAATAAGGTAGGTAAAAAAAATTAATGTTTCCATCTTCCATACATTTACTACCATAGTCATGTCACTCATATTTTGATAATATTAAAGCAATTAAAGCCTAAAACCAATGTTTTCCATACAACATTTTAAATAAGAAAGCAATTTACGAGATTATTTTAAGAGTTTATTTTATTTTAAAAAATTACACTTCTAATATTGTGTGGCTGGCATACATTTAGTATGGACTAGCTGGAAACATTGAATTTTCGGATAGATCCAGTTTATTCTGTAACCTATATTGATGCCGTTTGAAAAGGCTCGTGAAGCACTTTCAGGATCAGTAATCAGTTTTTCGATATCTTGTATAGTTTAGAAATAATCGAGTGAGATTACTTATCGTTTCCACCCTGTATAGACAAAGCACAACTTAAAGTAACGCAAAACGGCAATAGCTCAGTACCTACTAATTGGTTTACATAAAGCAAACCACTGATTCTCAGCTAGTATAGCCTGAGGACGACAAACGCGCGTTACACGTCAACGCATACTTAGATAAGAATAAGTACTCGTCAACGTGACGTTAGGGGAGCAGTGAGCTCAACTAAATAAAATTTGATAAACTTGATGGTTGTGTATGAGGGCAGCTGCGAGTGGCTTCGCCATGCGAAATATGAGCGGCTGACATGCGTTGGATGACTCTAAGGGCTCGTACACCTAAACACGATACGACGAGAGTCGAGACGACACGATATCGACTTATTAAAATGACTCTCGTTATTCATAATTGAAAGAAATGAATGTATCCAATCCAGTATCTTCTGTGCATCTGTTTTTTCTTTGTTTGTTTATTAGATGCGAGATTAGCATGCGACGAAATCGTGGTTAAAATTTTTATTCTACATGTATCATAAATTATAAGCTGTATGTTTTCCTAATAAAGAAAAATAAAATAAAAATGCGTACGGGCCTAACCTAATGCGGATTGCAGACCAAGAGCTAAGGTAAGTTAGTTTATCTTAATTCGCAAAGCTGTAGCAGTTTTCCATAGTGTGTATAAGTATCTAAGCTTTTTTTTACGTCGGGAAATGCTTTGCACATGCCCACTGGTCGATGGGCACGGCCAGTGGATTATGTGGGACTCTCCCCGCCTACCCACTAAAGGCGGGGCCTACCCACTAAAAGCCGACGGTTTCCACCATTCGTCCGCAGCTCCGCCACAGGCTAGCCTCTCCGGCTTCGAGGGAACCCCCAATCCCCTCCTGCAGTTGTTTTTTATAGCCCGCCGTAGCGGGTTACGGTCTGCTCCATGCCGCTGCTCAGTCAGCTCTGCTGATCAGAGAAGTACCAAGAGCGGCCCTCCAAAGAATGGGCCTGGGCAAACCCCGCCGCCCTCGATGATGTCCCTGAACAGACCACGCGGACATTGCCCAGGGTGCACCACGAGGAGGTCCCCATAGCTGGGCACCGTTAATCAAATAGTTAACTTCGTTAATCGTTAAACCGTTAATAAAAAAATTAACTTCGTTAAACGTTAAAACGTTACATTGAGCAAGATTTAACGCAAGTTAACGTTAATCGTTAATCCGTTAACACATTATAATAAAACGAAAAAAATAATTGTATGCAAGGTTCAAATAGTTTCGAAAGCTTGTATCGCGCATGGACTTTATTCCTCTTTTTAGCCAGACAGTTTTGACAGTTCCAACTCCTTGCCAGACAGTTTTTTTAGGATAGCTGCCAAAGCCACGGTGACCCAAACTTCATAATTCACAACATTCTAACCTATATTAACCTATATTGGGAGCATACGCTGACAAACTTTCAGCTTTTATAAAATGACGTTGGTCTGGCGTTCACCAGCTCTTATTCTATAGTATCTCAATCTCAGAGCCTTCCTTGGTTCAATTACAATACCCTCCTGAGACCCAGACACCTAAAAATTGTCGGATTGTCTTGAATTTTGGAAGGCAGGCTAAGTTACATATGTACAACTAACAAAAAATGCGAAAAAAAAATCTAGCCACCTACATACGTCAAAATGAGGGGTGTCACTACGGGTTTCAAAGACATTAAAACGGGCTTGAATTAATTAATATTTTAATTATAGCCCGACCAGGAACATAAAAACCCTCGCCATATTGCGGAAAACTAACGGTACTAATTTCTTTTAATGGCAACAGTAACTGAAAACTTCATTGACCTGTCACCTTGCATGTCAGTCTATTGCTGTCAAAGTGTAAACAAACTTTATTTTAAATGTGCGCAATTGATTTTGTCACTTAAATTGCTAAAATCTTTTTATAGTCGTGAAAGAAAAGTGGTTCACAATGTGTTAAAGTATTTGTCGAAGAGAAATACTAAGGGTTCGGACAATATTNACAGGAACTTACGGTGTGGTACGCACGCGATTGCGCACGACGCAGGCCACACGAAGACTAAACACAAGACGTCCCAATTGGGACGTATTTGAGTATTCACAGCGCGAGCGCCTATAACATATCTGCTTTTGTTTTTATATAATATCATTGATCAAAACTTAATTTAAACTATCGATATTTGTATTTCACATCCCTAGAATACCCACCAGACTTCCCTACTTCAGTGCGGCACAGGGTGCATAAGCCTTGTATTTTGAATATAGCTATAATTTTTATACTAAACAATTTATTCACGAACGCCTTCAGGTGTATGTCAATAAATGCATTATTATTAATATTCAAAGAAAAAAAATACAATATCTATTAACATGAAGCCAAAAATAAAATTAATATATCTTAAATATTACAAGGTCTTTAAGCCTTGTGACGCCACAATGTAAGTTTTAATACCAGGTTTACTGACCTTGTACCGAAGGAATGGAAAGTATAAGAAAGTTACTGCCGCAGCAAAGGTGTTAAACTTGACAAACGTCAAAAATTTGTCAAAATCCATACAAAAAGCACCGGTTATCGTCATAGTTACCGTTAAAGTTAGGTGGTGCAACTCAGCCTAAGAGTAGTCGCGCGCGCGTCTCCGTATCTTCTGATTAGCATCTCGCACCGGTTATCGACTCGTATTTACGAGTCGGATATTAAATCTCGTAATTACCAACACGACCGCTACCATCGGCCCGCGGCCTCAACAAACACTAATCTCATAATCTCCGTAATGACTACCGCGCCGCAACCGCTTCTGAGAACGCCGATGAGTATGCTTAGCTCT
The DNA here is from genome assembly GCF_004193835.3 of Ostrinia furnacalis. Classification (NCBI taxonomy): domain Eukaryota; kingdom Metazoa; phylum Arthropoda; class Insecta; order Lepidoptera; family Crambidae; genus Ostrinia; species Ostrinia furnacalis. The sequence continues at coordinate 573,720 of NW_021134478.1, forward strand.
GTCTTCACAGTTATGTCTTTGGAATAAGAACTTTAATATATATTAGTATACTAAGTTGCTTTAAACTTCAGTTGTTTAATGATAACCAATTTTTTATCCCAGGAATATTAAAAGTTCCCGAAGCAACCTCATTGATAAACCGAAATCGAAGCCGCGGGCAAACCCTACTTATAAATTTTAATTTCATTACAAAATTGAATTATAAGTATCGCATTGTAATTATTTTACTACAAGGATGAAGAAAATGTAAGGATTAATTTCATTAATGCGCTTACAGTAGGTATTGGACACGGCTTGCAAATTACCAATGTTAAACAGTCTTACTAAAGAACTTTTAAGTTCTCATTATGTGTGAAGATTAAAGATACATATATTACTATAATGTTTCATATGAAGCCTAGTTTAAAACTTACTTTCCTCTCGAATATAGAGATGAGACAAGACAAGACAATCATACATATTAATGTGATTTATGCGATAATAAACGCAGTATTCCGAAACAGAGGCCTATATAAATGTTAATGATCTACGAAAAGACACATTATATTGTATCTCTCACGATCTTCTCGAATGTATCAGACATAGCGCCGCAGCTAGTGATTATGTCGCGATAGCATCAGCAAAAACACAAAATTAATCACCATAATCGAACTACGTTACTGGACGAGGTCTCATGCAAATGATAGGGCCCAGACATAAATAACTAATTTGATGACGCCCTTATAAATCAGCCGTAGCACTTTGTGGAATGTTGAGTAGTATAGGTAGTACAATTTATTTAATAGTGTCAACTGGATATTATAGGTACCCTACACTACCAGCCGCCCGCGATTTAATACGCGTGGATCCCGTTTTACCCCCTTAGGGGTGGAGTTTCGTAAGATCCTTTCTTAGCGGATGCCTACGTCATAACATCTACTCGTATCTGCATGCCAAATTTCAGCCCGATCCGTCCAGTGGTTTGGGCTGTGCGTTGATAGATCACTATGTCAGACACCTTTGAGTTATACATGTTTAAAGATTTTTCTCTTTACTCATTTGGTTATTAAATTTCAATACTTCACTCGTTATCGAAAGGTATTAAAAAGCTGAAATTACGCTTATAAGCTTTATGTGCTATAATAATAAGTACAAAACCCATTTATGTACTCACATATTATACAAGTGCCGACACAAAGCAATTTCAAGAGACTATTAATATCACAAAAACATTATTGTACATGAAAGAGGATCTTACGGCTTTTTGTTAATAATATGCTAAAAGGCTCCATATAAAGCGCATTAACACCGTCAAGTATCTATCCGTGATAATTACAACGACCATAAAATTGCGGTGACACCACAGAATCGGCCGTAAACCTTCAAAGTCCAAATAAAACTAAAATCAGCCATAAAATGTAGGTCCGGTACTAATAAAATATGAGTTTTGAAATCGTAAAATCATTGCCTATTCAAAGATAGCGGCCCTCGAAAAGGCCTTTCGAAGTTTTATTTCTAACGTGCCCTTGACTTAATGAGAAATAGACCCTAAAGTCGTTTGTCGGCACCAGCACGTGGATGGTTTTGCACTTCACAAAAAGGGTTTTAAAATGTTCTTGGAACTTTTGAACAGTTACACAAAATAATGAAAACCTTTGGAGAACCCGGATACCCTGGTAATTTCACGGTCTTTGTAAGAGTGTAGCCGACCATCTTTGTGCAGGAACTATACAGAATGGAAATCCCGTAATTCGGTTTATGCAGAAACTTGCAAAAGACCAAAATTACTCGCTCCTGTACCTCATAATGCTTCGGTTATTAGAAATTCCAAATAAATCCGGTAGTCCAATACAAGGTACACAACAATAATGACTTAACTTGTACAGGGTTGTTATCCATTGTAAGGAACAAACCAAACCGATATTCAACATAATCGGTGAAAGGCTAAGTAATAAGATTTCACGAGAAGCTTGATTCCAAAAACAACATCTGCATAACATGGTTCCATAAAGTGAATTATGGTGAGGTGTATCAATAGGTGTTTGGAACATGTTTTCGTAATGTATCCGCTCGTTAATACCGCCGGCAGTGTTGCGAATGCATTTTGTGTTTGGAGACACGTCATTAGCTGTCGAGTGTCTTACACTTGAGCTTACAAAAGCCAGACTTTTCGTGTCGTTTGTCCCGACACCTCGGTTATCTCTAAGACAAGAGCCAAAAAAATTGGCGCCGTCGCCAACCCGAGGGAACCGCAGTCTGCCTTTTGTTCTCTGCACTTGTATCTGTACCTGTCGCATGACAGCCATTGTCTATCTTACTAGGAAAAATTAGTTACGACCACGTGTTCAACTGACGTTTTGTCTTGACGCATTGTTTGCTGCGCACGAGTGCCCGAGCTAGAGAGATGCCGCCGATAGCGCGAGCAGTAAAACAAACCTGTTTATTATCTTTAACTGCCAACAGTTACTTTGGAGCTGCACAGTTTACATTGTACAGATTTTAGGCGTAATTTTTTCATGGTACTCACAACTACTTCGGTCTTTGGCACTGAAGGAAGCGATCGAAAAAATGGCATGCACATGTAAGTCATTAGTCAGAAGTGGCGTTTGGTCTCAAATATTTGGCGAGGGTTGGAGCTGGCGCCAGTGCCGACAAACGAAGCGACTACTTTAGAAGCCACCGGCAGCTAAGATAATATTTGCGAAATGCCGAATGAACACAAATGACCGTAGGATTAGGTACCGAGACCTTTGTAGTGCCAAAATCGGTTTAGGCCAACACATGCGGGACAAATGAAAACATCCGCCAACTAATCTCTAAATGCAAGAAAACGACTGACTTGCAAATATCAAGTTTCAAACAAATGCAAATAAGATGCAGGATACAAAGAAGGATGCCATCGTATAAAGCGTTAAGATAAAAACTTCCTCAAGGTCAATCAGAAAGGCACTATACAGGTTCATTCCGTAGGTATAAATGATTACGTCATTGTTCAAACTTCAATGAAGACACGCAACGGATGATCCAAACAAGGTATTAAAGGGGCTTATTTTTTATCGATATGGCGTCATAGTTTGCGATCATCTTTTTCTCGGGTCAATTTCTCGGTCGCGTCACGCAATTAGCATCCACGCGATGAGTTCGTCATTCGGAAACTGGTTTGTGATTCCGATAAAAAGAGACACCGTCACTTCTGAGATCCGGCAACGTCAGATGTTATCAGGTATGCCCGCTGTCCTGAGCCGAGAAACATCTCGTGTCAATTGTTTTACTGAGAAGCGAGGAATACCCGTAACCTGTGGTTAGATGGTGTGTGACTCAGCGGAATCATCTACTTTTATAACCCGCAAGTTATTTGAATCACATAACATATTTTATCAGAATTACTTGGGGTCTCCTTCTCAGAAAGTTCAGCCATCATCATGACATTAAGATTTTATGAATTAGGAAAACCAACGATACAGTTTTTCAATTGTCATTGCATGCGTGAGTAATGGGTAGAGTTTTATTTTAACATTTTTTTACAAAACTACCATATTTTTAAATATTCTTTTCCTACAATCTTTCACAAGCCATTTTAAAAAATTAGTTACTTTTAACAGAGTTTAGAAAGGTGTAACTAAACACCTTTCTAAACTCTGTTAAAAGTAATTATATGTGGTATAATTTTAAGTGGTACCTCTTATAACTTAATTAACTTATCATTAATTGAAATAAAATAAAAATAATAAAGACACCTACACTCGGCATCAAATAAATCGCACCTCCCGCGACAAGCACTTATCAAACGTATGCATCCCCACTTCCCACCAACATTGGTACCATTTGAAAGCCTAGTTCTAAACTTCATTTCATTAAAGGAAAGGTTTTTACCCCAAAAATGTGTCTTTAGAAGGATCCAGAGTCACTTCTTCAAAAAATTGGTAGTTACGCCATAGCCATTTTTTATGACTATAAAACTGTTAAGTTGGGATTAATCGCTATCCATCTGTTAAAGAGGACACGTGAGATCTTTATTTGGTTTTATAACCATAAAAATTGGTCTAATTGATCCCAGAGGTGAGCCCAAAGTGAGGTCTATTTTCAAGTCACATTTATGGTATATGTTAACCATTTATTTAGAAATGAAATGTATTTTTCTTTAAGGATATTTATTGGGCTTTCAAATAACATCAATATTGTTGGAGTACCATGATTGTGTCAGAAGAAAATCTTTAAAGTTCGCGTCGCGGAAGGTGCGGTTTATTTGATGTTGAGTGTATTTGCAATAAGTCAAAAAGTCTAAAGTTTAGTCAAGACCTAGCCAAAATTATTTTAAAACAAAAAGAAAACTGAAATTAAAAATTGCTTATTTAATTAACTCTTAGGTCTAGGTATGTAATTTAAATGCATGATCATCAAATGGCGAAAATAAATACTCGTACGCAAGATATAACAAGCCGACGAGGAAGGATATGGCCGGAATGACGATAATGTATTTTAATGATATTGTGCGGTTAGCGCTAGCGTCAACAGAATGATCTTTGGTCTGATTAATGCGCGTAGAACTTTCAACCTTAGTGTGAGGGGACAAGGTTCTTATTTAGGTTGTATAGGTATAAAGTGTGCGCACGCGCGGGGTCATGTCACCACACCGCTGACTCAAGCGCGAGGTCGCGCGTGGCAACCAATGAATTATGAGATGACAGAATTTTTAGTGTGACGCGTGTTCATTAGAACTATTGAATGATTTTGAAGAATAGTGTTGTTTTGCTGTGATTTTCGCGCATTTGTAAATATTTATCAGTAGGTAAGAATTTGGTAACTTTTGAATGTCAACATTTTAAGGATATGTATATTATCTTTAATGCCTTTTTTCTTACAAACAGGCTCAATCTGACTGACGGTTTCATGTTCATCGAACATTCAGGTTACTGAAGACTTTATTGCACTAACTAGAACTACTAAACTGTGTAATTTCATTTATAAATGGAAAAGAAAAGTACCTCCTTTAGAGAGAGCCCAAGTGCTTGAAGATCGCCGCAGACTCTATCAACAAGTGTGGCTGTTGATAGAGTCTGTCCGATCTTCAGAAGCAATTAGGAAACTTTTCACGGTAGAGTAACAATTTCCACTCATCTCTTTAGTTTGACGACCATCTGTCTACCTACGTATTTAGTAAGAATGATTACCTACTCACGACAAGCAAAGTTGGAATACAAAGAGCGTAAAATACCAAATCCTGATAATTCTGCGGTTTACATTGTTTACATAAATTGATTCGTCAATAGGCCAACGCTACCACAGTCACGTATAAGCGTCGCTGACACACGCGCGTCGTTTGAGGACGAACGTGACTTACTTAGGTACGCGGAAAATAAACTGCAACTTTTGCGGTGACATAATTATGATAAACAGCAGCCAACCACAGGAAACACCGAACATAGTTGTACATATTTAGCCGATTCGCTGGCTACGCTAAGCTTGATTTTAATTCGCCACCATTTCATAAAGAACTTGAGTCCTTTTGCCGATTCTTTATGAAAGTGTCCAGTCAGCATCAAATAGTTCATGACATCTCAAGTAGTAGGTAGTTTTATTACAATTGGAATAATGTTGTGTTATTAACTTTATTGCTACTTTGGGTGGCGCGAACAATTTGACACTGCCTGTCCATTGCATTTCTACAAGAAAAATACACTTAGATAGTATCACCTAAAAACATTTATGTTAAGTTATCTATCTCTACATTTGAGTATATCAACTGATAAGAAAATCGAAGCATGAAACAGAAATAATATGTGACATAGCGCTTCATTATCATAATAGTGTTCTAGAAATCTCTAATAACATCCGCAATCTCACATTTTTGCAGACAGATATCACGCTCTATCACACAGTCATGATTATCAATCCAGTGATCTCAGGTGCTTCACAACCAAGTGATACTGATACACTAAAGCCGATAGGAACGTGATTGATCAGTCGATCACGCGTGCGCGACCACAGTGCGCCACACGTGTTGACATGCGCAGGAGTTTAAGATCATCGCTATCTAAGCTATTTACCTCCGATCCACTTTTCTATTTCCTAGTGATCGTAGTTCACATGGTTAGTTAGTAATTGCTGAATGCTGGTTGTCTCTTTATTGGCAAAACCGATTATCTGCACTTTTTTTCAAAAATGAGTTATTTTACGTCAAGCTACTCAGCTTTTGGAGCTCTATCTATAGGTAAAACCGATTTTTCGATTCGATGCATAGTTTTCGAGATAGATACGCAAAAAAAAAACAACTTATTACGATTCATTTATACAGTTGTATGATTGCATTTAAAGTTGCTACAGATCAAAGTAAAATAAAAAGTCGCGAAAAAATAGGTAGTAAAATAAAAAAGTTGAAACACTCAGCACTTTATAGTACGAGTATGTATGGTTATATTACATTGTATCCAAATTAAGTTAGTAAAAAAGTGCGTCCCTTTGTTGAGGCCTGAAATTAAAAAATTCCAATTGTCGTTTTAAATTCGTAATATCTTCATACGCAGATAAAATCTTAGTTAAAATAAGTTTTATCTGTATTGGATTAAATGCAAATAAACATGTTATCTCGCAGGCAAACAACACTCGTATACGTGTCACTGTTACATTTTATTCATTACTGTTACATAAAGAACATTAAAATATTACCTACACAAAGCTCCGTAATGCAGAAATCAACAAGGCACACAATTTTAACAAAAGGAAATGTTGCAAATGCGTATTATTTAAATAATATTTGCAATTTCATTATGCGACGATAACAACGTGTCTCATTAGAAGGACAAAAATAAACCATCATTAAACATACTGAAATAGCTACGGTATCGCGCACTTATTTATCAGATAGCGATATTTAAATAAGCATCAATGACTAACCGCGCACGCGCACGTTTATATAACAAAACAAGTCTAATTATACATATAATTTATAGGAAAATTCCTATTATTATCAACACTGCAGACAATTCTCAATCGGACATGACCCGCATGCTTATCAGTGCACATAAATAAATAGAGTTTAAATCGGTTATTTCATTATACTAATGTGCCGAAGGAAAATTTAGCGAATCTTTTGAAATCGATAGAATATTCCCAAATCGATTAAGAGAACATCAAACATGTGCAACTGTATTTAAAGAGATTGCAATATTAGCCACGTGTATGTTGGTTTTGAGAAACCGCATATTTTAATACACAAAATGTTACTTATTAGTAATTAAAATCATTATATAAATGTTTGGAATCTACTTTAAATAACCTAAAACTATTTTGGCTTAGTATTATCTTCATTTACCACAAACAAACTCGTAATAAAAAGTAAATACAACGACATTGCAATTTCGACCACACTGGTCGGCGCCACAATACAATTCAAGTTGATCGGGTAACAGAGTACTTACTGGTATTTAATTTAATCACAAGTATTATTATAATTACTGAGAAGTGATCAGCCGAAATTAATATCACCTCAAGTATTGGCTAAACTTTCCGAACGTCATTAATATGCAATTATTAGTCGGCCGGTTGCATCACGCTTGGTTTAGTAATGGAATTTCAATTCCAATAATATTTAAAAGTTCATTAATTGATCTTAAAAAGGCTCTCTGAAATCCTTGGGCACTTGGTTATTTTGCTCTCAGACCAAATCGTTTTTGTACTTACCAATTAGTAAAGAAACTTAACATTTTGTAAAATTGAAATGGAACCTATAAAATGTTACTGACTTTCTTTAATCGTCAAAACTAAAAACTTTATTGCACAAATAGAATGGGTGGATATAATTATTATTGCTAAAAGCATTTTCTACCATTATTAGCATAACATTTTCCATTATTTCTGAATATACACTAGCCATTACCAAGCATCGTTTTCACCTATCATTTGCCTACTGCTTAACAACCGGTTAACAAATGGTTCGTCGGTGCAACCGGCTCCGAACGCGTGCCGCGGTAGTATAGTTTCCACTGATTACTGATTACTCACTAATTGTCATTTTTCCGTTCTGACACACATTAACCAGTGGAATTTTATGCCAGGTTATACAAAAGATTCCACGCTCTGTCAACTTAGGCGTGACCTTTTAAACAAACGTTAAGGCTCTGATAATCAGAGTTAGAGTCTGATTTAAACTAAAATAAATACTCCAAAAACGAACAAACAGTTGACTTAAGAATTTTATAATATTAAGTTAGTTTGCAGTTGCATTATTATTAATTCTACGTAAAACACTAAATTGCACGAGACAGTTAAGTCACATGTTTTTATTATTTACCTACTATTTAATTAAAAAACATGGCTTGAAGACGAATGATTTTATATCTTTTCGTGGTAATGTTGTCTCAGTTACCTACATAATGGAAATATTTACAAAAACGGTATAGATAGGTAATTTACTATAGAAATCATAGTAACCTAAGGTTAAAACAATAGAGATTCATGTTCAATTTAGTGCTCAATTCCCACATTTTTACACACAAATTCAGTCTGAAAGTCTAAAAAATTCATGAAGAAATAGCATGCTCTCTGAAGCAAAACCCCGTCATTTTTTTCATTAAATGAAGACGCCTTATACTTAATTCATGTTTCGGAAAGAAAAAAGTACCCTGTTAATAACCGGACCTGATCCAATGAGTTTCCCACCGCGAGGAAGTCGCAAAAACTGCGCCAACGCAGGATTTACCGAAGCCCCTCGTATGCGCGAGAAAAACCTATCGCAAAAACGAGAATGAGATTTTTATTCTAATTGAACATGAACATGCATAAAGCGTGTGAAATCGTCGCTGAAAATGATATTTAAAGATGTTTTTTCAATGAATTTTTAATGAACGGAATTGTTTTTAAGGCTTGTTTTCGATTTATACGAATAAAATTGTTCCTTCTATTTATACTACTTTAAATAGTAAAACATAAGATTTTATTCAGGATTTTTATGTAGTTTTTTTATGTATTTTTAATAGCATGACATCATATTGTAAATTGACAGACAGTACACACAATATCAGGCTCTAATGAAGATGTAGAGTCAACTTTGCAAGTCAAACGGACGAATAGGTCGTCGCCAAGTTCATGTTTGTTTGATTACGTGTTCCTAGAATTGACACAAATGCTAACGAACTATGAATATCCACGTGCTGGAATTTGTTTAGAAAATTGTAATATGTACTATGAGATAGATGGTATACTAACCCTTAAATAAAACTTATTGATCTAAACAGTAATGTAAATACCGTTGTATTCTCTGTAAGGAGTTTTTAAAGTCTACCCTACACTCCTAGTCCCACCACTGCAATTTATAGCTAAGATGACTGCTTGACCCCAATGAAACCAAATCAAAGATGTTTTGGGAGAAATACTTATTGTTTACTATCAAGTTTTATACAAATTACGTGTTTGCATTTTCGAGACAACAAAGTGTACCTAACATTAAAAATATATGTTTACAACCTACATTGTCCAACTATCGTAATATAACGTCGTAGTTTAAATGATAACATTTTTTTTCGTTTTCAGAGTTCGTTGTCTTCCATCTTATTTGTAGAGCTATCATCGATTAGTTGGTTCAGTACATCACTAATCCCATGTCCCATAATAATAAATTGAGATAACTCCAGAGTGTTAAGGTGGGTGTTTACGGAGAAAAAACAGTTATCGGGTGTCGCCCGAGATGCGCATATGCGTAGGCGCAACCCACGCGCCTTATAAAATCCTGCGTACAATTAAGGTTACCCCTTAATTATATGATTGATGTAAAACTCATTTTTTTTAAATTAGGACTGTGAAATATCTATATCAGCTTAAAAATAGATAATATCTATAATCTACGTCACCTTCTATAAAGCCAGTCATGTTGACGAAAATCATATGCAATGACATGAATAAGGAAACATAGTTGTAAATAAAAGAACATGGACTTTGAACGCGGATAGTTTTTAGAAATGTAAAAACAGATTCGATATTAGCCGATCTACGTCAATACGATTTAGCATAAATACTTGATAAAATTAAAATTGACTGTTGAGCTCTATTCGTGGGGTCTACCTATTATGGCCTACCAGAACCAGCGTTGACCGTTTATAGCATTGACGTCAAATATTTAATAGGTACTTTTTAAGCTATAGCGAATTTGATTGATCAAGTAAAAAGTATGAGGTTTATATTTTATCAGTCTCTATATCAAACTTAGATTAATAAAACCTAGATAGATAGTCAGTGCACGAAAGGAGAGGCAGTTTTTAGGGAGCCGGCACGGCTTACCCGTAAACGTCACATGAACTGTCAAAGTGAAAAATTGGGAAACACGTCCGACGAATTTTAATTATTAAAACGGTTTGTGCTGTGAAAGGGTGTCTAAAATACATCAGAAAAACATAAGAAAGTGACCAGTGTTATATTTCATAAATAAGTACTACGATTCGACGCGTATTTTGCTTGAAATTGGCTTTCAAAAATTAAATACGGGAATGATACCAGTAACAAGAAAATTTATTTCCCAATTGTTCGCCGTACAAATACACTTCCTTTTTTATGAAATCGAGACTTTTAAGTCGATTTATCTTATTGTTATTAGCTAGGTACATTGAATTCAATAAATAAGTAAGTACATGATGCGTTTTGTTTTTGTTAGTTATAAAATATTTAAAAACGTATGAAAAATTTCCCTACTTTCGGGAAAATCGCCTTCACTGTCTACACTCCCTAACAAAATTGACACTAATGACATAAGATTTTTGCCTCACTCTTGACGAAGCGTTTGTATGAAGACTATCCATCTAGGTTTTATTAATCTAAGATATCAAACATAAAAATCTCCAGCCATAACATTCACCTCTTACATGAGTTGTTATAAATCCCACGAGTGTTAATATAACATTAACAATAACAGTATTGTCTGAAGCGTGTACTCTCGGTTCCATCCGCTACCGGCGCCGGCGCTCGCGTTACGCACACATAAGTACGCCCAATTAAACACGCACACAGCTGTTATGGTATCGACTTGACTTGTTGACTTTCATTAAGTTCTAAGTCCATGGAAAAATCCAAATGTTAATTAGGTTAAAGCTAAGTTTGACCCGAATCATTTTGGCGCTAAACATACCCAATGTCATCTAATGTTTTCAGAAAAATAATTAATGTGCTCTTTTAAAGTCAGTAACCCACAAGAAGTGTGTTTACTAGCACTGTAATACATTATTATGTTAATACAAATTATTCATAATTCTCATCCAAAGTCAATCAAAATAATCCTATCATTATAATCCTTTACGCACGTACTCATAACAGCTCTTCATTTCAGGCCAATCATTAAGTAAGCTCCTATCTAGGGCGTGATCGGTCAGCAATTTCATCTGTCAATAAAATTATTACAACGCATAATCCGTGATTGATTGAACAGTAGCCAGTTGGACACAAATTGAGGCGACCATTGTGCTACCGCGGCTTGATTTATCGTCCGACTCGCTTGCGACACAGTAATAATTAGACCCGCATCAATTAGAAGAATGAAGAAATAAGCCGCTTAGAAAGTATGAAGTCCGCTACGGCAGGCCTACGAATCTGCTACGAAATTCGTAGAGCCAAAAATCTATTTCGCTCAGTTCAACAAAACCTTGTCAACTATTAAAAATAAGAGGTACTTAAATGTTTACCTACATAAATATTTCTTAAGGAAAATTGATAGAAGTGACTAATCGTAAGGCATCAGATCTTCACGATTGAATATTCAACACTCTACCTCTAAATTCTAAATCTAAACCCACGCACTAAAACACAGCGCTAGATTTTCTAATCCGCGCTCCTAACCTAGGCGATCGGTAGCGGCATAGATTGAGTGAATTGTGCGCGGCAGGCGTCGCGGCGTGCGCCCGCGCCGGCGATTGTTTACGGCGCGCACGCGCGGGCGCTCGTGGTCCCCGCGCCCCGCCGGCAGCTGCTCGGCCAGCACAGGTGGCGCGTGTGGGAACTCGGCAACTCCGTGCGTTCCCACGATCCGCTCCCTATATAAACCCCCGCCCGGCGCGCCAACCGCATTCCGCGTTCAACGCTCAACGCAAACACACGCACTCACAACACTCAACCATGTCTTACGAGATCGCTTACTCGCTCGCAGACGACGGCCCGCAGCCCGTCTCGCGCACTTACCAATATCGCAAAGTGATGAAGCCGATGCTCGAGCGCAAACGCCGCGCTCGCATCAACCGCTGCCTCGATGAACTCAAGGAGCTGATGGTCAGCGCCCTTCAGTCGGAGGGCGAGAACGTCGCTAAACTGGAGAAAGCTGATATTTTGGAATTGACCGTTCGTCATCTGCACAAACTTCGCCGCCAGCGTCGCCTGTCACTCAACCCGACTGTGGACGCCGACCGCTTCCGTGCTGGATTTACTCACGCCGCAAATGAAGTGTCCCGCTGCCTGGCTTCCATTCCTGGAGTGGACGTGAGGTTGGGAACTCAGCTGATGACACATCTTGGACACAAGCTGAACGATATGCAGCGCGCTGCCGCGGGATCTGACACGCCGCCAGCGAGCCCACCCAGCCCCGCTCTGTCGACCTCCTCATCATCCTCTGGATACGTGAGCCCGTCTCCGCCGGCGTCGCCCGTGCACATGCACACGCCCCTGGACTGCACGACCAGCGCGACCTTCACCAAGGCCCCAGCAGTGTGGAGGCCGTGGTAAGCCGCAGCCCCGGGTCAGGGGGCCGGCTCCGCGGTCACATCTGTTTAGCGCCGTTCGGAGCCGCCGCTCCTCAATGTGTCCACCCTGATCCAAGTTCAGTGTTGCTCATGTGAAGTTGAAGATGACCAGATCTCACGATAAATTAGTGTAGGGAAAATAGTTCGTAAGTTGAACAAGAAGCTTTAATAAAAGTAGCCTATAAGACTATTTGTGATATTAAAGAGTAATAATTATTATTGTATAAGAAATGTTGTATCGAGCCTTACTGAGGTCGCATTGTTATATTTTTATCGTTGAAAAGATTTCACGGATTGTGAACAAGAAGAGAATAAGTTAATGAAAAATATATTATTTCTAACTCTATTTCTGCATTTCAATTATCACCTTTTACACTAAGTTTGATAACACAATGGGTATACAAAAACTCAAATACACACACACATGTAACACAGTACCAAAAACAAGTGCCTAAAATAAGTAAACAATAAGATAAAGAATTATTATGAAAAATCGGTGGCACGCGAAGAGCTAAGGTCACTGATAAGAGAGTTATCATGTGCCCGAAATAAACTGAAGACGAAAACACATGAAATGAAGACTGTTGAAATGTCAACAAATAGCTAAGGAGGTTAAGGGCATGCACCTATGACACGCCGCGCGCGCTCGGATGGGAACTTTCCTGTTTACGTACGCGCATGTCCGCGCGATACTACGCACGCTGTCATGAATGATACATTGCACAGAGCATTGTATGTAAACGATGACGGTAAGTAAGCGGTCTAGTTAATTGTGCAAACGGAGGCTAATGATAGGGTTATTGTGCCAACGTTCTATTAGATGTTTGAAGAAGGGAACCGCGAATTAGTCATTGAAGTAAACGCAAAATTGGCGCCAAAATAAAAGAGATTTTTTTTATCCAAAACCAAACTTTTTCAGGAAAATCGTTAATAGGCACCACATACATTTATCTAGCAAGTAGGTAAAGTGGAGGACAAAATTACATTAAAATTATAGAATCACACATAAATAAAAACGATAAATAATCCTACTAAACATATAATAATGCAATAAAGTTCGGAGGAACTAAAGATTAGTTAAGTATAATTCAGAATTATATCTAGTCCCTATCCTAAAATATGTATCTAAAAAAAAGATATTTATAAATTTAATTATATTGAGAGATACTAACTTAGAATCTAACCCTAACATACTCTAAAAAGAAACTTTACTGCAAAACTGAATGAACATTGCTAAGTTTTTTAGTGTTTTACTTTTGATTAATGAAATTAAGTATCTTCAACAACTGAAAACTGAAAAATTTTCAGCGTGAACTCAAATGCCTTCGAAATGTAGAGCATTTACGTGAAGTACAAATTCCTTATAGGGACTTTCAAAAAGTTTCTTACTTTTGAGCACTGTAAAGTATAATATAAAATTACGAGTACAATAAAAAATGTTGTTAGAGTTTGCTTGCGCTTTTCTTGGCACGATACCCATAGCGCCATCTGTGATGACTTTCACGAAACTTTCAAGCTGCAGGCTCTATAATTAAGGCTTAGCAGCGACATCTACCGAAAAGCTCTATCCTCCGCTGTCTTCTGAAAGCTCAGTTGCTTGATAGAGTCTCTGAAAGCATTGTAGGGTTGGTTCGCAGTTCATTTAGGTAGTTAGATAAGCATGCTTTTACTCGACTGGTTGGCATTTTCAAGGTTTTTCTGGGGACCTATGTTTTATGTCTATATTTTGACTTGAGCTATAGCAAAATATTTTAAAAAACATCTTTTAAATAAAATAGAGATATCATTAGATTTGTTTCAATTGTGAGGGTGATAAGAGTAATATATTTTTCATAATTGATTGGAAAATAAGGTTGAGTTGCACCACCTAACAATTACCGGTGTTTTTTGTATGGAGTTGGACAGATATTTGACGTTTGACAAAGTTAAAGTAAGATGGTGCAATCCAGGCTAAAAGTTTCTGAGACCAGTGGGTCTAGACAAAGTGCAAATTATAATCGCAAACCAGTCGGAAAGCCCCTTTTTTGTATGGAGTTTTGACGGATTCGATTTTCGATTCGATCAAAAAGTGCGTTTTGTCTAGGGGGGCCGCTGTAGGTATTTATAGCTGTAGATATGATATTTCCATACTAAACGTCACTTTAAAACAGGGTTCAGCTAGTGTGTAACTTTTTATTATTAAGGGGTTATAGCACAGGTTATAGTTACAATTTTGGAACCTATTCTTAAAATATCATTTTTCCTCTTTATCTATGCTTTAAACACGCGCCTAGACATAATCGCCATGATCTCTTCCTACCACTGTCACATCTAGTGATAAGCTACGTTAGTCAGGGTTGGGTTCAGTTGCATCATGCTGATAACAGTGATAAAAACAATTGACTGCTCACTGGTCAATGTAACGTGATACCCGATTTTATGTAATAAACAAGAATATCTGGCTCGGAACCGGCAGACGAAGTAAAAAAGCGGTTATGTTATTGAACTGGTGGTTTTTTTGTGAGTTCATATCAAGACTATGTCAAACTGTTTTAAAGTTGCCTCTGAAATGATAAAATAACCAGATAATTTGTGTGACTGGTGGTAAAGGCGAAGCAGCAGCAGTTTTTAGTGATGTAACAATTAAAATATAATATTTTCTTAAGTTCACTTTCCTGTCTTATCATGCGTTCACTAAGCACTTTACTAAAGTGGGTATTTTTAAAACCATCGCAAATATAACTAATTTCACGTTAACTAGTTGCACGTATTTTAGTTATTTCACAACATCCTACGACATAATTCACGTGTCATCACAAGCTCTTTATTTCTAATCTCGTCTTATCAGACTCGGAGAAATTATTTCATTGATAAGACTAAATATAGACAATAAGACGTCATAAGAGAAAAATACACATCTAACATCAATGGAAAGTTTCCCCTGATAAATAAGCACGCGCATGCGCGGGTCAATAAAGCATTAATCACTTATTAATCAGTTAATTATTGTATTGTTTTTACCTTATTTTTATGGACGATGGAACTTAATGACACTGTACACTGATTGATCTTTATTATAAACTTACTTATGAATAAATAAAAATACTTTATTTTTACATAAGTGTAAATACTTATAAATCTAAAGAAATCATATTATACCAGTTCAGTACAGCTTAAAATTAAATTTCCCAAAAATCTGCGGGTTATGCAATCGCAATTGAAGAGAATAATGTAAGTAAGTAAGTACTATAAAGATTGGCGAGATATAGCCTAGGTTTCAGCAGTAAAACATTGATAAACATCGTAGTAAATAAATCTTGATCGATGGCTTGTTTTTTCGTTGTTTGAGCACCATTTGAAATAGCCATAGCAAATACTCTCCACTCCACATTGATAAAATTGAAATAGGTACACTGTTTTTATGTGCTTTCAACTTCTCACTTCTATGAACAATCATCAACATCATAATTATCTCAGCCATAGGACGTCTACTGCTGATCATAGGCATGGGGGAGGCCCAATGCTTTCCATGTAGCGGCCTGCGTCCAGCGCCTTCCTGCTACCTTTACGATATCGTTATAAATATAAACAATAAACCTAAAAAAATTTTTAGTAAAATTGCAAATAAAGGTGTGCCCTTATCATTCAGCTTATCGTCTATCGCTGTAAACGAAGCCTATTATTTAGAAATACCTGACCAAGCCTAATAATATCCTCATGGTCTACACATGATCTGGCAATCAGTACTTACATAACTAATTTTATCATAGTCACGCCCAGACAATGCTTTGTGTGATATCCACGAGTTTATACAGGGTGGCGTGATCGAATCAGAAATGAGGAGATCCAAGAACCAATGTGACTGACATAGCCCGCAGAATCGCTAAAATCAAGTGGCAGTGGGTGGGGCTCCTACTAGGTGGACCGACGATCTGGTGAAGGTCTCGGGAGGTGCCTGGATGCTGGCGGCGCAGGATTGGTCTTTGTGGAAATCCTTGGGGGAGGCCTTTGTCCAGCAGTGGAAGCTTTCGGCTGAAACGAACGAACAGGGTAGAAATACCTACACTAGTGATTTTAGATTTATAACCACACTCATTTCACAGTCTAGTCCATTCCAGCAAGATTTTCAGCCACCAAAATGCGTCTATTTATATCTGAAACGCTAGCTTATGACTCCCAAAGCAATCTTTCCTCTTTCCAACTTTAGCTTCCACATAGAGTATCATTGTGTTCTGGGGATTCTCCCCTAGAACATATTTGATGAACCAAATAAACTCTTTGTTTTTATTTATTTATTGCTAAATAGATATGACTTGGATCACTGTGACTCTACTTAAGCTTCGTCGTGAAGTATTTATGAGTAAGTATTTATTTTAAAAATTGCTACAAATTTGGAAGAAAATGGGCAAAGTTCCAATTTCTCGGGAGGATATTTAATTTTGATGCCATTATTTTTTTTTGCAAACACCCTGTATACAATTTTCCTGTAAACCTTAATATTAGATAGCAATATCAAAGGCGATACTAACACCAGTGTGTGGTAACCGCCTGAGAAATGATCGGTGGATTCGTGTCGATAGAAATGTTGGGTAGTTACAAAATTATCTATCGCTATCGGAATACCTATATCACCTCATGCCGATTACGTGATTTAGGCTGTTGATAGGACGACCCTGACAGCTCATGGTTTGATCTAGAATATTACACAACGTTACACAACAATAATAATATGAGTGTATTGTTTTTCCATGAAACCAAGAATAGATTTCCATTAATAATTATAACCTGTACCTACAGCGGCATTTGATTTTTTGTTTATTTACGTCTTTCATACAATATCATGAGTATCATGACTATAAATACTTCAAGTTTACTAAGTAAGGACATATTATTATTACCGTGCTATGGAGCAATCTATGAAATGCTGATTCAATCAATCTACGTCAGATCTCTACCATAGACTGAGCAAGCTAGTCAAAACATTAAGCAATTAAAATCTATATAAAACTCGAAGGTGACTGACTGACTGACAGGATCGGGCTAAGAAAGGATTTTACGAAACTCCACCCCTGAGGGGGTAAAAGGGAATCCACGCGTACGAAGTTGCGGGCGGCCGCTAAGTAGTTGATAAATAAAAATAAACCTTAGGGGCCGTCCATAAATTACGTCATCGATTTTTTCAGATTTTAGACCCCCCCCCCCCTACAATCATCCTAGCGTCATTTCTTAATGACCCCCCCCCCCCCCCCCCCCCTATCTATCATTTACCGTCATCCGCAGACCAACCCCCCCCCCCTAATTTAGAATGACGTAATATATGGACGGCCCCTTAGCATAACCGGCTGTCTTACTTATAATATCACGACTAATATGCCTTATTTATTATAAATTATTTGATTAATTTTCACCTGTTAACAATGAATTACTAACTACATACACTGCTTGATTTTTTGTATTTACTTACTTATTTATAACAATGCCTTTCAGCACCATAACACAATTTGTGAAACCTTAATTGTAATCTGTTTTGCGTCTTTAATAAATAAATAAATCAGGATGAACAAACGACCTTTAAGTATTTCATGTAAGATAAATAATAATCTAATATACTTACTTAGATTAACCTTTAACTGGTGACATGGTTTTTGTGTAACGTAACTGGTGACGTGCGGTCTGAGAGGCCGCTACCGTATCAAGACTGTAGCATAGAAACTAGGTAAGGTAGCTTACCACAACCTTTAAAAACAGATTATTAGCATATAGAAGAATTAAATTTAAATGAAATAATAAACTCTAAATATAATTTTTAATGCAGAACTTGCTGTTAAATTATATGTAGTAATTAAAATCAAAAAAGTAGAGATGAGATCGATAATCGCAAATAAGAAATTTAAATCAACAAATTATAACAAAACTAGTATTTTTTATTATAGTTCCAATGATAATCAATTTTAAAAAACCTATCACACATAGGTAACCTATAATTTTAGAAAACTGGCAGTGGTGAAACTTTTGTATTTTTTATTGGCTGTCAGGACATTTATTGTTTGGCATAAGAGTGGACCGTAATTTTCACTTTCTGACTGATTCTCGTCAATTGGTCCTTCATCTTCAAAAACACTTTCTTCGGCTTCCGAATCCGAATGGTCACTTTGCTCCAGAACGATGTTTTCAGGAACATATTCGGCTTCCGACCCAATTGAGTCTTCCTTTTCCGGATATTTTTCAACTGGCGAATTTTCAAGTCGTTCCATAAAGTATGGCACTATATTCCCAACTAATGATCCTACGCTTCTTTTTTGAAAGAAAGAAAGAAAGAAAGAAAAAATGTTTATTCAGTATCATCGACAATACACTTGCAATACTTTATTATTGGAGTTATTTAAGTATCAATTTCAAGTAAAAACTGTAAAATACAAAAAAACTGTATGAAAAAAATGTCACGTAACTGGTGACATGCGGTATGAGAGACCGCTGCTGAACTTTGCATCGATGTAACTTGCCGATTTGGAGCTGAATGATGCAAATATCCTTATCTACGGCGTAGACACAACCAAACTTGAAGCTACTGAAGCGGTGAAACATTGGAAGTACGGGGAAGGGGGTGAAACGATGTTTCACTGACACCGCCCGGCCTGTGAGACCGCTTGTCACCAGTTAAAGGTTAATTACCACATTCTAGATAACATTAGATTTAAATTTCCCCCGATGCCAAGTGGACAGTGATTTAGTAACTTGCCATTAATTAATGTAACTTTGTATGTGATAGGTAACTCATTAGGAATCTCACTAAGTAGTGTAAGAGGACGCTTCATGGAATGATATACCTCATAATCATCATCATCATCTCAGCCATAGGACGTCCACTGCTGAATAGGCCTCCTCCCCCAATGCTTTCCATGTTTCCCGGTTGGTAGCGGCCTGCGTCCAGCGCTTTCCTGCTGAAGACCCCGACGAATAATATACCGATGATATAAGGAATAAATATTATATTTTTCGAGAGAGATAAAATAGGAATCAAGAATTAATATTTATATAATAATATGTACCTATTATTTCCCCTCTAGGACACCTTTCTAAATTGGAAAACAACTTGATAGGTACTAAGTAAGGCAGGAAATGTTACGTTGGATTTTGAGAAATCTCCATATCCTCCTTCCTTCGTGCGATAAAAATGTGTTGACTAGATAATAATATGTTTCTACAAACATTAATTATTTAATTATCTTCGCAATAAACGTAGGTAACTACTTAGGCTACTTCCGTTTCATATAAGTTTCAGTATTAGGTATGTTTATCAGGTGATATCACGTTACCGATTAAAGTAGGTACCTACCTACTATGTGCAAAGAACAGAAATGGATGTGATAGTGATTGAACATGTTTTGATATCTTTACGAGTAGTAGGTATAGTTAGTATCGGAACGGTGCAGGACTGCAGGCGGATATAGGCGTGCTCTTAATTACCTTCAAATAATGTAATTAGTTGGTACATAAATAAATAAATAAGAGCCTCATCTCAAAACTTTAGCTGCCATAGTAAATTAAGTAAATTAAGCTAGAATTTCTAGCGCTTATTTCAGACAGAGCCTGTGGTATAAGAGCGGCAAGGTGTCACCCCTTGACACATAACGTGATAGACACAGGGGTGGCCAATTTGATTAGACATAAGATCAACTGTTTACTAAAGAAACCCTGGGCGATCTAAAACATACTTCTTGAAATCTTAAATGAAACAGCATGGTTTAGTACACAATCATGTAGTATTTTTTGCCTTGTCACGATCGACTGGACTAATAGACGCGATCGACCGGTCGATCGAGCCACTCCTGTGATAGTCATAGAGCATCGAAATCTGAAGCATTGATGTCTCGCTGATGTTGACATCGCAAACACTCTCCCATGCGGATCCCATCCCATCATACCTCTGACTGAGTGAAGCCTTTAGTTATTTATTTTATTTATTTATTTATTAGGTACTTATATGTACCTATACTACAGTTGACAAACGAGTTTTGTTAGTAGATACTTAAGTACACATGGTTAGTAGTTAAGAGCTAGATTGACAACCTAATTGTATACACACATGATGAATAGTGACACAGAGTATAACAATATTAAATTATAAAACAATAAAGTAATTTAAAGTTAAAGTTTCCGTTCTAATGGTTACCTTTGCGAGGCACCGAACTGTTGTTACCTTAATTGTTGCTACGCCAAAACATATAAAGCTACGGTCAAACCGAATGAACTCTGTAAGGCAAGTACACGTGCCAAGCTTGATAATTATTTATTTATTGAGGTCTGTTGTAGGACACGTGATTTTTAACACTATCTGCTATTATTATGAAAAAAGCACTCGTTTTGTGGCTCGTGATAGATTATCTTAATTTCGTATATTCATGAAAAAACAAGTTACACGAGACTTCTGCTTACACGTGAATTGTATAGACTTAGAGTACTTACCTACAATGTGTTTATTTCGCTTATTTGCTTTGGATTAAAAGGGTTTTTTTAAGGCTGGTGTGCTTGTTGTTTTCTCTGTAACTATTAGGTGTACTCTGTAACTATTTAGGTGCCTATATCTATTTAAATATCCAGGTCCACTGTAAGAACTGTGCATTTTATAAATATTTTCAATTCGATTTATTCAAATAGCGACATCAGTTAATACCAGACGCTGGTCAAGTTGTCAATTGTAGACCCCTCGTTCGTTTGTATCTCACAATTAAATTGACCCCTGACATGTTTATTGGACTGGGAATCGTTTTGAGTTGATTTTTAAATTCGCCTTCCTGTGGTCTTTTAGGTCCTTGGTCGAGAAATACCTACTAATTATTCGCTTTTGAAAAATATTTTATCTACATCGGTAGAATATTGATATTGTGCTGTGTCCTTAAATAAATAAATAAATAATAAATGTCTTTCAATATTACAGACATACGAATATACCTAATTATAATAGTAAAAGTAATAAAGAACACCAATATTGTTGATAACTAGAACTCATTTGGTAAAGACTTAGAAAAACGGGAAAAACGCCTAAAAACTATTTAATTTGCTCGTTTATTAGTAAGTACCGATTACTTAGCTACTTAATATTAAGAATAAAATTGAAAATTATTTCATTACGTATTTAAAAGGAAGGTGCCTTCTTGTATATCACGTGGCCAAACTCTACATTTATGTAATAAGAACCAAGGGTCAGAAGCTGACTCCTTACGCAATAATTACATTTTTTTACATGAGAGTAGGTAGCCAGCTTACTCAATAAATCTTACACTAACTCATCAGGCTATCGGATAAGCCATTTTATAAACAAAAGCATCTAGAAAACACTAAATTAAGATATCACCGAATCGCAAACATACCTACGCAGCACATATGAGGAGTCAAAAATGATACACTCTTTAGCTTAAATCGGTACGATACGGGTTCAAATAGGTGACATGGTAACACAATAATTTAAAGATCATGCTTTCTTATCTGTTACGTCAAATAACTTGTACTGCGTATAGGATGAATATACGTCATATTGCGCAGATAAGTATTTTTTGTATTAACCAACATTGTTTAGAAGAAATTTACCTATTATGAACAATATGGTGCAATACTACAGTTTAACTTCGTAATATTTATTTAATAAATAATAAGTTATCAATGCATGTGTCAGACATAACAATAAATTTCAGGTACAGCAAGTACCTACATAAATATTTGTTTTCTTTTTTCAATTAATTAAAAGCCAAGTTCAAGAAAACAACTATGGTAGGTACCTACTAAAATTTCAAAATTGACAATAATTAGGTATACAATTTATTCTTTGCCTGCGTATGAGTATAGGTACTTTTTAATAATAAGGATTTACAAGTGTCTGGTCTGGCATAAGTAGGTAGGTATATCATATTTTAAGGGATCCCTACGTATTTTCAAATGCCGCTGCGACGACGAAAGCTGTTGCAATATTTTTTCCTTTGACTCATAATTTCGAAAGCTTCATCATCATCATCATTCAGCCATAGGACGTCCACTGCTGGACATAGGCCTCCCCCAATTATTTCCACAATGGCCGGTTGGTAGCGGCCTGCATCCAGCGCCTTCCTGCTACCTTTAAGAGGTCTAATATAAGATTTTAAACTTTCGCGTTCCATTTCCATTAAAATAGTAAGACACGGTTCGAAAGCTTATTTTCGAAAAAGATTATTATTTTATTATTGATAAATTTTAAATGCACTGGTGTTTACATTACATTCCTGCTTCATCAATCCAACCGGGGGTGGGAGGTGAGACACTGGTCGATAAGTAGTTAAGTGCAAAGAGTCAATCGCCTCTGACGAAATTATTTTTGATATCAGCTACACTAGACGTAAATAAAACTTGTAATTTATTAACGGGATTGCATCATTCACGACCGACGTTTCTTCTGGAGATAAGAAATGACATCATCCCTTCCTGACTAATTCCTTTATTGCACAATCAAGGAATATCTAAAAATTAATTCTGAATCAATTTTAGCATGTTTTATATAAAGGAATATGTAGTAAAGTGAACCTATTATTATTTAAGTATTTGTCAGAAAACACTAATCTTCTTTGAATTTTATTTTGAGGCCCTTTAAGCAACTCCAATTTTTTGCACCCCGAATCAAGTAATATTTTAATTGCATGTGGGAAGGCGCATAAAAACCCAAGTAAATAAATCCTGTTAAAATCCGTTACAAAAGTAGCTAAATAGGCAATTTTGAATTTTTTTCTAACAACTACGTGAATATCCGATATGAATACTTCGTAATATCCTATATCAATCCCCAAATACACCGAAACAACTTTAAAATTTGGCGAGCCAATAAATCACCAAGTCCCCAGCAACAAGAAGTCCATAAATCATTGTCAATATGGCGATAATTAGCGCATATTAACATATTAGGCGCTTACGCCATTTCTGCCGGCCACACAGTTGTTTGCCGTGGAATCTTCCCGCGCGATAACCCGCCTATCGCACGCGCACGAGACCGCGATCCCTGTGTTGCAGCGCTGGCGCCACGTGCTCGAGAAAAAAGTTCAGAAATGTAAACATATTTTGATTTTTAATTGAAAAATCAAAGGCCTAAAGGTGATCGACACCTGACCTTTAGCCGGGCGATCGGTATGACTAAGCTGCGAAGACTTTGGTAAACCATTATTAATGTTTTTTTAAAGAATGATTCGATGTTGAGAATAAACACATTACCAATCCTTTGTGTCACGCAGTCGGGTAAATAGTGCTGCAATCTTTTAGAGTAGGCGCACACCGTTGATTTTTAGTTGGCCGATAGTTGTGCTCGATTTCAAATTGTATGAAGAATCGGCCAAATCGAATCGGCGTAGTGTGCGCACTCCCATACATGCCCATACTGATCAACTGCCCGACTAAACTATCGGCCGACGAAAAATCAACGGTGTGCGCCTACTCTTAACAAAGACAAAATAGTAATAGCACTAGTTTTAGGTATACGTACTTATGGGGCAAATGAAAGGTTGAAGTCCAACCTAACCCTGAGGCTATCGGATTTTTTAAGAGAAAAAATCTCATAAAACTTATTCATATTTGCAAGTAGGCTTTTAAAAAGCACTTTTGCACATGAAAAATTTGAAAAATCATGTATAAATTCATAGACAATAACTTGCGCACTCCAAGACCGTAACTTTGGTTTGTTTCAGATCACAAGTTGATGATGTAGAAGCCAACGACATCGTTGTGAATAGATTAAAAACACAAAACTTTTAACGTAGATGGCAGTAAGTTTCATTTTTCGCCGCTGATTTATAAAAAATCTTGAGAACAGCGGGAAGCGTTTTACATAATGTTTATTATATCCATAGTCAGACAATAAATACACGGTTTCAATTTGTAAGGTTTCTGCGTTTCACTTAATAACATCGTCATGAAACATCAATGGCACAGAAGAAAAAACATTATTCAACCCATTAACTTCTTTGACAATGCTGTTTTCTTAATTAAAATGTTATTGCTTCAAGCAATTACGATAATTGATGGTTATTTACAGTGTAGTGCTATCTGACAGCTAACCCATTTTTGCGCCCTGAACGATAAGTGGTAGAAAGCAAGGACTCTACGTAGACATACATCAAAACAATATTGCAATAATATTTACATTTGCAACAATATTGGCCTACATCCTACATCATAAAATATTATCTTTATTTTATTGGACTAGAGGCCATAAAAATCTTCAACAACAGGATTATCGTAAAATTGTAATTAGTAGACGTGGACATAAGAGATTAATTTTGCCTATTTATTCTTGATTTATTCTTTAAGACTGTTCATATCTTAAAATACTATTTGACATTACAACAAATGGGCGATTTTCCGATCAGGATAATAATAGAGACAGCGCGTTATACTCCCTCTAGAACGGGTTTCTCGGAATGTGAGTTTTGACACATTTTGTTTATTTTGTACCATAATTTGGCCGCCATTGAAACCCAACCAGTGAAGGTCGAGTGGTCCCCCCTGTCTATCTTATAACAAAGCGGTAATAAAGAAAAGTATTTAACGGTGTCCTTTTATTATAAAATTGGAGACAGGTGACTGAAATGCCTATTTACTTCCACCTTTTTCCTTGACTTAATTAGTAACTTACGTAAGTAGTAGACTTAATAAGTAAGTTGTGTAGGTATGTGTGTGTATTGTGGACCATAATATATCCATACTTTTTGTTATCAATAGCATCTATAGGTTAGGCTTAACTCATAGGGAGCGGCACGGGAGGGTGATTTTGTAACGTCAAACGTCAGCGAGACATTACATATACAGGGTGGAATTTTGTAATGCCACCTGAAGGGAAAGTGCTCTTAATACTGTAGATAGAACATTTTACTCAAAGAAATCATTCCTTTATTTTTTTTTAAAGAAATAGAACTGCATTCAAAGATTTACAAAAATTTGCTTGCTACACCCGGAAATCGAACTAACTAAAATATGTTAAAAATTACACCCTGTATTTTTATTGCATCGATCGTTAGGGTTAAGGCGATTANATGATCGATGAACACTTGAATTGGGAATCACATCTGTCACTTATTACCGGACGTATTAGAAAGTTAATGTTTGTATTTAAAAACCTTAGAACTGTAGCTGATTTCCCTCTCCTGATTAAAATCTATANTAGTTCAGTCCTTGTAAAAATATTGGCGGGTAGTCGCATATTTGCTTCGCCAACTTTATTTTCCTACCGGTCGTTCAACGGTCGGAGCCTCAGTTGCCGGGCGACGTTCAATGCGCACACACGTATGTCGCGCGCTCCGGAATAAGTGACGTCACTCCTTCGAAAGACCGTGTCTTTTGTGATTATTCGCGTGTGTAACTGTGCTCCGTGTGACATCATCATCATCAGCTCCGAGGATTGACTTTAAGGTTAGTGAAGCTCAGATTATCTCTCTATATTGCGAGGACTGATCTACCTTTCATCAATTTTCTACAACAAAAACTATACAATGCACTTTCTAATCAAATATCCATAAATATAGGTGATACACGCAATTTTCAGTACGACTCACGCAAATTACTTGTAATAATGTAGCATAAAAATAATACTATTCGGTTCTCAA